>NC_143575.1:261588055-261904049 GCF_048544385.1 Mastigoproctus giganteus
TTATTATTATTATTATTTAAAATTTCCTATTATTATTATTTAAAAATTATTATTCATTCTTAAAATTAATTTAAATAATTAAAAATATTTCCTTAAAATAAATTTGAAGGATTTTTTGAAACCACAACGTTTTAAATAGAATATATTTTAAAAAATAAAAATTCATTACATTTATTTTTTTCGATTTTTTAAGCATTTTAAAACTATTTTTTTTAATTCTTTAAAATTTTAAAAATGATTGTATTTAACAAATATTACGTTTTAACAGCTCCAATGCAATTGCTGTTTTTGATTCTGTTGTGTGGTATTCCATTCTAGATTGGTGTTTATTTAATAGATGTAGAAATCCTATCCATCTCAAAAAGACGTATCTAAGAAACTTGAATCAAAGATTTTTGATTTAAAAGATATCTCTCCATCCGAAAAGAAAGTTATTGTGGTACTAAACGCTGATACCACTGAGCGCAGAAATAAACCCAGCGATATTTCACTCTTAAGATGGCTCCTGCACTGCATTTCCCAGATTGTTGAATCAAAGAGCCCAATAGCAAACAATCCCCAGTTTATTAAGGTAACAGAAGTCGTATTTTGAAAAGCAGAGGAACAGCAGGAGGAGAAAGAAGCCAAAGAGACCCCTAAAGTAGTCTCATCGATGATGTTAGTCGAGACCAGCTGATTCCAAGAAATATCTTTCCATGAAGAAAAGACTCAGAGCGAGGCGAAAGACTTTAAAAACAAAAAGACCTAATCAAAGATGTGCAGTGGAAGCAGCACATCGATAAGTCCAGATAACAGAAAGACATAAAATAAAATAATTTTATTTTTACTCCTATCTTAATTATGTTTCTCTCGCGACTTTCTAAAAAAGAACTTCAAGTAGGGACTGATAGTGAGCATATTTCTCTACCTACCATTAATATGTGGACACCCCTCGGTTGACAGTTGGTCCTACCCAAACACGTGTCAGACACAACTATAAATATGCTCGTAGGCTTTCGAGGTGACAGTAATACGATTGTAAATGCAAGATCGATGGAGTTAACAGACTTCCAGCGTGGAATAATAATAGGTTAACGCATAAGATTGGTTTATACGCGACTAGTGCTGAAACTGAAAGAATAGTCCGCTTGGAACTTAAGTGGACGTTGTCGCAGCATATAAGGCCCTCTATGAGACTATTGGACATGTCAACGCCAGTACAGTACACTGCGCAAGATGCTGCTTAAGATGAGTTACCACGGTCGTGGTACATCGATGAATATATTTGGACCTTCATAGTAAATGAGTTCTATAACGCGGTTTATGCCAATAAGAGTCGTTATATAGTAATTAGACTTAAAGGAAGTTAAGCCTAAGAGCTGTCATGGTACAGTAATGGAAAACTAAGATTATCGACCAGGACTTTTCTACTCAAAGCGGATTTTGCTTTTTTTCCTGGCTTGCATAATCAATGAGTTTTGCGTTTAAGCAGCATCCCAAGAGGAAAGGACATTGAGAAGAAGAAGAAAACACGAAGATATTAAACAAAGTTGAAAAGATCAAGAAAAAGATGTCTGAATTTTCCGACAAGGACTATTAACATTCTTGATCTTCTACAAACGTTAAAATAATTAATTCCCTGTCTTCTGTTTGCAAATATTCTTCTGAGTATCTCATAATCGGATTAATGGAAACCGCTAGATAGAACGAAAAAGCTGCAAAGACAAAAGAAAAATATAATTTAAACTGGCAAGGCGTTGTTTAAAAATTAAAATAGTTAATCAATAGCGTAATATTCTTTTAATGTCCAAAAACATTGCAGTCGGGTCTTAATGGACTTTTTTGCGTATTGCAACTTTCAGCAAGCGAATAAACGGGGTTGTTGAAAGTGTTTAAGTACCAAGGAGAGACTGACTGATACTCCATCACTTCAAGTGTTTCTAAAACACATAAAAGTCTTCTGAAATGCAGATAGTATGTAAATAAAAATATATTTGTGGTGAAATTGAAAATCATGTCCTCCAGATGGTGGATTATTGGTTTTTTATCATATTGGAAAACACATCTACATTTTATAAACGCATTTATGGACCGGCCAAGTTGATCTACTTTTTTGGAGACCGCATTTATCCGAATATAGGTCGAAGAAACAGGGATACCGCACAATAAAACAAATCCATTTATGGCTCTTGATGCTGATCCAAAATAGAAATATATTCGGGATGAAACTGAAAATAATAGATTGAAAGAAAAACAAAGAGGAAGTCGAAAGGAAATCATTAACTTCGTCTATTGAGATGTTTACTTAAAAAAAGTACTTATTGGAAGAAAAAGAAAGTAAAGAACCTTGAGAAATTGTTTTTTTTTGCCTTTGAGCATCAACAGTTCAAATATAATAAGGCATAAGAGGATTTACAACAAAACTCTGAATGAAGGAGTTCTTGGAGAATTTTTCTTTCTTTCTTTTAGTGCGTTTCCTTCAAAAATAGAGGGCGTTCTCAATGTCTTAAAACAATAGAATCTCTTGTGAGGAATTTTTATAACAATTCTTGTAGAAACATTACGATGTATTAAAATAGTTTTTGTTCCAGCGCGCAGGTTGGAAAGCATGCGAATGGACAGACAAGGAGCGAACGATAGAGAAAATTGCTTTCATATATGAATACAAAGAATGGAATTGTGTATTAATATTCATTGAGGGCCCTGCTGTGCATTTTGAAAGAAGAACTGTGGCACGCAAAAGTTTTTTTTTCTTCTACAAAATATTCTAATTTTTGGAAAGAAGAGAATTAAAAGGATTATTTTTCTTCTCGAGCGAATATTGGGCAATTGCATTTGGAATAAATAAATGGTCCAAACCCAAAATGGGAGGGATTGAATAAGACTACGCTGCGCAGATTACAGCAACAAATCTGAACTTTCTACATTGCCCTAACAAAATATTGGGGAACACTGACTATAAAGGTGGTCCTCCATCCACGAACTTTTTATTTACTAATATTTTGGCTGGGCAGTGTATGTTGATGGACAATTTAAGAGCTTGAGCAGTAGCGAAGTTTAAATTTCTACATTACCTTAACAAAATATTGGGAAACACATTGAATATAAAGTTGGTCCTCTACCGAGGTACTTTTATCTTTCTAATATTTTGGCTGGGCAGTGTATACACTGAAGTCAAATACTACGATTAACCATGAAGCTGACTAATGGTGGTATTTAGCAATAAACTGAAGTTGTTATGTGGATTAAATGCTATTAATGCCATCCAATAGCATTTTATTTTGCATTCGCTCTTTTATTTTCTTTGTCCGTGTGTGTTCATTTATATTGAAGAGCAGATTTTTAATTAAATTACAGTCATGTAGTTGGGTGGTGGATGAGTGGAGCATCTTTTCTCCTCCTCCTCCTCTAATATCTGTTCACATTCTCATAAAGGAGCATCTAGGCGAATCTCATCAAAAATTCCATTATTGAAGTGTATCCGTTAGCCCTAATTTCATTTTCCATTCACTGCGGTCCTTTTAAAAGTCGGCTGGACATCTTTCGTCATAAAAGCTCACCACTTTCCAGCGTTCGCTTCCTCTTTGTGTCTTTCCCTACCTTTCTAATGATAATGATTATCAGCGAAGGAGAGTTTTCAACAAAGGAGAGTGTGATGCCTATTATTATCTGAAAATGCAATCATCAGATCATTATCAACAATTATTTGAATCGTCTTTTGGTCATTTATAAGTCGTTTGGACCATGTTGATTTCGTGTTTCATAGAAAAAAAGAACAGCGTCCGTTATTAGAAATGATAGTAAGACAAAATAAGCTGAAAATTTTTATCCCGCACAAAATTTAGCCAAAAGATTGTGAGAAACCATCAGATCGAGACAACCACCGAGCCCAACCTCCACATCGGCGTCGAAAACTGACCTCTCCGACATTCGGCAGCGGAAATGATCGTGTCACATTATGAAAAATGTCCCTCATTACTCAAGGGACTGGAACGCCCATAATGACTCTGTGCGGTCGATGGGCCAATGTGGGCCAGATGTGTGCTGGTGCAACTTCCTTTTCATCTCCCCGGCTATTCACTTCCGGTGGAATCCAGCTAAAGAAAACTGTCTGTGGGTGATGCGAAAAAGCATTAGTTAGATAATACTCGCTAGGTGGCGCTACCAGAGATTGTTGACATTCGTCATCACGTGTGAAATTTCGAATACTGTTCAGGAAAATGATAGCTACACTACCGTACAAAAATTTCTGTACTTCAAAGAATAGTTTTCATTTTTTATTATTTTCCAGTTCTTTCAATCTGTCTGAATCCTTCTCTCTCTCTCTTTCCATCCTTTCATCCATGATTTTTTCATTCTTTTTTCAGTTCTATCCTTCTCTCTATCCTTCCAACTATAATCTCTCTGCATCCACGTTTTTCGCCCTTTCCTTTTGTCCCTCTCTTTCATCCATGTTTTTTTAAGTCGCTTTATCAATTACAAAATCGCTCCATCTATATGACTATCTATCACTTATTAAGACAATCCTCCTAACAGCCAGAATTTGGAGCATTCTAGGCAAATTACAGCCATCATTTCCACCTGGTCAACGTATCAGACACCAGTCCACACTGATCATAAAAGAAATCTTCATTCGGTTCTGGTGGTGCACATCCTTTGCAACCCGTACACGTCGTGACATTGACTTTCTTAGACGCCTAGTGGAATCCATCTTGATTTGACCATTCTTCCATCAGGATATTTGTCAGCGGTTGTATTGTGGTGGACAGAGAACTGCGAATCCGAACTACCCTTTCCAACACATCCCAGACATTCTCAATTGCATTCAGATCTGGGGAATTAGGTGGCCACGATAGACATTGGAAAACCTTGCGAACATTCCAAGAACCATCGCAATCCTGGTAAAAATAAAGCAATGCAGGGTAAAGGTGATGAGATATGGCAGAAAGACCCAGTCCGTACCACCAGGACATTCACCATGATACCATCTCCAGCCGCAGGAGTGGTGGACACGAGACAGTCTGGATGCATGGCTTCATGAGATTCATGCCACAATTTCACCCTAATATTGGTGCGAAAAAGTGAATTGACACCAGACCCATATCACATGATCCTCTTCCATTGATCCACAGTCCAGTATTGGTTCTGGCGACGCCACTCCAGTGGAATCTTTCGAGTTTTTAACAGAAAGACCCATTTCCAACTGAACTATACAACTCCCGCTGTATAGTTTAGTTGGAAATGGGTCTTTCTTTGCCTAAATTGAATTTTTCAGTCATTTGCTGCACACTGGACTTTTTAACTCAAAATTAAGAAGGTAAACCAATCTTAGATAGATGTACCTTCTTAATTTTTGGACAGTAAAGCGAATCAAAGTATTCATTTGTATAGAGGTCGCCACAAACTTGGCATGGACTAAAGTGGTTGAGCGAAAATCCGCTGACACACGTACAAAACTATTTTGCAATTCCCGAATGTATCTTTAGAGGCGGTTTCGAAGAGAAAGAGGTACAGAACGCTCCCAGAATTCTGATCGTTGTCCTTATAAGTGGCTGTGCTGGCTACCATCCAAGAAAAACTTGGATGGTAGGATTAAAATGGCAATGGTAAATAAATGTCTCCAAATTAGGCAATGAGTAAATTTAATTTAAAAATTTACTTTACTTTGAATTAAATAAATCTAAATATAAATTTAGATTAATGTAATCCAGATTTAGATAAATCGTTTCTGGATTAATTAAATCTTTGTCTAAATAATTTAATCCAAATCTACGCTATTCTTTTAAACCTTGGTTAATTTACTCTAAATCTAAATCAATCTAATCTACATTGAGTGACCAATTCATTAGGCACCTAATAGCAAGTATTTCTTCAACTCTCTGAAGATTCTGGATCCGTCGTGGTCCCACACTACATAACTCTGCAGTGTGGGACATGCATAGCTCTGGAAAGTGAAAAAAAAAAGGAATGGGGGAGACAGGCGGGGAGGAACGGATGAAGATCAAGTATGTGGATGATAGGAAGACTTTCAACCTGGAAATAGGAATTAAAGGGGTAGTGGGGTATCCCTGTGGAATGAATCCATCCTCCACAGGGCGAGACTGTTAAGAACAGTGATGGCAGAGTCCATAGACGAAAAGGTTGGTTTGGAAGGTGAGTAAGGGAAACAGGGATTGTAGAGGAGTAATGTCATAGGGCCAGGGCGACCTATGTGTGGATGGAGATCGAACTGCAGACATGCAGTGCTTCTCTGTAAGTAATCCCACACCAGCTAGACCAACTGAAGCCAGCGTCAGCACATCCCACACCATGCCTCAGAAGAGGGGACATGACGTCAACAAGGCAAGGGGTTGCCCCAATTGTAGTCAAATTATGGGAGGCTGTTAGATGAAGAGATGTTATAAAACATAGTGGTGCAAGGTCTCAATCATGGCCAACAATGTGGACGTGATTGAAAGCTGCACACCAGCATAGACCATCATTTATGGTTCTAGCATACACCCAAGCAGAAGCTCTCCATCAAAATTTGCTCTCCTTGAGCAAATTGTGATGGAGGAGGAGCAGAAACTCTCTTTGAAATCTCTGTAGCAACCACATAAATTTTGGTTTCGATTTGACAATTCATTTTTCTTTTCTTCGCAGCACAGAATGTAGTGAAGTATCACAATGGATAAAGTGGAATACAGATTCGGTTCCTCTTTCTGCAAGGTAAGCCCAAAGTCCACGAAGAAATGGTCTCTGTTTGTGGAGAAGCCTGCCCAGGTCACAGTGTGGTTACACATTGGTATAAATAATTCAAATACACTTTGAAGAAATCCCAGCACTTCCAGCAACTGCTGTAACAGAAGTCCTGCAAAAATTGAGGCATTAATCCTGGAATATCGCGTTATTAGAGTTAAAGAACTAGCTGCAGAGCTCCAAATTAGTGTTGAGTCTGTGGAGAACATCATTCATCAACAGTTGCATATTACTAAAGGTCTGCTAGCTGGGTTCCCTGACTTCTGACCCCTTACCAAAATAAGGAAAATGTACAATGTGCACGTGAAATGTTGATGTGCCAGGAAAAGCAAGAGGAGTTTTTTGGATCCATTGCTATGGATCCAACTTGGATCCGTCATTATGATCCATCACTATGATCTCGAAACTAACAAATGTCACAACAATGGACGCATACAGATTCACCACTCCCAAAAAAGGCAAAGGTGCAAAACAGATTACCTTAAAAAGAACTGTACTGTGTCGGCCATATTATTCCAACCTCCTCATAAAGCTACGTGCTGCTATGGAAGAAAAAAAAAAGACTGGGAAAGCTATGCGCCTGCTCCACGGTAATGCCCCTGCGCATTGCTCGCATGCTGCAGTGAGATGTGGGTTGGAAATATTCACGCATCCTGTGATTTTCTCGACCCTAGCACCATCGGATTTCTTCCTCATTCCTGCCCTGAACTCCTTTCTTCTTGGAAAACATTGCTGCTGATAATGATGATGAGATGATTTCTGCTGCTGAGTCGTGGTTTTGAGGACAATCAGAGGCCTTCTACAAAACTGGCCTGCAAAAGTCTACTGAGAGGTGGGGGAAAGCTGTCATTTTGTCTGGGGACTATGTCGAAAAAGTGTAATACATGGTGTTCGTTTCAACCTTCTGTCACAACTAGTGGGCGAATACAAATCTCTTTTTCAACCCCCTCCCCTCGTATTTGATTACCTTCCACTAGAAGGTCGTTTCACTGTGAGACTCTAAAGTACTGCAGACAAATCCACTCTCTGTAATAGTTGAAATACTTGCAGAACAGTCTGGATTGAAAACTTGACATCGATTATTTCCTCTTTCCTCCAAAATTATCGGTAATTGTTATAAATTAATTTTATTTTATCCTCTCTCTTGAAATTCGATTCTCTTCAGATAAAATTGGGGTATGGATAAACCCGAATCACCCGTTCAACCTCTTTTTCCAACTAACAAAAAATTTGCTCTTCCAGCACAGCTTGGAATGAAACGAAAGGCAAAATCGAGCGACTCCACTAGAAAAAGGAAAATTACATCAACGATTGGGTGGAGCGAACCAGGATGCGAGCAATAGAAGATTTAAAATGTGGCGCAGAGAGAAAGAATGCCTGCTTTGAAGTCTCCGAAATGAGGTACCTACTGAATCACAACCGCCCTATTTTTCAGCTTTCACCTTGTTACTGGCGTTCTTTGCTCCAATTCCTTTAGAGTTATTGGGAAGATCAAAGAGCTCTTCAAATAAATGCACCGTGGACTTGTTTGGAATATCCAGAATATAAAATTACCTCTTAATATTCTGAAGAAGAGGAACATTGGAATATCCAGAATATAAAATTACCTCTTAATATTCTGAAGAAGAGGAACATTGTAAGGTTTGTTCAAATGAAAGACTTTTGGATTAAATAAAAGATGCAATTCGTTAATCTAAAACGTCCCTGGCACTCATAGAATACCTTAGCTGTCGCCGGCTGAGGTATTCTATGAGTGCCATCTTCAGGAAGCCAAGAATGCGTTAATTGCTGGAAGACAGATCAAGAATGTGGGCTGGTTGTCGCAGCACTTCACATCGTAACTACTCCATTGTTTTTGGAGCACTGACCATTGATTGTGGCCCAGGAAAAAAAAAATAATGCATAAGAAGAACATATTTACTGAATGCATCCAAATGCATCAATCGGTCATACCCTACAATAAACCATTTTCTACCTTCCCAGTACACTTTATTCAATACCTCCTGGGGTCTTTAACTCAATTCTGCCCTTTCTAAAATAATGGACAAAGGGCAGAATTGAGTTCAGTGAATTGGATGCAATATCTGTGATGGGCTTATGCCAAGAGAGATTAGAAGTGGGGATAATCCCTAATGAATATTCGTGAATCTTGTCTAGAAATCTGAGTGTCATAGGAGCAGAAGAATCCTTTTTTTTTTTTCGAGATATAAGTCAGGACTGACTTTTAGATGGATTGAAATGAAGTAAATTGTCTTGGCCCCACTGGAGATCAGCATTAAAGAATTGGTGACAGATTTTGGAGAAGATGAAGCTGTTTATGCTGTTTATTTCTGAAAGAGCTAAATATACATGTTCCATGAAATTCTGTCCACTGTGAGCGGATTTTTATGCATGCAGACGGACAGACGGATGGAATAAGCCTAAAATCCACCACCTGAAGTGTCTACTTTAGGTTACTCCTTTTTCCTGATGGTAGATAAATTCTGAAATCTTATTGCGATGTTTTTTAATTTTATTTTTAATATTTTATCTATTGCTGGATATTTTCATAGAAGAATGAGCTGTGTTATGACAGAAAATCGAAACAGTTACGTCCTTATATATTTCAAATATAACTCAATTGATTTGCCCAAAAGTTCCTTTGGCAGCAAAAGAAAAAAATCTTGGATTTCAAACAGTCGATCAACCGTTAAAGATGTAGCAGCGTCTTCCAATTTCAAGTACGTGGATGGAGTGGTGGGGTCTGTATTGGATGAGATATCGTGGGGGCTCTCTGAGAATGGATAAAAATTGCTTGTATGTTTTACACCGTATGTTTAGAGGGAGAGACGCTCGAGGCAGTTGAGCAGAAAGTTGAAGTCAATGTATCCTTATGATATTGATTGGAGTGTAGAGGCAGGGCTCACTGTAGTTCTAAGACATTCTACATCGCCTCTCACACAGATTCAGACATCGACCCGTTGTGGAGAGCCGGCTAGTAACTGCCATACATTTCTGGGATTGGAGCCAGACCTGTTGAGGCTCTAGAGTTAATCATGTTACATTGAACTCTAAATTATTTCTCTTCCCAAGTTTAGAAAATATTCTAATTTATAATTTTACTATAAAAATAGTTTTGAAAACTTCATAAATAACGTAGTTATGGTCCTTAGAATGACTTGAGATAATTTTATTCATCAATGGCTTTGATATTTAATACAAATAAATCTAACAGATGTTTTTCTGGATGAAAAACCAGAGTTTCCGGAGGGGGAAACCATGCTACCCTCTCCTGAAACCGACTAACTCAACCACTTTGTGAAAGAAAAAAAAAAAAGACTGGAACTGAGGTCTTTTCCACCCGGTGGGGGAGGACGGCGATCCTACCAACTGCGCTACCTTCGAGGGCCCCTGTAAGGAACAAAGATTACATGCATGGTCCACTTAGCCATGTTTGGTTGGTTAGTGTCAACTTAAAACGTTATATAAGAACTACTCCAAAGCCAACGAACCAAAATCGAATTGTTGAATTCAGGACCTACACTGTCCACTAGACAAATCAGACGATTGATCAGTGTGCCAACATCTGGGAGTACTCCAAATTAGGAACAAACCTAGATAGAATTAACTAATAATTCGAAAACCTGTCTTTGTTGTGGAAGAGCGGTTGCTGTTTTTATTGTTGTAATGGAGCTTTAGGAGCATCAGCAACTAGGACCATATTTCTCCTTGTACACTGTCCGAACATTGCGTGTGTTCTATGGTCGAGTTTCCGTTTCCTGAAAGAAAAATAAGTGTTTCCTAGAGAAAAAAAAAACCACACTACCCTCTCCTGAGACCGCCTAACTCAGCCACGTTGTGAAAAAAAGCCCATAAAAATTCCACCTGTCATCGATGGGACTCGAACTCGGGTGTTTTCCACGTGGTGTGGAGAGGACGGCTATTCTATCAACTGGATGAGCGGTTTATTAAATCAAAAATATTTATTAAATCAAGAATACCCTAGCACCAGTCCTGGTTGAATTTTATTTCCGTGTGACAGGTTGCTATAGCAACCATACCATTAAATTTTCAACCAATGAACGTAGTATCATATTTATCGGCCATAGCCGAGACTGCTAAATACGGTGCTGTTCCTTGTATTCTCTCTATCTTGTGAACTTCTGTGGTCCCGTATAAACAGAAGATTTATTTTTATTTTATATCAATATGGGCTAAATGGCCAAGCCGTCACCGATTTCACTTCACCATTCGGAACACAGATGGCGCTACTTTCGACTGCGACTCCTATTTCCATTCATTTCTCGTTCTCCCACCTATATTTAGCACGCGATGTCACTTTTGTCTTCATCCCCCATGACATTTATGTATCTGAAGATCGCAGGCCATAGCCAGTTTCTCTACCCAAATAATCTCCGTAGCACGCCTCCTCCATTCTTTTGATCACCCCCCCGTTTCGTGCTGTTAAGCCGTATGACAGATGGGCATCGTGGAGGACCATCTAGCGTTTCTTTCGTGCCGCGCGGTCAAAAGGAATAAATATTATTGACACACGCGCATTACTATGCATGTAACTTTACCCATCACCGCCTGGGGCGCTGCAAGCGATACCCGTGTCGTTGTTAAGGTAACCCAGTGACAAAAAAAAAAAGTTCGTGCCGAGTTGGGGTGCCAAGAGGAATTTTCGGTCCCACAGATGTGGGCAACTTACGCATTCTGATGGTATCCGGGTCTCTTGACATATGTTTAGTCTAAAACCTGTCAACATTTATAGGACTCAGTGTCATTTTTTCTTTCTTTCTTTCTTTTTTTTACTTCCTAGCAAGCGTATAATCGTAATTTAAGATTACAGAGAATTATATAAGCAGTTCAACTTCCTACATAATTAAAAAGAACGATAAAGAACTTCCAATTTTAGATTTCATGCAATAAACATTAATAGACGGTGGCGCCATCTGAATTATTTATCCATTTTTATTAAAATCACTGTTATTTGATAAATAAATTACGAGATAGTGGCTCCATCTGAATTATTTTCACATTTTTTTAAACCATTGTTATATCATAAATAAAATAAGAGACGGTGGCTCCATCTGAGTTATTTTTCCAATTTTATAAAAATCATGTTATTTCATAAATAAAATAAGAGACGGTGGCTCCATCTGAATTATTTTCACATTTTTAAACCATTGTTATATCATAAACAAAATAAGAGACGGTGGCTCCACCTGAGTTATTTTTCCAATTTTATTAAAATCATGTTATTTCATAAATAAAATAAGAGACGGTGGCTCCATCTAATTTATTTTCACATTTTTTTAAACCATTGTTATATCATAAACAAAATAAGAGACGGTGGCTCCATCTGAGTTATTTTTCCAATTTTATTAAAATCATGTTATTTCATAAATAAAATACGAGAGAGATGGTGGCTCCATCTGAATTATTTTCACATTTTTTAACCCATTGTTATATCATAAACAAAATAAGAGACCGTGGCTCCATCTGAGTTATTTTCTTCTCTTTCAGAACTTTTTATTCATGCAATAAACATGAAAATAGATGGGAGGCGCTAGCTGAGCTCTTTCCTGTGGCTTTTAGAATTGGTCAAATAAATCTTTTCTGTTTCTGTGTGCGAAGATAAGCATTTTTCAGCAGATTTATCTTCGACGGCAGGAAATTGCTGTCTGTATAACTGTGCAAAAGTGTTATTTATATAACTGGAAAATGGACTGCAATTATATTTTATAGGCTTCTATATTTTATACCAATATATTTTAACCTTGCATACTTTATAAGTGGGTTGAGAAGAACAGTAATAAGTTCTTATTAAATATATACAGATATTTATGTTAAATATACTGTAAATTAATATCAGGGTCACTTTAAGTAGAGCCGTGCATAAGTAATACTAGCCATCGAGGCCCTCGTAGGTAACAAACGCCGTCCTCCCACACCGGGTGGAAACGACATGGGTTCGAGTCCCGTCGATGACGAGAGGAATTTTTATGAGTCGTTTTCAAAACCTGGCGGAGTCAGACGGTCTCAGGAGAGGGTAGATGGGTTTTTTCTCCCGGAAACTCAGGTTGTTCATCCAGAAAACAGAAAATCGACCAAAGAACCCATGCAATTTACAGACAGTATACATGGAGCAATATGGCCTTAGTCGCTGATGCGACTAAAATCTAACTACAACAACTCGGTGTGGTAAATTGTAAATCTGTGGCGTTTATCATCTAAAATTATTAGTAAAGAGAAATCTTTCCACATCGAGAGCCCTTTAGGTTAGCACAGCTTTCCACACCGGTAGTAAAGGCCTAAGTTCAAATCATATCAATGAAGCAAGGAATTTTGGTGGGCTTCTTTGATGTGGCACGGTTACTCGGTCCCAAGCAAGGGGTGCGTGTTTTTCCTCCTGGAAACAGGTTTTTCTTTCGCGTCAGTATACTGTGAAACGTATTCACATAATGCTAATTTTGCAACTATTGGAACTGCTAGATTCTCAAGGTCATCGCTGGAAGTGATAGGGTTAAATTTAAATTGAGCTTTCGACGCTACTACTTGAAATTGAAATGAAAATTCCTGTTCACTAACACAGTCATCCATTTTCCATAATTTTCAGATTTGTTTCTTATTTTCTTTCCTATGTCTTCAGGGATAGTGACATTTCTGACTGACCATTCTCTTACCTCTTCAATTGGACTGCCCACAGAACATCCCAATGTTTCAAGTTTGTTTGAACAGTAAACGTTTTGTAAGCAAAGAATTGGAAAGAATTTCCTAAGAAGCTCTTATATCCACAATACTCGCAATATGTAAAGGCCACAATACTCGCAATATGTAAAGGCCGACAACTTTTTTTATAGATTCAAAGATTTTGGCAAGAAACAATGGGACGTATAGGTTCTAATTTGTCGCTTATCCTAAACTTCATTATCTTTTGTTAAACATTACTTTCATGTTTGTGGTCCGTTGAAAAAACTTTAAAAAAACATCGTTTCAATTCGGATTAAAACTAAGGAAACAAAATCGAGCTGAAATTAGATAAATAGTAAATATCAAGATGAAATAACGAGTTAAATCTACACTGCCTGGTAACTGGTAACTTTTTAAGGGCCGTGAAGGTTTCATCTATATCTATGCAACAATCAATGGCAAAATATGTAAATCGAAAAGGTCACATGGTGTGTGTCGTGTGCAGGAAAGCGCTATATAGTCGTATGACCCGACTAGTGTCCAAATCAGTTCACTCGCAGTTGATAACAGACAGGATCTCACTTACGTGTACTACATCCAAAGAGGTATGATTGTCCGCGATCAGTAGGTGTAATCTTACACGATATTGAAACTTTCCATATGATCAAGGATTGGAACTGCCGGAATTCAATATTGATTCCGTCAATGTCAATCCATTGGTGCTAAAGCGACACGTTACTCATCTTTGGACAAATTCAATGAAAAAGTTTGATGAATCTCAGGAAGATGTTCTTGACCTGTCTAAGGCTTTCGATCATGTTTGGCATAACTGTCTTCTAAACGAGCTCCCATCCTATGGATTTTTGCAATTGAGCATCCAGTTTTCTCTCTGACCGCTCACTGCCTAGTTTACTATCACTGCCAGTGATAGTAGATAGATCTCTGTCTTCTGATTTCTCCACTAATGATGTTTTCCAAGGTTCACTTCTTTTGCCCACTCTTTTCCTCTTCTATATTAATGACCTTCATCCACTGTAAATTCTATTCATTTTTTTTTTGTCTTCGCCTTTTACCATTATTATATGGGGGTCAGCGTTTTTTTATTGTTTTGGCATGCAATTTTTACGGCCGGATACCCTTCCTGACGCCAACCCTTACCCCTTGTTCAGGATGAGGATATGCGGTGGTCATTCCCTGACCTTCCACATCCTCCGTATTTGGTGGTCACAGGCTCGAACCCTGGTCTAATCAAGAAGCGTGTGCTATGTCAGGTGGGCAGGTCTAATCAAGAAGCGTGTGCTAGTCAGGTGGGCAGGAGCACCACTGCTCCTGCCCACTTGACTGTAAATTCTATTCATAGTTTTGCTAATGATAGCACACTACATAATTCCACCTTCCAGTTTGAAAAATCTTACCCTGCACAAACAGCTTCAACGTCTCGAATATCCACCACCAATTCTTTAAATTCTGATATCCAGGTAGGACGAAGAACACTTAGTTAACATCACTCCTTCTTATTTCCTAAACAAAAAGTCCACTGCTCCTCTCCTCTAGAAAAAATGAGCATAGGAACAGTAGACAAAGTCCCCAATCTTTATTGGGAATCTTGTTTAGCATTTGTAGTCAAGCTCTCCAATTTATGTTGGGAATCTTGTCTAGAAATTCTAAACCTTCTAGACAGATCTATCAGCAACAGATCTCTGGCTGAATGTATCCAAGTTCACAAAGGTTATTAGTGGGAAAAACAACCTAGGGACAATTCTGCTAAGTGAAAATATTTTTATATTTTCCCTTCATCTTTATCCAAAATTTGATTCAGCTCACATCAGAATCTAGCCAACATTTTGGCATCTCCATCTCTGCATAAATCCAATACTTCTTGAGTATTGTCCTCTTCTGCACTATCCATTTGACATAGAAATGGAATTTGAATGAGGGAAAGAGTCGTTGAAAAGTCGAGATAATAGGGAAAAAATTTTACTCCTCTTCTATTTTTAGTGTTCGCAAATATTTTCAAGAAACTTTAACATCACTTAGCTCTTTAACATCACTACCTCAGTGTCTTCTATAAACTATGCCATTGTGGGTAAAGCAGAAAAATGTGACTTCTGAACATCCACTCGATAACCAACGTAGCATTTCGAGTTCGGCATCCATATTCGGGCACAAAAGACGAAACAGAAGCGTTTTAAAGAACTTGCTTTGATATAACTAGTACTTGTCACAACTGTCTGAAACTGGCTTCAAATCAGGTAAGAGCTTCTCAATGTAAAATACAATGAAAGCCAATAAAGGGTGGAGCAATATCGCGCATGAAAACTTGAAGTTCTGATGTGACCTCTATCATACCAACTGTCGTTATTCCAATAGAGTTTATTCCAGAGAACATTACGTTGATTACTAAAATCTCGCAGTTTGCGAAATATATCAGCTGCACAGGTGTGCTCCTCAAGGAACAATAATCTTTAAACATATTGTCATGCATATATCTCACAAATGAGCAGTGCTAGTAATGTCTCTGCTCTTGTCGATTTGAATACTCCATTCTTCGGTTGTAGCTCCTTAATCAGTTGCTCCTTAATATCTACTGCCATATCAAATATTGGTCGTTTCACTGTTGAATTACTCAGCGAGATCTGGTCCAATAATCGAGCTTCCTCCTTACCAAGTATACTGTGAACCATTAATTCAGCTTCTTCAAAAAGACCGCATGAACTTTCTGTTAGTTGCTGTTAAAATTTAAAAGGCGGGTCTCTGGTGACCGATATCCAATTACCGCCAATTTATTTGAACTGGATGATAGCATTTTTAATGATCGCTGATGAGGATGGTTTTATATTTTTAAAGATCTACAATTTTGAATCCTGATTTTCAAGCAAGCGAGGCAGGCGAATAGAAATCGCAAAGTCCCCAGGTCACTAACTTGCCAACCTCTCTAGCAAATAAGGACTGGAGAAAGGACTGTTTCTTAGCTAAAGAGATGACGTCATCACCGGAGGAGATACCAAAGGCATCTTTAACATGGCACAGAGCAAGCGACTAATTATTCCCTAATTAGATCGTTGTTTCTGATCAGAGACAGCCGTTCTTTCCGTTGCACAGTACCACGGAAACGACTGCGAAGGTGTCTTATCTTGTGATTCGTAATTGCTAATTATGTGAGCTACGAAAATGATTACAATTGGTCCAAACTCTTTGAGACAAAACAGAATTCATCGCTGGTGAGAAAATTTGGATCCGAAGCCATTTATCACTCCAGATAATTAAGCACTTGTACGGTACAATATTAATTGCTCTGTCTAATCTCTTAAAAGGCATTATTATGATAATTGTCTACTCCCTTCCTGCTATTTAATAGCCCACCTTTGAACTGAGATAGTGTAAATTATTTGACGTGTTTACAGTAATTTTATTCTTTTACAACGAACCCTTCTGTGAATTAATTGACGTAATCGATTATGGGAGAGCTGATTCGCTGAAAACTTCATATTTCTAATTATTTTAATTTTTAAAATACAAAAAATAAATAAAACGAGAAGAAATTCAGCAACGGGGAGTGCTACCACATTTTGGAATTGCCTCTATAGTCCACAAATGGATGATGGCGCTGCAGGTAGTCTTGAAATGTACAGTTTGTAATTGAAATATTTATTTTATATTTTGGGGGGAATGCTATCGCATTTTGGAATAGCCAGTATGTTGATAACACTGGTGGTGGCGCTGCAAACAGTGAAAAGTTCCTATGCAAGTGTATTTTATACTTTAATTATTTATTTTATAATTTTTTTTAACGGGGAATGATATCGCATTTCGGAATAGCCAGTATGTTGACAAATACTGATGGTGGCGCTGCAGACAGGGAAAATTTCTATGGAAGTGTACTTATATTCAAAATATTTATTTTGTAATTATTTTAAAAGGGAATGCTGTCATATTTTGGAATAGCCGGTATTATTAACAAACGTTGTTGCTGATGGCGCTGCAGACAATGAAAAATTTCAGAGAAATGCGTACAATTTTATATTTGAAATATTTTGTGGTTCTTTTTGTGTAGAAACAGTGGGTTGGTCTCTATTTTTTTGCATTAGAAAGGACGACAGGATGCTGTCAACCACAAGGTTCCATGTATCCAACACTGAATGTGTTCTTGTTCGTCCGATAAAGCCACGCTGAATGCTGGAATTGTGTTTTTTAAGTGGCGTCTGTTCCCGGGGCTTTGCAAGTTGAATTTACTATCCTTTGATCGATTACTCTTTGTCCAAATAACTGACAGGTCGGATGATTGGTTAATTCAATTGGGCTGAATTTCCTTCTCCTGGCATCCTATCCTATTCCCAAGTTCCCTGTGTCTTTTCTTCGGTCTTGACGAATAACGACTCCCCGTTTCCATGGTAACGGAACAGCCACACGCGCGAGCAGATAAGCTGCTGCAGCGTGTCTGGCCGGAGGTTAAGGCAAGCTTCGAATGCACTTTAAGGTCACTGTAATCATTCTCCGCATCTTCTCTCTTTCTGTTTGCTTTCTTTCTTTCTACAAAGAAAATAATCAAGAGCTGTTTTTCATTCCAGTTGCGATGTTTAGCTTAGTAAAAACCCCGAAGCTTAAGAATCCGCAATCGCTTATGAATATCATTACTTGTTGTCATGTCATTCCTTACTCTGTCTAGCATTTGCTCGAAAAGATCCATTTTGAAAGCTTCACTTTAAACCGAACAAGAATGCCTTTAAATAAATTTTCATTTTTAAACGCATTTCATAGTCCCATGTCGACTCTTTTGATTTTTTAAATAAAAATAAAACCCAAGAATAAATTCATTTCGTAATGATTGTTATGATTTTTGTTAAATTTCGTAGTTGCATGTCGGGTCTTGTTATTTTTAAAAAAACATTTTGTGATTACGTATCCACTGTTCCAACCTTTGTTCAATCATCTTCCTTTCAATCGCCTACCAGAATTCCCAAGCCCTACTCAGTGTATATCTTCTAAACTTCGAGGATCGCTTTCAGTAATCTGCAAAAGTTAAAATCTACAGGGTGTCCGACGGGTCTGAAACCAAGATGACGAAGATCTCGGATTTTTACAGCATACACCTGTGCCTTCAGGAATCCCCAAAATGCAGTCCAGTAGCTTAGGGTCAAGTGATCGTGATGCCCACTCCACTGGTACTCTCCTTCCAATCTATCAATGAGGACACGTCATTAATACAAGTCTTCGGTTCCAGACTTTTAGGACACTCTGTAGTAGTAGTAGTGGCATGTGATGCAAGAAAGCAAGTGTATGAGCTTATGCAGCATCAAGCAAAAAAAAAAAAAAAAATTTACAAAACAAATCCCTCAAAATGTTTGTCTAGTTCCTCCTTAAATTTATTTAACCTATCAACTTCCACAACGACAGATGGAAGTTTGTTCCAGCAAACCAGCTAACCACCCGCTGGCAGGCTGTACTTTAGATTATAACATTTGTGGCATCTACCACCCGAAGAAAGATTACTGAACTGTCTCAGATGGTAAAACAGTAATCATTTGACATTACCACCTTGAAACTTTGTCTTCAATTTTGAATCTGAATCTTAAAAATTTAATCAGCTATCTTATAGCAAATAGATATTAAGCCTGTCATTTAGAAAGGTGCTGGGATTGCGCAAACAACCACAGTCCAAAAAAATTACTTCAAAAATATTACATCCAATTTTCTATAAACATCTCTTTGCTTATTTTAATGTCCATTCTTAGACCATCATGGTTTCCATCTCTGTCAATGCCTTTTGTTTTGGCAGTTTGTATCGTAGGCCTTGGATAAAAAGCAGCTAGTAGACTCAGTTCACACAGACATCTCTAGAGCCTTTGATAAGGTTCCTTGCAAATTGCTAATGAAGAAACTTTGGATTTATGGAATTCAAGATCCCGTTTTATCTGGCTCAGAAGCTTGTGCATAAAGTAATCATCACTCCAATCATTTCATCCAATAAGTTCAGTCTCTCAAGGTCCTCCGCTTGTACCCTTATGGTTTAAAGTTTTCAACAACAATTCACACCAAACTGTAAATGACATTGTAAATGTCAACATTTGCTTCTTTTATATGGACTTTAAGAATTTGAAATCGTTTGAATACTTCAGCTGTTTCTCCTTAGCCATCTGCATGTTGGTAGAATTCGTTAAACCTAATCATTGGTCTAAACACAGTGTACATGCTGTTTTAAATAATAATAATAATAATAATAATAATAACAAAATACTTCTACGTTTCGTAGTCAGATAATAACTTTTGATTTTGGTTAAAATCAAAGAAAAAAGAAAACAGAAAAGTTTAATGATTATGACCTTTTTCCGGCGCCCTCTAACCCTCCATAGAAGTATTTCGAAGATAATTATTAATTGGATTAAAGAAGGATATGATGGATTTCTCTCTCTCTCCAATTTTTTTAGTCCCAAACAACAAACTGTAGGTAATTACCGAAACCCTTTCACACTCACCCACTCACTATTCCACCCCTCCTCTCTCCCCCAAAAAAGGAAAGCGTTTCCGTTGCGAAGTATTGCGCCTTCAAATATTTACGCAAACCTTGACCTCAGCCCTCCCCCCCTTTTTCGAAGGCGCTGGATAGAATTCAGACGCACAAAACACACGTCCTTCTCCAGACAGGATCTCCAACTATTCCATCTGCACCTATTATATTATTGACGGCGCGTCTGGTTGTCCTGGAAACGGACAACATAATTAGAGTTGTACCACACAAAGGTCCACAACTCGAACGCGGAGTAAATTAAAAAGCACAAATGTCAGCTTTTCACTCGAAAGTCCCGCAGGTGGAACGTCTGGCAAAAGTCTCGCACGGTCGGACAAGCACGTGGCGAACTTTGAACGTGGGATTTTAACGCGGGAAATATTAGAGGCGTGTTCACCACCCTTCGTGCCTGCCCTTAGATGCCTTTGTGGGCTTTCTAAACAACAAATATTTTTCCTCCATATTTTTATTTCGAATATTGAGTTCACTCAGAGATTTCCAAGCAGAGATTTTTGGATTTGTCCTTGTTATATATCTTCTGACTAAATAGCGTCCTTGCGAGAGACATTGACAAGCCTATTTCGACATCTTATTCTTCGAACGAATTGTTTGTGCAACTGGAACTTAGAAGAGATGGGGGGAACAACGGTAGGGATCCGTGAGACAGAGAAATCTCACGTTTCGGTATTGGCAAACACCTTCTGAGAATACTGGCGATGCACTGCACGTAGAAATATTGTTGACAGGCGCGAGGTCCAGTTGGTAAAAAATAACATCATTTGTAAGACTCGCCAAAAAGGTGTCAGGATAAACGGAATATTTTTCTCTTTTCAGCTGGATAAAATAAAGGGGATCGAAGAAAGTTGGAAGGGGAGATGCAGCGGTAACCCGGTGTAAGCGCGTGACAATAGATCATGTTAGAACGTATGGGTCTGCGAGAAGCTCTGGACAGTACTTGAAAAAAGCTTCCGGTGTAACCATGGCAACGTGTGATTGTCTGGTGTCATTATATGATCGTGCAATATCTTGCCGACTGTTAGGGCATAAATATCCCCAAACTGTGTGGCTACAAAGAAATGATGCCAGAAGATGGAAAATGAAATCTTACCACTAAATATTTTATTTGATTCCTTGGTATTAAATAAATACTGTACACTGTCCTGGGGATTCTTAGTCGATGCTGTCATGAGGAAGAAAGGTGTTACTGGTGTGGCAGGGTTCACAATTGAGAAAACAAAGGAATTTACTGGAGTGTCGAAGGTAACAGTAGACAATGAGTGGAAGACAAAAGGAAGAAATGCGGCAGATAATCAGTACTCCAAAGAAGAGACCGCAGCGAAGAGACTGCTTCAGAATAAGTCCAGTGTACAAATGACTGAGAAATTCAATTTAGGCAAAGGGAAACCCATTTCCAACCGAACTATTCAGAAGGAGTTGAAGAAAATGGGGTGTACTGGTCGTGGCTATATGAAAGCCACCTTTTGTATAAAAATGGAAATATTCGAGTGGAGTGATTCGGCCAACACCAAGATTGGACTGTGGAAGAGTGGAAAAAAGGTCATGTGGTCTAACGAATCTCGATTCACACGTTTTGGAACCAATGGTGGGATGAAAGTGTGGCGTTAACCTCATGAAGCCGTGCATCCAGTCTGGTGTCCACCAATCCAAGGAAGCCGCTGGATATCATTGGCATGGGGTGCGTTCTTTTGATTGGACTTAGTTACTCATACCATCAGAAGGATGTGTTACCTCTAGTGAATATCTTTCTGTCTTATTGGAGCAATTTCACCATGCAGACTTCATTTTTACCCAGACTCCGATGGATTCTTTCAAGACGACAAGTCCACCATATAAAAATTGCATTTGAATGGTTCGAGAAACCAACCTTTAGATGGTAGATGACTTTCATCAACCGGTGAAATACCACCACTTTGCTTATTGGAGGCTTGAAGTGGTGAAACCCATGTTTAGTCTCTAGAAAAAAGTTTCCGGCATCCCCCTCCCCCCATACTTCTCCTTCAACCCATGCATGGTACTAAGTACTATAGGTTTTGATACCTTTCGTGTTTGGGGTTTTCATAAAAAAAAAAAAAAAAAAAGATCAAGATTCCCAAATATAATAACTGAGAGAAACGTGGAGGAGAAATTGTTGAAGTTAAACATAAGAAGGGCACTTCAGGTGAATAAAATCTATCGAGTTATATTAAGGGTGGAAGCCAAGGAAGTAAGGAAAACCTTTAGCCATTATGAGAGCATCCTTAAATTTGGGGAAGTCCCCACGGGCTGCAGAAGTGCGAATATATCCCCAATTCACAACAGAGGATCAAAGGGTGACACGAGTAATTAGAGACCTGTTAGTCGTTTCTGTTCCAGGGAAAATAAAGGAGTAATGCGGGATCATCTAAACAAGGCCGCAATTATACTTCAAACATAGCATGGATTTGTTAAGGGGAAATCTTGTTTGACCAATTTGATTGGTTACTGCGGTGTGTCCTTCACACACCAGGTGGAAAACACCTCGAGTTCAAGTCCCGTTGATGACAAGAGGAATTTTTATGGGCCTGACGGAGCTGAGTTAATCGATCTCAGGCGAGTTCAGCATGATTTTTTCTCCCGGAAACTCAATGATATACAAGCATTTTGCTAGATATGACCTGATTTTAAGGTAATGGTCAGGTCATATCTTGAATACTGCATACACGTCAGGTATGCGATACACTTAAATAGAAAGGGTCCAATAATATTTGCTGATGCTATCGAGGCAGTGTTAGGTGGGTCGGAAAACTGCTAGCTTGGGGGGGGATACAAGGACTAATAGATTAACAGTAGCCACTGGCAGAGGAGAAAGTGATTCTTCCATTGCTTCTATTGGAATGAGCAACAACCTGGAAAACAAGATGCAGGATATTTCAGAGACTGCTGGGAGTCATTGGGGTACAAGTAAACACATGGGTTATGTTAGGGTAGCTAAGAAAAAGAACAGGTGCATGTATACTTGCGTGAACACCAATGCTAGGAGTTTAGTAAATAAATTTGATGAATTTGAGGTATTACTCAAAACATCAAAGGCAGATATTGTGGGGATTTCAGAGACGTGGTGTCACACAGATATAAGGAATGCAGAACTGGAATTTGGGGAGTACAATGTGTGCAGAAAGGATAGACAGAATAGGAAGGGAGGAGGGGTTATGCTGTTAGTTAAGAAACACATAAAATCCAAGGAAGTGAAGCCAGTGGACATCGCTGGACAGTGCAGTGTTGAGTCAGTTTGGTGTGACATAAGCATTGGCAGATCAAAATTGAGAGTAGGAGTGTGCTATAGGCCTAATGAATCTGATGAATATAATAAGAAACTGTACGGGGAAATAGAGTGGGCCAGTAAATCAGAGAGTCTTATAATGGGGGATTTTAATTTCCCAGATATTGACTGGAATTTGGGTGCTGGTCACTCACACACTAGCAAGGCTTTTGTGGATTTATTGGATGATTGTTTTCTACATCAGCATGTTCGGGAGGCAACTAGAGGGAGGGAGTAATACTCTTGATTTGATTATCAGTAGTGATTCTTCATGCATTAAGAATCTGCAGATAAAGGAACCACTAGGTGGCAGTGATCACAGTGTGCTAAGTGGGATTTACTCAAAGAGGTAACTACCATCAGGGGTAAAGGGAAGGGTTATTGCTTTCGTAAAGGCGACTATGATGGTCTGAGACAGTATTTAAATTCTATACAGTGGGACCAACTGATGATGTTACCAACAGCAAATTCAAAATGGGAAGCATTCAAAGAACTTATCTTGGAAGCTACTAAGCTTTACATACCAACTAAGAAATATTGTTCAAGGTTTAGGCCTAAATGGATGTCAGATGAACTAATTAGACATGTGACAGAGAAGAAAAATGCATGGGATACATATATCTATCATAGGCTTCCATGTAACCCATTAATTTATAAGCTGTTTTGTAACCAAGTCACAAGGGAGGTTAGGCAGGCAAAGGCAGATTATAAGAAATCCTTGGCAAACAAAGGATGCAAAAAAAAAAAAAAACAACAAAGAGTTCTTTACCTATGTAAACTCTAGAAGGAAAGGGATGAATCAGATTGGTCCACTGGATATCGATGGTTTAACAGTTGAGGATCCTGTTCAGATGGCTAACAAACTAAACGAGTATTTTGCATCGACATTCACACATGAGGAGTTATTCAGGAAGGGGAATTCCAGAGGTGTATTCAACTCTGGCAGTAAGCTTGATGATCTTGTAATAACTGAGAGGAAAGTGGAGGAAAAATTGTTGAAGATAAACTTAAAAAAGGCACCCAGGGTGGATGGGATCTATCCAGTTATATTAATGGGGACAGCAAAGGAAGTAAGCAAACCCTTAGCCATAATTATGAGAGATTCCTTGCACTCAGGGGAGGTACCCATGGAGACGTGCAAATGTAACCCCAATTCACAAAGGTGGATCAAAGGGCGACACAGGTAATTATAGACCTGTGAGTTTAACTCTGTTCCAGGGAAATTAATGGAGGCACTGGTTAAAGAAGCACTGCAGGATCATCTAGACAAGACTTCAGTTATAGCTGAGACACAGCATGGTTTTGTTAAGGGGCAGTGTTACCTCACCAATTTGATTGGATACTATGATGCAGTCACAAAAGAACTGGATGCAGAGAATAACTTTGATATTACATATTTGGATCTTACAAAGGCTTTTGATACTGTTGCACATGGAAGACTGCTGCACAAATTGGAGCAGTGTGGCATTGGAGGCAAATTGCTGCTGTGGATAAAGGGGTGGTTGAGGGGGAGAAGACAGAGAGTGGTAATCAATGGACACTGCTCAACGTGGACTAATGTTATTATTGGAGTCCCTCAGGGTTCAGTATTGGGTCCATTGTTGTTTTCTGTATTTATAAATGATATTGATGATGGTATATCAAGCTTAATGTCCAAGTTTGCAGACGATACGAAGGTTGGCAGGGTTCTGAAGGACACTCCTGACACTATGCTACTGCAACAGGATCTGGAAAGGTTGAGCAGATGGGCTGAGAGGAGGCAAATGAAGTTTAACATTGACAAATGTAAAGTACTACATATGGGAAGCAGTAACCCCAGAGTGACGTATCAACTCTGTGGTACTACACTGACAGTGGTAGTGAATGAAAAGGAACTGGGGTTAATTGTGCAGGCAGATATGAAATTTTCTGAGCAGTGCAGACGGTCTGCAAGAGTAGCTCATAGTGTCTTGTCAATGATATACAGGAATGTTTCTAGCAGGGATAAGGAGGTGATTATTCCCTTGTATAAGGCAATGGTTAGGCCACACCTAGTGTACTGTATACAGGTCTGGAGGCCTCATTTCAAGAAGGATGTAGAGCTGCTGGAACGAGTAGAGAAGGGCAACAAGATTAGTGAATGGAACAATGGGGTGCTCTTACGAAGAAAGGCTTAAGTTTTGCAAATAACAGTGTCTGGAGAGTAGGCTCCTGCGAGGTGATCTGATAGAGGGGTATAAAGCCTTGAATGGTTTGAGCATGCTCAATGCTGATGGGATTCTGCCTCTTGCTCAGAATAATCTCCTGAGAGGGCATAAATTGAAAGTGAGGAAAGAAAGATGTAGGACAGATGTGGGGAAGTTTGCCTTTAACTAGCGGGTAGTTGGTTGGTGGAACAGACTTCCATCCCTTGTTGTGGAAGTTGATAGCCTAAATAAATTTAAGGCTGAGCTGGACAGGTATTTGGAACGAACGGAGGGGTGAAATGGGAGCGGTTTTTTTTTTTTTTTTTTTTCTGGCTGATGCTGCACAAGCTTCCTTTCTTGCATCGTATGCCTCTACTAATGCTAATGCTAATGTTAAGTCTGGAAGCCTGAGTTTAGGAAGAATGTAGAGCTGCTGGAACGAGTTTGGATAAGGACAACGAGATTGGTGAGCGGAGCAAAGGGGTTCTCTTACCAATAAAGGCTTCAGTTATACAAATTGCAGCACTTGGAGAAAGTAGTAAATTCCATTATGCACTGGACAACTTACAATGGGCGCACAGTCAACAAATAAATGTCGTTCCCTTTCATTCGCTGGCCCTAACAAGAAATGTGGCTTCTTCTCCAAATATACCGTGGATGGGGCTGATATTGCCGTCTGAGATTAGAGATCTCGGGATTTTGTTTGAGAGCAACTGTAAATTCGATAACTATATTAGAGATATAGTTCACCAAAGCGAGGAAACAGATGGGATTTATTAAAAGACAAACATACATGTTCAGGAATCGACGTCTCTATTCTTCTCTTCGTATATTTGGTGCTACCTATGCTGGAATTTGTATCTCATGTCTGGAATCCTCACGCCCCTCACCTGATACTCCAGCTAGTACAAGTGCAAAGAAATTTCATCAATTCCTTTACTGAAGGATGGATCTGTGTTCTACAATAGGGTCTTCTGAAAGCAGATTTGTTGCCATTTCAGTTTGGAATTCCTTGAAACTCGTAGAGTTTTTCTTGATCTTAAACTGCTATATTAGATATTCAATGGTTGCCCCAGATCTCCTTCGACATCTTCCTCTCCACATTACAGTTGTTGGCACAACTGGAAAGTGGACAAACCATACAACCGTCGCCTGAGACCGACTAACTCAGCCGTGGCGAAAAATCCGCCATGTAGTTCAACTCAATGTAATTATCAATACGTTTTGTAAGGATGTAATTCTTTTCCTTGGTTACACGCTGTGAATGGGTCAACTGTTGTATATACTTTGATCGAAATAAATAAATAAATAAATATAGGTTGTGTTATTTGTAAATAGTTTTGTCTATGCAGTGATCACCACAGATTTCTACGACTCTAATGGAAGTCAAGGAGACAGCAAAAAATTAATAACGAATCCTTGGATCTCGAAACTCCTGTTCATTCCAATCAAAGGAGCGCAACTTGAGTCTTTAAAATCTCTCCTTCATTAACGCAAGAGTATTCGAAGAGACGCAATTTCTTACCCACCACTCTTGGGATATATTTAAAATTCCTGTCAACTTAAGCCTTAAGGGGGCGGGGGTAGAATTGGATCTTCTTAAATCATGCCGAAGATGGAGGAGAGAGAGAGAGAGAAAATTGGTCACCTAAGACACGAGCTTCGAGTATCACATGATCCCGCAAGGGCGAGGGTAGTTAAAATTAATATGTGGCCAACATCTCATTACACTGTGGGAAATGTAATTAATGTAGATTCTTCAGCATTAAGATGACCTTTGGTGTAATTAGCGATGACGTCACTAATGACGTAAGGAAGGAGGAACCTTTCGCAATCATCCATCATCGTTGGAAATTGAATATTTGGCAAGACGCAGAGCAAGACGAAGACAGAAGTCCGTCTTGAAAAATGGCGAATGTTGGAGTGTTACGGTACTTAGTAATTATTGGCAGGGTATCGGGTGACTCAATTTGAACATCAAGGAATGATTGCTTGCTTGTGCG
The DNA here is from genome assembly GCF_048544385.1 of Mastigoproctus giganteus. NCBI lineage: Eukaryota > Metazoa > Arthropoda > Arachnida > Uropygi > Thelyphonidae > Mastigoproctus > Mastigoproctus giganteus. The sequence goes on from NC_143575.1 coordinate 261,615,419, forward strand.
TTGCATATCTGGTTTCCATTAACCAATCATTTGTGTATCGGACCCATTCCGTAATCTTTGCCACCCATTAGGTAAGTCCTTCTAAAAGAATTGGGAGCAAAGATTCATTACATGTACAAAGTTTGCCTGTCAAGTTTCAGGGACGAGTCACTTTAAAGTAATTACCATGAACACGTACACATTTGTCAAATGAATTATGGACATTCAACTGACCACCATTTCTTTGTCACATTTCTTTTAATGTCCACTGCACCGTCAGATCGTGGTTCAGTCAAATTTATGTTCTCCCAGACTAAGAATTAGTCTGGGAGAACATAAATCAGAAGAATAAGATGGTTAGCGTCAAAATCCCACGCTTTGCCAAAAGCCTCTTTGATAAATAGCGCAGAATGTAGCCTAGCGTTGTGGTGCAACACCAAGACTGCAAATGACCTCGTAGATTGAAGCAGTCAAGTAGGCCAGCTGCCACAGTGGACTGAATCATGGTCCTACGTTGTCTGACACTGTGCTCCATCCTGAACTTAATTTGCCATATTGTAACAAAGTCCCTTAAAAATTCCTCACGTTGCCGACGGGACTCGAACTGTTTCCACTCGGTGTTGGAAGGACGGTGATCCTACCAGCTGTGCTATCCACGAGGTGTGCTGATATTAATGGCAGAGTAGTATATACGGACGTCTTCTGACCTTATCTTTCTCCACTAGCTCTGAACCAAACAACCATGGTGATGAGAAGTTGTTATTTTAGGGGTAATCGTTGCCGTTCTATGATCTTTTAATGGTGGATGATATTTAATACGTGGCCATTTCATAGTTCGATGAATCCTTAGCGTGTTCATCTTCCATGACCTTGATGGCAACGTAAACTGCACAAAACGTCAGAACTTAATCGTGCATATCGTAAACAATATTCAAACAACTTTGTCAATTTGTTTTAATCACAACCTCATAAATATATAAACGGTGTCATGTACTTTCAAAAGGAATGCCAGTCTTGGGCAGCTGCCAAAACGAGCAGTTTCTTCTCTTAAGTCAACACCATTGCCTTTATTATTTCTTTGTTTCTATTCCAGACGTCAAATTACTTCTTTTCAAAACAACAACATTCGGCGTCTGTTTCTTATCACGATACTTAAAAAAAAACCAAAAGATTTTAAACAAAAAAACCTGAATCCTAAAGATTTTTTGTTGCCCCAAAAGTGTCTTCGTTTGGATAATTGCCTTAGAAAAGACATCGGGGTAGGTGGAATTTAAAGTAATCTTCGTCCGTGGCAAAATGCGCGTGGCAGATCTGAAACGATTTCGGCCAGTTCAGTAATAGGTAGAGACAGTTCCAATAAGGAAGATTCCCATTACTGATTTTTGCAATTCAGATCTACCCCTGGTGGATAAAATATTGTCACTTACGTTCCTCGTGTTACAGACATTAATTTTTATATCGCCTCTGAAAGGATATTCCGCGGGTAATAATGACTTTCAGCCATCGTATATTTTACGACACCCCCGGATCCATCAATATAAATTTTGTTGGTCGCCTTCTTTTTTTTTTTCCCCTTTTTTTTTTCCTTTTTTTGTTCACCGCTGTACGGTACTGTCATCTCTTTTAAAATGTCTTTCGAAGCTAACACCTTTAACAACCACCTTTCACCATGGAGTAACTTTCTCCATTTTGTTTGCTCCCCCCCTCCCTTTAAAGTCATAAAAGAAGATATTTTTAATGCTTTTAACGGCCGCGTTTGCGCCTCCTATAGTCACAAAATAAAATTAAACTTAAGAATATTATAACTCACTGATCTTGGAACGATTAAAATCGATTATTGCGTTAAAACGAAAGCGATAATTAAAATAAAGCCAAAAAAAAGAACTTTATTAACTTTTCCTGTCATTGCTGTGACGTAATCTGTGCACGAGTTCAAATGCGCGTGCAATTTTGCGAAATTAGTTCATCTGTTGTGGTTTTCACAGTGTTCGATTCATCACACGTCATAAATTATTGAGCGTGTGCCTGTTACCTTGGCAACCGACGTGCCAATATACATTATTCGGAGAAATATACTTGCTAAATACGCGGTTGCTCGGAGAAATATACTTGCTAAATACGCGGTTGCCATGTGACGTAATCTGTGCACGAGTTCGAGTGCGCGTGCAATTTTGCGAAATTAGTTCATCTGTTGTGGTTTTCACATTGTTCGATTTATCACACGTCATAAATTACTGAGCGTATATGTTGCCCTGGCAACGGACGTGCCAAGATACATTATTCTGGGAAATGAACTCACTAAATACGCATTGCCAGGTGACGTATTCTATGCACTAGTTCACGTGCGCGTGTAATTTTGAGAAAGTTCATTTGTGGTTTTCACATTGTTCGATTTATCACACGTCATGAATTTTTGAGCGTGCCTGTTGCCATGGCAACGGACGTGTCATGGTACATTATTCGGAGGTAATGGAAGTATGCGTGTTTTAAATGTCATTTTTTTTTTTATTAAAATAGGACCAACATGTTTACCGATTTTTATTAAAATACTTTCTATTATGCATAAAAATAAAAATAAAATTAAAATAATATTTAAGAAATTTCTAGAATATTCAAGAATATTCCAGAAAGGGGTTGATGACCCTTGAAGGTGGAACAACATTGTAGAAGATTCCTGAACGTTGTAGGGGATTCTAGAATACATGTAATCTGGAAAGGGGGTGGGGATATTGTTCCGATTTTTTTGGAAGATTGTGGACGAGCCTGGAATGTTTTTGCAATAACAGAAATTGAGGAAAATGAGCTGTAGATTATTAAAACCGGCAAATCGAAAGAAACGATTGGCCTGGGTTAAGAGCCATCAACATTGGACAATTGAACGGTGAAAACACGTATTGTGGACAGATGAATCCAAAGCGGGACGATCAACTGAAGAAATGGTGCCACATTGCTTAGTGCCAAGCACGATGATGGTTCCATAATGATCTGGGGTTTGCTTCTGTTTTCCTGGAGGAATGACATCTTTCGAATTGAAGGAATTTTATATTACAACAAGACAATGACCCGAAATCGAACTCTAAGCTGTGCAGGGATTTCTAACAACTAAACAACAGGAGGGGTGTTGCAAATTATGGTGTGGACACTCAAATCGCTTGACTTAAACCCGGTACAGCTTTTATGGAATCATCTAAACCGTCAAGTCTGCGTACTTGGAGAGTAGAAGATATGTTATAATGACTCCATAGTGGTACCTGAAAAAACTGTATGAAAAGTCATAGCTAAGAAGTCGAAGTTGGAGTAAGGCGAACCTTAAGTCTGTATTAACCTCGGGGGTAATTCTGATTGCTACTTTCATGCCTTCTGCCACCAACTGTTGGAACATCACTGTGTGTTCTGTTATTTGAAAGTAGTGTAGTACTGATGCAACTCGTTGTGAAGACAAAATTCGGAAATATAATCGCTAAGCTCTACGAAATAAATTTTCTAGAGTTTCTTTTTTTATTTCTTTCTTTCTTACTGGGTGACGTTCCAATCTGTAATTTACACTTATTTTTTCTTTCATTCGTCTTTGCAGTAGTAAGCTATCACAAACAAAAAAAAAAACCACAAAGTGAAAGAAAAAAAAAATTAACTACTTAAAATCTTTCTTTATCTCAGCTCTGTCTTCAAACCTGTAGTACATTCCAGTGGGACAAGTAACAGCTCGCGGCTGTAAAAAGCAGATTTAATTTCAGTTATCTGATAAGAATCGAGTCTTCGATAGATGACAGAACTACGACATATTTGCACAACAGCACACATTCTCTTCTGCACGCGTGATAGCTCGCGCCTTTGCAATCCCCCGCTCTTTCCTCACCCTCCCCGACTATCCCCGGGGCACTTCGACTCGGATAATTAAATACGCCCCAAGAAGACCTAAAGGTAGGGACATTATTCACTATGGGGAGGTGCTCGTATCTGAAGAAACAGGTCATGAAAGGTCATCTAATTTTATTTGATACGGACCTGTAAATTGTAACTTTTTTTTAGCTGTTGATGATGTGCAAATAACCTGCCCACTTGTCTGGTGTAACGTGTCTTCTTAGAGGATTTCTTCGCCCCCAATGGCTCCCTCTAGTGTCTTTTAATTGAGTTACTCTCCATTTTTCGGAAGTGGAGTTTGGACTTTAAATCCATTGTATTTTGTAGAATGTAAGGAATAAAAGGCTAATACGAATATCAATGCTGACCATCTCCTATTATTATTTGCAGCTCCTTTGTGTCAGCTGTCTCTTAGACTCCATTTACTGCGAGCGAAAGCATCCTGCCACTGATCTATCACAGTTTCGAAGCCTTTTATCCCAGGATGACACTTTAATAACATCGAGTTTCTTAATAACCGAAGAATTCTATTCTCTTTGTAGCAGCTGCCACAGTCATGGGTTGTCAAAAGGCCTCTTTCGAAATCGATGGATTCAAAATTGATGATTTTTCATGGGCGCGTATCGGATGCTTTAAGAAGTCGCTCTCTTCTGCTACAATTTAACCGGATGCTGCTTTGATCCTTGTCAAGACGGCTGAAGTGATACTGGCACAGCTAAAGAATGCACATCTAGACTATTGAGAAAGATTTTTTTTGGTCTTTATTTATGTTACGACAGACAATTTATCAGATGTAATATCCTTCAGTATTAAACTCGCTCTACAGGCGAACAGATCGATCGTGTCATGCAGTTAGTGATCAAAGTCTGCTTTAGAAAGAAAATCGGATCATCTAGCAATGAATAAGGAGTTTTAGTTCTATTAATCATCTAATATTTGCAAAACTTTTCTTATCTGCAACATGTCATCGCTTAACATCTCTCTACCAACGACACATACACTGAGCTGCCACTTTATTAGCCATCGGAACAGCCTGGATTCTTCATGGTATGGACTCAGCGAGGCGTGCTTCCCACAGTTTTTACAAATTGGATGGTTGATGAGCTCTACTCCTAAGAACTCGTCCCACTTCATCCTACAGACGCTCAATTGGATTGAAATGTGGTGATTGGTGCGTCTACTGCAGTAGGCTGAATTCATTCATGACCTGAAACCAGTTCTGTACAATTGTGGACTTGCGGTATGGCGTATTATCCTGTTGGAAGACCCTACTCACAGATGGATACAACTTATTGGAAGTGGAGCAACATTCAGATGCAACAAATTGCTCCACTGGTAACAACGTGCCAAATTTGCATCAGGAAAATACTGCCAACACACCATTACACTGCCAACACAAGCCTCAGCTGTTGATACTTGGAAGATAGGTCCATGGACTTTTCTCCTATTCTGGTTCTCCCATCAGCGGGAAACAGCAGAAACCAGGATTCGTCAGACGAGGCAACATTTTCCCAATCCTCCACTATCTAGTGTTGTTGTTGTTCCTCAGCCCACCGTATCCCTACCTTCTTATTTTTGCTGACAGGAGCTGAACCCGCTTGAGTCATCGCCTACAGTACAAGATACAACATCGGGCATTGTGAACAACCTGAAAGCATGAGGGATTCCTTCAAAAAACAGGCTGACACTTTGCGTTGATAATGCCCCTGTTATGGTTATGCCTAAAAACGAAAGTATAAGGGTATTATAAAAGATTGAAATCGGTTATAGGCTACTCTTGTCACCTCATCGTGTCCTGAAAAGAGTTGCATGCCTTTCAGCAAGAGTGGAAATTTAACTCTATTTAGAAAGAGGTATTAAAAGATACGAAAGATTTTAACAGCTTTAATTAGCGCGTGTCACTGAAGCAGGAAAGATTTTGAAGCGTGGTGTGTACACGATGGCTGTCTTTTTGGGTAAATGTTTAACCAGACTGATAAGGCAGCAACAGCCTCTGACAAGTCTTTTTAAAGAAGGAGTTTGAAAAGTGTTCGTGGCTTTTCTGAGTTAGCAAACTGTAAAGTACAACAAGCAGTCGCGACTGAGTGACATTGACTCATGTCCAAATACAGTTCATTATCCATAAGAACTTTGCAATTCAGAATTTCTTTTTCCTTGAAGGAGTTCATTAATTTGTCTTCTTTGAAAACTTTTGGCGAACGCAGTCCTAAATAGAACAAGTAAATTGATAACCCTAGATGTCCTCACTTGTGTGGAAAGCCTGTTCATGTTTCTATTTTGTAGCTGGAATAAATCAATTTCTTGTTTCTTTATGCCAATCTTTGAAAATCCAAAGACACTCTTCAATACAAGGTATCTCAAATCCATGTATTGAGATCATTACTAACAGATACGTTAAAGAATATTGTATAAAAATTTGTTATACCAGTGGTTTTTAAATCTTCCACTTCTATTTTGAAGTTGATGACCACTCAAGACTAAACCAGAAGAGATTCTGACTTAGTCTTCGGTACTTCTGCTGCTAGTTCTGGAGAGGACAACACAAGAGGTTCTGTTCTTTTGTTCAGTGAGGAAATACTTTATTACTGTGTGTGACTACTTGGTGTAAGAGTTCCCATTGAAAGACCTTCTAATAAACGTGAAGTTGCATAAATGTCGTCATTTGGCAGTTCATCATTTTCAAATTTGAAATTTTTGTGAGAAAGTTTCCAGTACTGCTTGATGTCATTAAAGATAACTAAATGAAGAAATTACCAGAAAGAAAGTATTGATGTATAGTGGTCCTTGAGAAGGAAGGCAACATCGCTTAAAATACAGCAAATTATTTCAAGTCATGCTTGGCATTTCAACAATTTCTCAAAGGCAAGTTGAGTACGAGAGAATATTCAGCCAGGTGAAAAAAAAAAAAAAAGACTTCAGATCTCTTTCTGAAGAAGGTTCAAGTCTAAACGACACTGCCATTGTAAACAAAACTGGCTCAAAATTTCTGAAGAGGACAAAAGTATCTTCTTGAATCAACCATAATCATTTGGTCTAGTAGAATCCAGACTTCCATACACAGAAAAATCCTTGGTAAGGTTTCATAAATGTGACATCTCCAATAGTCTATTGGAGACGTCACATTTATCAAACTACATGACTGCCATCTGGAGGCGAAGAAAGACGAATCTTTATAAGTGGCTAGTTGAATTACCCGCAGCAGTTCATAGAATGACTTAAGTGTCTCACAATCGAATGTGAAGTCAGCGGGTAATGACTGGTGACAAGAATTTCCAACAGTTTTACATAATTAGCGTGTCGCGCCTTTGTTCTTATGCTAATACAGACAACTGCGCGATCCGTGCAGCTGAGTGTCACTCGAAACACTATGGCAGTCGCAGCTTGCAGGTAACCATGGAAACCATCATATTTTCTGGCGTCTCCCGAAGATGATAACGGGAGATGCATCTTTGGATATATCCGATGCCTAACTATCAGAGAGAGAGAGAGAGAGAGAGAGAGAGAGAGAGTACACAGAAATCCCAGAGAGAAAAGAAAGACCCAAAGAATTCCTTCGATCTATTCAGTGGACTAAAGGAATTCCTTGAAGAAACCTTTTCACATAGAGCGAGGTAATCGTTTGTAGAGAGGGCGCTCCTGTCTACCCAGCGTATTATTGGAACCACAATGGAAGATGTATGGGTTCATTACTCGCTGCGTTCTTAACATTAGAGAGGATAAAGCAAAGACCTGTCGGTTTGCAGAAGCACATCGTACAAAGGAAAGGGGATGTTAAACCGGCTGCAGACGTTCCCCATTTCTCCTTAGAAGCTTGTTTTTTACTCTTTTTCGGGATCACAAGTTCTCCTTTTGTGTGAAGGTGCCACGGATGCTGTTTCTAATAATACCTTGACAATTGACGCAGCATATCTTTTCCGTTGCTCGTTTCTTATGATTACTCCTCCATCCTGTGGCACTCTTCGTTTATTGTCTCGATTATCTGATTAAGTGTACCTCGATCCACGAAATCCCACTGGCAGGTTTCTAGGCAATGTTGTAGGTACTCATAAAGAACCGCGTTGAGTGAAATTATGTCTGTAAACTGTATTCTGTGGTCGATTTTGTTTGCTGGATGAAAAACCCGAGTTTTCGGAAGGGGGGACTTTGATACCCTCGCCAGAAACTGGCCATAAAACATTGATGCGAACTCGTCTTTTCCACTGTGGTGTGGATGGTGATTCTACCAACTGTGCTACACACGAGGGTTCTCTGGCATGAGTATTTTCATTATCTTTTCAATTATTCAAGTTGCTTATACTCCAGAACTGCTGAAAGGCTTCTAACAGCTCGTAAAAGGCCTGGATTCCCTCCATCAATTAGACGAGGAATTCTTGTGAGATTTTGATCAAACGGTGGAGTTTTTTCTTCCAATTTACGGATATAAAATACAGTGGATCCTCTAACTTGTGAATCCCTTAATATGAGAAATGTTTTTTGGTCCTAATTAATTTTCGTATTATTTTACGCATACTGATGAAAAAAATATTTATTTCACAGGATAAAACTAAACGTCTCCACCCAATCAATCATATAAAGCTGGATGAAAATCCCGTTAAAGCTTTCTCATAATCACCAAAGGGATTTAACTCAATTTTCGGAAATCATAACGAGCGACATAACCACTATACCAACAGAGAGGGCAAACAAAACTTTGGTGGCATTATCTCGCTATGTAAATCGGAGAGGGGGGAATATAATACCCTTAAAAACGCCATTAGAGTGAACCCTATTGTAAAAAACCGATATTAATATAATAAAAATGTTATTTTATCCGGATTGTTGAATGGAGGACACTCTTTTTGGGTCTCCCCTTATTTTATCTTTGTTCTATTTGCTTCCATCTATCTCTAAGAACTTCTGTCCTTTCATTTCCACAAAACGCGTTTATTCCTTCTCTCTTTCTCTCCTTCTTTCCATTAGACGAAATTCCAGTAACGTATTTCTCGTTCTCTAACCCCGTCTGAACCTGCTAAATATTGGAAGACTCGATGCGTTACTCACAGCAGTTACCTCTGACAAATGATGGCAGGAGTAGCAAACGGATAACGCATCAACTCCACTAGGATGAGTTTGGCCCTCGAGACAAGTGACGTATTACGATGGTTCAGATATCTGGTTTGGCTCCTCTCAAGAATAGAATTGCCAATCTCTCTTTCTATCTACTTATCTACCCTCTTCAGATGCTTCTATACGTAACAGAAAGACCTAAGTGCTAGAGCCCTTTTAACTCACAAGATCTCGTCAGAAAGTTGCGCTTTGGCAATTTACCTCTTCATTCAATCATATTTTGTTTATTTTTAATTCTTAATAATTTTAAAATGGCAAAATAGCGTAGAAGTACACTTAAAAGGATTATGGAGTAATTATTAAGTGCTTTATATCATCTATTGATTCAAAGGAAACTAAAATATTAAATATGGTTGGTCTAAACCTCAATTTCGATATTCCAGTTTACAACTACCAACCGCAGCTGCTAGATGTCTCTGGCTTCGTTTCAGTTTACATATCTCACAAAAATGGACATTCTTCTTGAACAAATCACCGGAACGAAAATGGTATTTTGGTGGGGGCATTAGTAATTTGGTCCAAGCAAAAGAAACGTCTTTGGACACGACCAAATTTTCTTTTTGGCTCGAGGGTATAAACAGCGCAAAACTGATTCTTGACTATTGTCCGTTACCAGTTATTCCATCCGCTTGGGCGACACTTCTTTACTCTTCTTCATCGCAGACCTAACAACCAGTCGGTCTTGCTTTCGGTATCCGTGTTGGGTAGTGTGTGCGAATGACAGCTCCATAATCCCTCTGGGAGTATAGAACGATTTAGCTGGTCGATAGTGACGCAGGACTTCTTGCCCTTTGAGGGTCAGTTAGTGGCTCTCGTTTTTTTCTTTCTTTTTTCCATATCGCGGCAAAAAAAAGATCTCCATTGGAAGTGGCTGTTCGCCCATGGCACATGTGTTATCTCCTTAAGTGGATATGGTCTGCACAAACGGTGTCGAATTGGTACTCTACAACATGACAGCTCAGAACTGTTACATTTGTAGTAAACACGGAAAAAATAAATCTATTTTTATATGCTCAGCAGCCCGCCTATATTTGCTTTATCAGGGCCGGGCTGTTTAGAAGTAGTATAGAAACAGTGTTGTGTAAATAGCTGTGAGTTAGACGGTATGTCGCATATGGATTGGGGTAAGAGCGACTTCTTTATATCTCTAAATTGGTTTACACTCCTGAAATGATGGCATTGCCTTATACGTGTATATTTATTTACTGCTGATCATGTCTGTAATGCTTGGGCAATGTTTTGGCAACTTGGATTTAATGCAACTTTTCAGAGATCCCTTTATATGCACCAACTCCAATCTTTGTTTGATAAAATATATTTGTTCCTTGCTGTTCTTCCCGCCACCCCAATATTAATTATCCCACCAGAATACCGAAACTCCAGGCCATCTCCTGCGACCATCTTCCTACCCACAGACCTTTCTAACCCATCAGAACTGTTAGGTATTAAATTGATCCAAAGATCTTCCTACCCACAGACCATCCAAAAATCTGTCTTCCTACCCCAGAACCCTCATGGGTAGCACAATTGCTACCAACCCATCTTCCCATCCACAGACCTTTCTAACCCATCAGAACTGTTAGGTATTGAATTTGAATTACTCCAAAAATCTTCTGTCTTCCTACCCCAGAGTCTTCATAGGCAGCACAGTTGGCAGAATCCCCGTCCTCCCAATACCGGGTGGAAAAGACCTGAGTTCGAGTCTCGTCGATGACGTGAAGAATTTTTATGGGCCTTTTTTATAACGTTGCTGAGTTATTCGGTCTCAGGAGAGGGTAACGTGGTTTTTCCTCCCGGAAATAGAAAATCGACCACAGAACACAAGCAATTTATAGACAATATACACAGAGGGCAATGGCTTTAGTTGCTGATGCTCCAAAAATCCTATTACTACAACTCCTACTCCAGACCTTCCAAAAATCTTCCTTCAATTTTCCTGCAGAACCCTTGTGGGTAGCATAATTACTACCTGCCCCCCCCCCCCCCCCAGACCTTTCTAATCCCATCTGTTAGATATTGAATTACTCAAAAAAAAAAGTGTGTTAAATTTACAAATTTTACAACCCAGTGGAAGAGAAAATAGAGAATAGGATCCCAGCTATGGGAAGACATTAATAATCATAATAAAAAAAAAAAAAAAAGACTGGGATGACCATAAATCAATCAGTGCAAAGGAAATGAATGAATCCGAAGGGGAAATGGAAAGTTCTATCCGGGGACCATTACGTAGCTCGTGCACACAACTATTAGAGAAGGCAATAAATTGAAGTCTCATAAAAGCCATCTGTTGTTCAGAAAAGGGGGTTTTTAAAGTACCCGTATGAAAGAAAAGAAAAAGATGGGGGAAAACGAGATTTTTGTACGACCAAATCTTACTGTATAACTCATAAGCGAGTTAATGGACCATTGGAAACTGTGGCGCCACCTATCGAACAAACGTCAACTATTGTGTGGTTTTGTTTCGGATTGCTGAGAAAGTTCACAAATAACTTGATGCGATGTCTTCTGATCTTTCACAGTTCGCGTCACATTTTTGTAACGCGTCTCAGTGGGCAAAAATAACCTCCGTGGCATCATAATCATCTGATCACGTGCGGTCTCTTTCGATCGCTAATGGCGCCGAGACAATGACAAAACGACATGGGCGAAGTACGTGCACTTCGTCACGCTAGGCGGTTGACCACTCGACCTGTCACCAAACGAGAAAAGATTGTCATACGATATTAGCAGACGGACATTAAACTTTGATCGTAAAATGCTGAAATGTAATGTTGCTCGAAGGGGAGGGGGAGGAAAGAATAAGGGGCATCAATTGATCGAGAGGCAATTCAAACTTCTGCGAATAGCAATCATTAAAGCCAATACGTAATTTTTCTCGAGAGCAAACGACAAATTCAACGCCCTCTAACGTAAAAAAAACTTTTGTGGGATGAATTATTTTAGATCCATCTTTTGAATCCCAAAAGAACTTTTTTTTTTGAAAATTTTCCAAGTCGAGAGGAATTTTAAATCCCTCCTAATTTGAAAAAAAAAAAAAAAATGTTTTTACTTTTATCCCCCACTCCCCCTGAACAAAATTTAAAAATATATCCCTCCATGGTTTCGAATCCAGGCGATGTTTTTTTTTAAATTATCATTTTCTTTATTAATCTAATGATTCAAATTTATGTATTTTAATTATTGATATTTATATTTTTATATAATTATTTCTATTTATTTATTGTAATTTATATTTATTATTTTTAGCAGCAGTAAATGCAATTTACAACAGCAGACGACAACCGATTACCCAGTTGTTTTTGCAGACTAAACAATGAAATTTACAACTCAGCCATTGTTCATTTTTAGAAGCAAAAGATCGAAATTTTATCGTCTGCTGTTGTAAATACTTTTCCTACTACAACGCTACCTAGGGACAAAATCTTAGTAAACTCATAAGCAAATTAAGAGCAAACAAGTTTCAAAAGTAACGCCATCTACTGGAAATGAGTTTTAATCTTTCGAAACATTTTGATTTAATTTCTCTTTCAAAAACTGTAATAATGAAATGGATATTTTGCGTCTGTTGTACTAACTAAGAAATTAAATTATAATAAAAAGATTTATCTATGTATTTTAATTATTTGAATTTTTAATATTTTATGTAATTTATTTTATTTTTAACAATTACTATTTAAACTTTTTGAAAAATAAGATGGGTTGCTTGTACAAATACAATTTCCACAGATCCTTCTACTCAGTTGAATATTTTTGGCTGTAGTATATAAAAGTTACAACAGCAGACGACAACCGATTACTGTTGTTTCTGCAGATTAAACAATGAAATTTACAACAGCAGACGACAACCGATTACTCAGTTGTTTTTGCAGACTAAACAGTGAAATTTACAACTGAGCCATTGTTCATTTTTAGAAGCAAAAGATCGAAAGAAATTATCGTTTGCACTTAAAAATGCGAAGAACTATAGATTTGTAAATAAATACCAAAAACCGGTATACTTTCCTACTACAGCGCTACCTATGGACAAAATTAATAGCAAACAAGTTTCAAACGTAACGCCATCTACTGGAATTGTTTTTAATCATTCGCTACATATTTCTCTTTCAAAATCTCTAATTATTGGTTGCATAATTTGTGTCTGTTATACGAAACTAAGTTATACGCCCAATTATTAACTTTTTTGGTTCTTTCTTTCTATCTGAGACCAAAAAAAAATCCATTTAATTTGCAACACCAACACTGTAGAGCCTCTTGAGGAATGTGATGAGATCCCACGTTTGGTATTTTTCTTTGGGCTGACCTTGGAAGTTTAGCCTCGACAAATCCAGCTTGTAGTGTGGATACATTTTTTCACTCTCTCTCTCTCTCTCTCTCTCTCTCTCTCTCTTATTTATCCCATTAATTATCGCTTTAGTGTCAGCCTTCGATGGTTTGCGTGCATGTAAGAGTATGAAGAAAGAAAAACAGGTTGAACCATTTACATTGCGTTTATTAGTAAAAACCACAGTCTGTACATTCCAATCAATAAGTCTAAGATTCTAGTGAACAGCATGGGAAGAAGTGACTCTCTGGTTGACGTCCAGATATCGCAACCAACCAGACTGACTGGTAAGGATTACACAAGATTATTAATAAGGTCAAGGGAAAACTTCGTGAGTTGAGATAAGAGTGCTTTGATCCCAGTCGAACAACAACAAAAAAGGTGAAAAAACAAGTAGCCATCTTTAATTTATGTAGTTATTGCTTCGATTTGATGGATGGTAAAACATTGCATGAAAAATGAACCGAGTCCAGTCTTTCAAAATGGTACCACTCGACCCGAGACAAATCCAATTAACCTATAGATGGTCTTTATTGGGTGCATTTTGTCTTACAAAAAGGCACTGCAATTATCTTACAACCCGACATCGAGAGTGTCCATTTTTACCTTTTAGCTACTGGAAGTGTCAAAATACTAACAGTTTAAGTTAAAATCTCAAAATCAATGTCCATGAATAAAATTTATTTATTTTTTTTAGCTGTAGTAAATGAAATTTACAAGCAGCAGACGATAACCGATTATCAGCTGTTTTTGCAGACAACAATGAAATATACAACAGCAGACGATAACCGATTACTGTGTTTTTGCAGACAACAATGAAATATAACAGCAGACGATAACCGATTACTCAGTTTTTGAAAACTAAATGAAATTTTAAACTCAGCCATTTGTTAATTTTTAGAGGCAAAAGATCGAAAGAAATTTTATCGTTTGCAGCTTAAAAATGCGAAGAAGATTTGTAAATAAATACCAAAAGCCAGGATACATTTCCTTTATAAGGCACATTAAAAATTCAATTGAATACTACGTGTACAGGCGCCTTGTACTTCTCAACTAGATGTACTTTTTTTTGCTGCGGCTTTAAAAATTCTTCTACTGGGTGAAAATATTTAAAACTATCGAAACAAATCGCGCGACATTTTAATAAAGGACTCCAGTTCCTAGATGGAGCTAATAGTCAACTGGAACAATAGCAGTAAAACCCAACTGGTTAGCATGGGATGTTTTATCTTGGTCTGGCTAGAATACAGCACATCTAGTCGTCAACCAAAAGCCACTAATTACATGCTAGCAAATATAACAGATCTGTGCAGAAATTAAAAAACCTAATTGCTTTTCTTTTATTTTTTTCTTTAATTTTTTTTTACAGCAAATGATTAGGATATCTAGAAGAAATAGGTGCACAATGCTTCCATTATTGGTACAATTCAAACCCTGTATTTACAGATATTTTGGCTATGTATATATGCATCCCAGATCTTTATTTGATCATCTCAATTGCCTATTTTATTTCTTCTCTCTCTCTCTCGCTCGCTCTCACTAGTTTGCATCTTTCAGGAAAAAAGAAAAAATACAACAAGAAAAACGAATGTCCTGATCTGCTATTTGTACGCCATCTAAAGATAATTCAAACCATTGCATTTTATTAAATTTCTAAAACTAGGATCACATTAATATCATCACCAACGATGTCTTCATCTGCAATGGAATGTCTTAGATATTTATTTATTCTTTCTATCTGTACAGGATGATTTATATTAAACCTTAGAAGAAACTTGATGTCATCAGGAATTTGTGGATTTTTTTTTTGTTTTTTTTTTTTATCGTGTGGTTAAAGGCTTGGAGGTGGGGGAGAGAATCACATCCAAACATTTACAATTACCCACCCACCCACAGCGTACAAATAGGAGATGAGCACACCAGTAGGAACCTCTCACACACTAACTACCCACAATACAATTTTTTCCGTATACTCACACAGAACCTATACAAAACCGCTTATAACCTTTTTTTTTTTTTTTCTTTTTAGGTTTACTATGTTACATATAAATATCACAAATTTTTTTTCTTTTGCTAACACATTAAAAAGCCCGTATCAGAGACAGCAGGAATGCATTGTATTTCATAGAAATTAAAAAAAAAGAAAGAAAGAAAGAACGAGGAAGGCTGCAATCCATTAATCAATCAAAAATAAAGCATGAAGAAGGGTATAACTTGTTACCCTTCACAATGAACTCCAACATATCGTTTCTTTTTTTTGACTATCTTCTATCGGTGTGACGTCATCCTGCAATCACCTAAAGTTTCAAAAATTCTCTCTAGTATCTAAAAAAAAAAAAAAGGGAAAAAAAATTTAATTAAGCCTAACCAACACCTCAATATATATTTTGTTCAAGAAGGAAGGTCAAAGCCATTGTTCATAGTCGCTATGACTTGTCTGCACAAGTATTAACAGGAAAATCGGGAAGAGCGCGCCATCTAGTGGTGGACGAAGCGTTGGTGTTGCGTTGTTGTTGGCTCACTTCTGAGAAAAAGAGAAACTCCACAGTATTTTGAAACCAGTGCGAATTCTAGGTAAAAACAAGAAGAGAGAGATGGCTCTGAAAGACACTTTCTATCCCTTTGAGGGAAAAAGTTCGTGACCTACATGAGTGAGGGTGGAGGGGGCCCTGTCGCTTGGCACAGCCCAAAGGTGCACTTGTAAACGGACATCACTACCACGCTAAATATATATTGTATGTATAGTTATACGTAGTTGCATCAAGACAAGTGCTCCTCGGTGCTTAGTACAACTTTCTCACTCTAGATGGCGGTAGTAATACTAGTTGATGAAAGTCGAAGTTGGAGTTGGGTTCTGTAGACTGGCAACAATGTACGATGATTAGGATCGTAGTGAATGGAAAAGAGGGCAAAGAGGAAGGAAATTCACATGGGCTCAATGGTAATTTGCATAATAATCTTGGGACAAGATTTCCACACAGCTATCGACAACCATTTCCCTCCCTTTTTTGGGCATTTGCTCATTTGTGACCAAACTCCGGTCCCCTAAAGCCCCATATAAAATAAACATCTCTCTCTCTCTCTCTCTCTCTCTCTCTAAAAAATGGAGACACCTGCATATATTTATTAATCTTGGCAACTGCAGCCTACACTTTGAAGTAGAACGCAGGACATAAAAACAAATTAGACTCTTGAAGACGACTTGGTATGAAAAAAAAAATTAAAATTGACGAGGAAAACACGTTCAAGGACATAACAATGATATTAATCCATAACTGACACGAAAACAAAAAAAAAATAGCAATTAATGGAGTTATATTTACAGAGACAGCAGGGGATAAGCGACACTTTGTATTAACGTTGGGTAGCATTGAGGCGACATTGGAAATATTCAGCGTAATCCACCCACTCGATGAGAGTTCCGAGTGATCTTCTTGCACAGAATTCGGTAAACATGGCACTGATACTTTTTTTGCTTCAAGTAGACAATTTTATTTATTTTTTTTTAACTTTGTGAATTGAGTGCAGGGCAATTAAAAATTCTTTCACGTCCAATCTTTTCTTGTGGTCTCTTGGGGAGATGGGGGTTGGAGAGGAGGGGGTGTATTTGGAGACCATCACAGTCCTCACTGGTAGTTCAGCGTCCGTTTTATAAAAAATACCTCGGCACTTCCTCAAGAGAACAGTTTCTTCAGTGAGGATGGAAATCCTCCATTATAAGAAGCACCATCAGTCCTAGGGCACCCCACAACAGTGAAGCACAACACTGAACCGATGACGCACCATCCTTTTTATGTATGCTCACACTACCTTTCCCATCGGTTCCATTGAAATCGAAATCTCCTGTGTTACTCCTTTGCTTGTCTCCTAGAGGAGAGAGAGTAAAATAATGGATATTTAATTATATTAAAAAATACAATAATACAATTCTGACTACATTTGGAAAGATATTTAAATATTTTAAGATATAAATTTAAATTGTAAAAATTTAATTGAAATTTAATTCAATTAAGTAATCTGCAGTTTTTAAACAATTTAAAAACTTAAAAAAACGTTCAAAATTTTTAACAATTTAAATATCTTTTCGAAATTGACAAATTTTACTTTACAATTTAAAATAAAATTCAACTTATATTATAAAAAAATCAAACAGTATTTCAAATAAAACAAGTTTTTATACTAACATTTTAATTTTAAATACTAAAACATTTAAATTTAAAATTAATTTTTTTTAAATTTAATCGAAATTTTAAACAATTGAAGTTTTTAAACAATCTAAACACTGTTTAAAATAATATTTAAAATTTTTCCAAATTTTAAAATATTTAAAAGCATATTTCAAATTTACGAATTTAAAAAATGCTTAAAAACAATTTCAATGTCTTTGCAAAAGGCCTAAATTTAAATTAAAAAGTTTTACTTCTTTACAATTATAGTAAGATAAAACTCAACTATGATTTTATGAAATCAAACAAGTTTTATACTAATATTTAATTTAAATTTTTAAAAAATTAAGCAATGTGAAGTTTTTAAACAACTTAAAAGCTGTTTAAAAGTATGTTTAAAATTGATACATTTTAAAATTATTTAAAAGAATATTTAAAAGTTTTAACAATTTATTATTTTTATTTTTAATTAAATTTAAATTAAATATTAGTATAAAAACTTGTTTGATTTCATAAAATCTAAGTTGAATTTTATTTTAATATAACGGTAAAGTAAACTTTTCAATTTACATTTAGGCCTTTTGAAAATACATTTAAATTGTTTTTAAATATTTTTAAAATTCTTGAAATTTTTAAATATTTTTGTAAATTTTAAAATTTGATAAAATTTAAATATTATTTTAAGCCGCTTTTAGAATGTTTAAAAATTTCCGATTACTTATAATTTCAATTACATTTAAAAAATAAATTTTAAAACTTTTGATTTAAAACAGTGCTTTTTTATAAGTTTAATTTTATTTTAATATAATTGTTAAGAAGTAAAACTTGAATTTTGAAAAGACAATTTGTTAAAAAATGTTAAATATTCTTTTAAATAGCTGTTAAGTTGTTTAAAAACTTCACATTGCTTAAAAATTCAATTAAATTTTTTAAAAAAATAATTTTAAAAGTTTTAATTGTTTATATTAAATATTAAAATAAAATACAACTTATATCTTATAAAAATCAAACCTGTTTTTTTTTAATCAAACAAGTTTTTATATTATTGTTTAATTTAAATATTTCAAGATTTAAATTTAAACTTTAAAAATGTTTTGAAAGGCCTAAATTTAAATGTTTTATTTTTTTACAATTATATTGAAATCAACTTATATTTTATAAAAATCTGAGTTTTTTATACTGTTATATTAAATCAAAAAAAAACAAAAAAAAAAAAGATTCCAGCTGATTTTCAAGTGTTCTAAATGAAAATCAATATAAGCTATCTCACACTTTTAATAATAAAAGAAAATTAAAAATTCAGACTAATTTATAAAAATATTAAATAATTTAAATTATATTTATTTTCAAACTATAAAAATTAATCAACAGTTTAACTAGTGGTTTATAAATATAAAGGCTACCATCTGATAGGGTCATATTATCTTAAACATATTAATAAATATTTGATCCGTATTATCTACAAAATAAATTGCTCCAACACTTTTATTAAGCAACTTGCCAGAAGGGAGCGCTAAAAAACATCTTTCTCTGTGAACCTAGTAACATAAGCCATCCCCAAGTCAGCACACTAGAAAAAAATCAGACCAAAAATGGCCACTAAGAATATAATAGAAAGATAGTAATAATTTTTATGGTTCAAGATGCAAGATAATCCATGGGGAGTTTTGGTTCAATTATCTAAGTCTGCCTTTTCCCCTTAACAATTACCTGTTACGTTGCTTGAGGGGAAATAATATGGCTTTCTCCTAAATGGGCACCTGTAGGTGGCGCTACGGAAGACTGTCAGCCATTATACGAACGCATAATTAGATCAAATTCAAAATAGAGTGAGATAGGGCCCTCACAATGCTACTGCCTGCGGTTGGATGGTCAAGCAGCCCACCGGAAGAGAAATGCATCATGGGAATCGTGCTGCTGATACTATTTTGTACCAGCAGAACGAATAAACGTGCTTTTCTACACTACCAAATTTTGAATTATTTCTTTCTAGTTTGCTATTTTAACTATTAAAAAAAATACGAGACACTTACCTTTCTCATCACCATCTCCACTACCCGATCCGACATAGTCTTCATCGTCACCATTTCGATGTTGCCACCATCCCCCACTTCCGCTACCTTCCACAATGACGGAAGAATCCGATTGCGGTATCGAAGTTACCTTACTTGTAAGTGCCTGAAGGAGGAAAAATAATAAGAAAAAACGTTGCTTAACTTGTAATGCATGTTGATGAGCAAGTAATTATGTCTAATGAAATGAGAAAACAGAGAAAATTACGTTATCTTAATGCACCGGAGACATTCGTTTTGATTGTCCCCATTAAAATTGTAAATTGCCTCTTGTTTTCGTCCCTTAAAAAAAAAAAAAAAATGCTAATTGTATGCATTTCTCTAACAGCTAAGCATCCAAAAAATGAACAGGAAAATAAAAGCGATGTAGTCATTTAATAAAGAAAAACAGAGAGCAGTGCTTCTTCGACATTTACATCCCATAATAACGCTTAAAAAATACTCGATTAACGCGCTAATATAATTCTGGACTTAATAAATCGTTGGTTCTACTGACTGGAAATTTGCAATATTTACTTTTGGCTAGATTTGGTCAGGCACAGTACATTTTGCTC
This sequence comes from Mastigoproctus giganteus, assembly GCF_048544385.1. Classification (NCBI taxonomy): domain Eukaryota; kingdom Metazoa; phylum Arthropoda; class Arachnida; order Uropygi; family Thelyphonidae; genus Mastigoproctus; species Mastigoproctus giganteus. Next base: position 261,635,478 of record NC_143575.1, read on the forward strand.
GCGACAGCCAAAGGAGGTGAAACTTACAAGGTAGGTCACGTGACACCAATTTTGAATATTTTGATTTGGTTATGAACTGTAAATTTCGCTCGCGACAGCCAAAGTGGGTGAAATTTACAAGTCAGGTCACGTGACAGTAATTTTGAATATTTTCATTTGGCTAGATTTGGCCAGGCATAGTAAATTTTACTCGCGACAGCCAAAGGAGGTGAAACTTACAAGGCAGGTCACGTGACACCAATTTTGAATATTTTGATTTGGTTATTCACTGTAAATTTTGCTCGCGACAGCCAAAGTGCGCGAAATTTAAAAGGCTAGTCACGTGACACACTGAAAATTTGAAATATTTACTTTTAGCTATTCGCAGTAAATTTTCAGTACGTTCCATCCTGGAAGCAAACCACTTTCAAGGTGGAACGAACTGAAACTCCTTTAAGGTAGGATTCCCCGCTTTCCTCTTCGGGGTAGGATTAACTGTGATTCCTCTGGAATAGGATAATGTGCAAATCTATTCGGGGTAGAATTAAACTGCAAACTCCTGCTAGGATAGAATCCTCCAGAGTATCCCCTGAGTATTTAATGTGGGACAGGGCTTTGGGAACACTATATATTTTGCTGGCAATAGCCAAAGAGGGCGCAATTTATAAGGCAGGTCACGTGAAAATTACTGGGAAATTTTCAATATTTACTTTTGGCTACTCTCAGTGTATTTTAGGATGGGGTGAAGTAATCGAGGAAACCCTGGGTTGGTTTGCCCACCCAACCCAGGTAAAGAGAAAGAATGCAGGACGAGGGGCCTGTAAAGTGAAGTGCTATTTGGTAGTCAGCAGGGAGTGCCAAAGCCCTGTACCACATTAAGTATTCAGGGGGTAACTCTGGAGATCCTATCCCAAAGGGGTTTCAGTACGTCCCATCCCGAAAAGGGTTAGCAAAAAATCATTTCCCCCATCCTACATCCTTCAGTGTTTTAGTTTAGGCTGTAGGATGGGGGAAATGATTTTCTGCTAACCCTTTTCGGGATGGGATGTACTGAAACCCCTTTGGGGTAGGATCTCCAGAGTTGTTTCCTGAATACTTACTTAATGTGGTACAGAGCTTTGGCACTCCCTGCTGACTACCAAATAGCACTTCACTTTACAGGCCCCTCGTCCTGCATTCTTTCTCTTTCCCTGGGTTGGGTGGGGGAATCAACCCAGGGTTTCCCAAATTACTACACCCCTTTCCCTTCTCCCTCTACTGGAGGATGCTTCATCCTTTATTCCCCTACTGTCACTCACACTCTACTCTCCTACCTTGCCCACTTACTTTTTTCTTTTTTTTTTAACTTGGCCTCTGTCACGAAGCTCAGGCGACTAGCAGAGAATTATGGACTGCCTGCCACCACCACCTCCTAGTGGTGGTGGCAGGCAACGTCGAGTCCCATTAGGGGCCCTGTGGCCAAAACCCAGACGAACAACAGAGCCCAACACAAAACAATCCACTATACCCACTTCGGGTATTTACAGAGTAACTCAGTTATAAGAGTCCAAATTTGGTGGAGGGTTGAACGTTGAATCCACGTTCATTTAAAAATAGGGACTGACTTATCAGACACCCTGTAGAATTGTGGATACATTATGATCAAAATATGGGGGGGGCGGATAATGAATGAAATTCTTTATGTCTGTGTATGCAAATACAATGAAATGTGGAATTTTTTCCTTTATTGTTAACAGAAATTTCTTTGATATGTCAATGACGTAATTTAGTGCAAAATACTTACCTGTTTAATGTGTTTTAGTTTATCCACCAGAGTGGCTATTGTGGGATCTCTAACTTTTGGAGGCCTCATCTCTGGATTGTACTTCTGGGTGGACACTCCTACTCCAACTATTGTTTTAGTATATCTAAGAGACAGAGAAGGAAACAAAGATATAAAAATTGGAGTTTACATCTGGGATAAATTGAAGAATTAACAATATAATTTCTCTTAAAAATTCATTTTTTAGGTAGACAACCTTGAAAATTCACTTGCAAAAAAAAATTAGTTGCTTGTTGTAAGCGCATCAACAACTTAAGACATATTGCACCATATATAATATGTCTAATTTGCTGGACGAAAGACTCGAGTTTCCAGGAGAAAAAACCCTACCCTCGCCTGAGACCGACTGACTCACCCACAGTTATTCTCCGTTGTGAAAAAATTCCTCGCATCATTAACGGGATTCGAACTCAAGTCTTCATTATCTGAAAATTTTGGTGTTGCATCAACCCGGAGAGCATGATGAAAAGTTCCATTGAATCGCAGTGTCAGCAGTCTGAACAGTTTTGGTCTGCTTTTCGTAGTATAAAATTCAATTGATGGTTTTTGTGGATGGTACCTGTCGGAAGGATCTGAGTGATGGAGTTGTTTCACAGGACATGAGCTGTTTTAAGTATCCGTGTGAAGGTTTGAAGAGATTTATTTTTCTTTTTTTCGCCAACAGAATAATTACATTCGGATCAAACTACTATTCTGGTAATTTATAACCAGCGAATAATAAAAAACCTCACTGACAGATTAATAGCGCCCAGATCCACCCTCTTAAACCCATTCCTCATACTTCAAACAGTCGATTCTTTTGCTTTCTTTTAAATTTAAACTTCGCTTACTAACTGTTTCTATGTCTTTAGTTCTGGGAAAGACAAGACAGCTCATGCCCACACTAGTTAAGAAGGATGAAATTCCAAGCCGTAACTTAAGAGGACTTGACAGCTTTGAAGATTCCAGACTGCAGTCATCGACCTTTATACTCCTCTCTTGCCTAAGAAAACAGAATTGACTATTCCCCCCCCCCCTCATCCAACAAGCCTGTCCTTAAAAAAAAAAAAAAAAAGAGAGAAAAGCGCCTTCAATTTGCATGCGTCATATTGAGAAATCTGACCTAGCATACCCGATCCGTTTTCGAAAAGTTCCAAGAAGCGTCTCTTATTAAAATATTCCTCCCCACAGACTGCAACCGGATAATCAGGCGCAGGTTTTAGCATCCGAAATAACCTCTCGAAGACAGAGAAGCACAAACTATCTGATTAATATCCATTCTTTCAAAAGGGCATGCATTGGAAGTCATGCACAGCTTCCGTAATTCAAAGCAACAATTTCCGTCTTTCCCCCACCCCCCAACCATCCCAACCTATCTCTTCCCCGCCCTTGCAACCAGTCGAAATAGATTCATAAACGGAACACAAACAGCCAAACTTCTAAAGTTATAAATTGGGCGTGCAGCGGTTAAAAGAGCTGGCTTATCGATCGGGCCAGAAAGAGCAGTTTGGTGTGACATTGGTGTACCTGAGCTGGTTGTCCGGAACTCTCTTGGGAGATCTTGGAGAAACGGCTGTGGGCTATTTTCTTTTTCTCTCTACAAACATCTCCAAGCTACCACGCAGCCGATTTAACTTTCAGGATATGAGGCAGTTCCACTTGCATGCGATACCCTTAAATCCAAAAAAACACCTTTGGCTGAAGATTGTTTACACTCACCAATAAGGTGGCAGTATTTTATTTTTTAAAATATTTTTTCGTGGATTTTTTTGGATGCTATATAACCAAATATTACAGTTCCAGCTGCTGGAACTGCAATTGGTGAATAGTGATTTCTCTCCCCCCCCCTTTATTTCAACGGCCCAAAGCCATTAGGACAAACCGTGGGTTTTCTGCAAACAAGACCGATAAGGCCAATCTTCGTACACGCGCCTTAATGGAGTAACCAGTGCAGCGTTTCTTTAAGGGCCGAAATCAATTTCTTTTTGCCATCATTAATCATAACAATTCTACACAGGTAGTGGTCTGGTTATTTTTTTCCCCCGACAACTGGAAAACATACTGAGATCATAAACAACCCCAGAAAGCTTTAAAGGAAGGACAGAAGGGTGGGGGAGGCTGAACGATTCTTAGAATAGCCATCATATTCATCAAACAACCATTTATGGCTGAGAATTGCATACACAGTTCGCCTGTAGGGAGAGTAATGAGTTTTGTAAGTTCAAAATATATCTCATATTTCAATGTTCATTTGAAGGAAGCAGAAGGAAAGAAAGAAGAAAAAAAAAGAAAGAAATACGAAACGATTGAGAGAAGGAAAATCTACTTTGTTGGTGTTTTTTTTTTTTTTGGCCCGGTTTTTCACGCAGACTCAGTTCAAAGAATACAGAAATTAACTGTACACAATCCATTGGGTAAGACAGTGCCATCTGGTGACAAAAGATCCTTAAAAAGATTGGTAACCTTCAACTGAGAGTACCACAGAAGTGGAATTTCTAACGTGACAAATTTTAAGGTTAAGAAGAAAGGAGGAGGACACGAAGTAACAGAATAGTTTGAAGAGTCCCTTATCTTTCACACTACAGATATTAACGGTGACCTTGAAGAGAGAGTAGAAAGAGAAAGGAAATGAACACATAAAACCCTGTCACGTCCCTTAATACTGGCACGACAACCATTACAACCTAAAACGCCCATTCTTTTGGCCCCACCATGCTATTGTTTGCTACGAAACCAGTCTGGGGGATGGGGGTGATGCGTTCGTTCAGCTGATGTGGATTCACTTCGAAATAATCGCAAAGAACTCCCTCTGTGGAGAAGACGTTGGGATTTGCGAGATGCCACTTATGAGGAGATAGACTGAGGGGAGAAATTGAGAAGTGCTCGCGAGAGGAGAAAGATTAGAAAGATTATCGATTGATGTTGTTTTTTGTGCGAGTACTTTTTCCAGAACTCCAAACGTTTTCGAGTAGTAATTTGTAAAATAATAAAATGTTCGTGCTTTGTTTAATATAAACAGATTTGTTTCCTGTTGTTGATAAATAAAACGTTGATTGGAAGATCATGATTTGAAAATAATGTACTGTAATTTCTTTTTTATCCGCCAGGATTCTGATCGTTATTGACTATAAAACAGATGAGATTTTGAAAAATCTCACAAAATATACGACAAAAAATTAATAAGCTTATACAAAATACTATATATAACAGACATTTAATAAACCGACGCAAAATACTACATATAGGTCAAAAAATTAATAAACCGACGCAAATGACAAAAAATTAATTTTTTTGTCATATATGCAGTATTTTGTCCATTTATTCCATTTTTGTCATACATGTAGTATTTTGTGTCCATTTATTCCATTTTTGTCATATATATAGTATTTTGTGTCCATTTATTCCATTTTTGTCATATATATAGTATTTTGTGTCCATTTATTCCATTTTTGTCATATATATATATATGTAGTGTTTTGTGTCCGTTTATTACATTTTTGTCATATATGTAGTATTTTGTGTCCATTTGTTACATTTTTGTCATATATATATATGTAGTGTTTTGTGTCCGTTTATTACATTTTTGTCATATATGTAGTATTTTGTGTCCATTTGTTACATTTTTGTCATATATATATATGTAGTGTTTTGTATCCGTTTATTATATTTTTGTCATATATGTAGTATTTTTTGCATCGGTTTATTGAATAAACCGACGAAAATGACAAAATATTTAATAAACCGATGCAAAAAATACTACACATATGACAAAAATTTAATAAATTGATGGAAAACATCAATTTATTAAATTTTTAAAAAACTACATAATATTAATAAACAAAATATAACTGTAAATATAAATATATAAACTGTAAATATATAAACAAAATATAAACTGTAACAAAATATTAATAAACCAACACAAAATACTACACATGACAAAAAATTAAATAAACCGACACAAAATACTACATATATATGACAAAATTTTAACGAACTGACGCAAAATACCACATACAGTGTAAATGTCGATGCAAAATACTATATATGACAAAAATTTTATAAACCGACGCAAGATACTACACATATATACGGCAAAAATTTAATAACCGACACGAAATACAACATAATGACAAAAATTTAATAAATTTACACAAAACACTACATGAGAAAAATTTAATAAACCTACACATGACACTATACATGACAAAAATTTAATAAAATGGCACAAAAAAAAAGTGATAACACGTGCAATAAATTTGACAAAAAAATTGGAACACGCTGAATTTTCGTCTAAATGGACACTGATTAGCTGGTTATTTCTGCGTTATTTATTTTTTGGCTATTTATGACGTCATACTGACTTCAAAGGCAAATTTTCAAAAACGTTTGGATCTCAGTACTTGAACAGAATTATTTTCAATGCTGAACATCCTTGTATTTTGTCAACTCTAAAGAAGATCAACGTGCAATCCTTTCAGCTCGTGAACACTTTTAGGAGTACCCGGGTTTTTTTTTGTTTTTTTTACTGCTGAATGGTAAGAACCGAAATAAGATTCACAGTGGAAAAAAAAAAAAAAGTAACATTCCTTCCTTAGTGACTTTTAATATTTTTATCGTCCTTGTTTTGATATTTTTTTTTTAGGTGAGATCACATCTTTACTATGTCCGTCAGCCCGTCCGCATGTAACAACTTTAATCGCAATGGCCGAATTTTGATGACATTTTATATTTGGGCCATTTAAAAATATTTGTCAGTCATCCCAAAATTCATTAAAATCAGACCAACAGCTTTCTGGCAATTATTATTTTATTTTTCCCCATAGAATTTGTATGTGAAAAATAAATTCATAGATTAAATGTAATTTTAATGTAGCATTGTTAGCTTTAGCAGTCCATGCACACTGTGAACGTGTGTGTCCCTTGTGAAGATATATATATATAGAAAGAGAAAAAAGAGACTTTAAAATATACGGGAGAATAGTAATAAATATCATACAGTTAAAAGTAGAAAATTCATTGATAAAGATTAATTTTTCTCCATAATAAAAAAAAAATAAATAAAAAAAAAAAGCTATTCCAGAAATAGACCTGCAACTGCTTCAGATATTTCCCACTTTATATCCCAAGAGACGACGACCTTTTGTGTCTACGAGAAAACATTTGGAAGCACGAGGAAGAATTTTTAAGGCAGGTTGGAGACCGCTATTATACACAAACAATGCCATACTTCTCGGAGGGGGGGGCGGTAACTATAGCAACCGTTTCCATAGCAACCGGAGGGGTTCGCCTTACCTAATCCGATATAAAATAATGCGCAGTAGTGCTCGTTACTCGCTGCAAAATTCACTCCGGTTGCCATGGTGACACCAATACAAAATAATGCGCCGCATTATCCTATCTTTAATAATGTGGGTATTGTAGCTTTTCGATTAAATTTCAGTTTTGTTGCTATGGCACCCGAATCCAAAAAAAAGATCCATATTGTGCTATAATTTTCAAAGGAAAACCTCAGTTGCCATGGCTACAGAGTAAGAAGATAACAGTTTTTTTTTTTTTCAGTAGCTTTTCATGCAAATTGGGAGGTGCCCCCCTAACAGTTTGCAGGTGCTATCGAAGATAGCACCTGCAAGATGATGTTCCCAGGGTGGGCATTTCCAAGGTAGCTCTAGAGGGGAGAACGGGAGAGAGAGGGAGGGAGGGGTGAGGTGGGATGAGGGGGGTAGGGAACGTAATTAATTTATGAAACTATCGGGAGGCTTTGCAAAAGGGCATCTTGGAAGCAGATTAGCCGAACAGTGCGCCATAATCAAAAGAGGTGGCGCGCGGTGAGGCTATTTGCTTATTAAAATTTCTGCTCACACAGATGAGGTGCTTGCCCCCTTAGTGGGCACTCTGACGCCGTCTATGCAGGTATAAATGAAGGGGAAAGGACAGCAAAAGGTTGTCTGGCTACAGACGCTTCGGATGGAGGTCAACACACTTTATCTGCCCTTGAGGCTTTAAAAAAGCCGCGCGCGCGCGCGCTGGTGGTTCTCAAGGTGTTAGGCGATGGAGTGAAGACAAAGCCAGACTTGTCGTAATGCAAGTGGGGCGGTTTGACAAGTTTCTAATTCTCTCCCCCCCCTCCCCCCAAATATTTAACTGATAGTTTCGCTGTTCGGTTTTGAAATACCACGTGCACACGTGAGGTGCTTTAGTAAAGTTGAATTTTCAGCCTTGGGTAGAAATGCAAATGGCGTTCACCTAAGAGACTCTGACACCTATTTTACCAATCTCTATGGATGATTGTGGACTCTTTGTGTTCAACCAGAAACACCATTTGTCACCGTGCTGCAGGAGGATATTAATAGCTCAAACAGGCGTAGCAATTACCTGCCCTGTTAAGTGACTCCGGATGAGATAAGCCACCCCCCAGATAGTGGGAGAAGTGGGCGGAACTTGTCAGCAAAGAAGAGTGAGGAGTGAAGATGGTGTAGTGGGAGATCTGCCGAGTGGTTTAACCTCTGAACAGAGGCTAATGAGGAGTTACTTGGTTTAGAATTCGCAGCCTTTCAGTACAATACGGGGTGGAGGGGGGATTGGAAAGGATTGCATTTCCCATTGAGAGGATGTGTACACCGCTGCCTGCCAATGTGCCAATACAAAAAAAGAAAACCTCAACTTCTCGACTTTTTCCAGCGAAGAAGTAGTGCGAAGTCCATTAGCAAATTGGTTGCGTTTGGGAATCTTTGACGATTCACTTGTGGCTCGAGGGAAGGATACACACTCCTTCAGGAATCTCATCTTGCTAAGTACTGCTTAACAGACTTGCAAATTTCTACAACCTGTCTTTCAAACTACGAATTAACGGTGGATCTTCTCTTTGCTGAGCATCGATTCGATATACATTCTCTCTCTCTCTCTCTCGCTGCTTCTCTTTTGTCAATCTGTATTTCCATCCGTCTCCCCCCGTCTTTCTGTCAGTCTATTGCACGCATTCTATATTTCTCCATTCCTCCATCTTTCTTTCTTTATTCATTCACTTCTCTATCCATCCATCCACCCATCCATATATTAATATTTTTCACAGAGTGAAAGAAGCCACAGGCTTTTGGTGCCTCGGCCAAAAGAAATAAAGAACAACAAATAAGAAAATACAAATTATACGCTTTCTTCCTTAACTATCCAGTTGATCTCTGAATTTCTTCAAACTGTTAGCATCAACTACCCTCGAAGACAACTTGTACCAGTAATCAACGACTCGCTGGCTAAAAGAAAACTTCCTACAATCTCAAACCCTGTAATTTGAATTTATGGCTCCTTGTTCTGGAATTCTTTATAACAGTGAAAATTCCACCTTCATTAATTTCACCAACCTCTCTCAGAGCCTTATAAACCTCAATCAGATCCACCTCTAACCAGAGCCAGGTTGTCAAGCTCCTTAGCTCACAAATCAAAGTCTTTCTTCTCACCATGCGAGTTGTGTATTGAATCCGAGTTTTGAATCCTTTCAAGAAGCTCAATGTCTTTTTTTCCAGATGAGGTTACCATACTTGGACACAGTATTCCAAGTGCGGTCTTACAATTGCCTTATACATTGAGATGACCTCCTTATCTCTACAGGATAACGTTTGATAAATATTTACCTTCTCTCTATTCCGTTTGCCTCACCACAATCTCACCAATCCACCTTATATCTGCTGGTGGATTGGTGGGATTCTCTGCATACTCTGTATTTTTAATTTACTAATGTAGACGTTCTGTCTCTCTGAACTTAACCACTTTGATCCACCTTTTACAAATCACCAAAAACAGTTTATCAAAGTGTGGTACACTTAGAATTTCATTGTTACTGTCCACAGCAAATGGGCAAGTATTAATCAAATATTCATCAAAACAATGTCCTGTTTCCTATAGGGAACTATTTCTGCTGTTGGCTTCCATCACCACTAAAAGGACTGACGCACACACCAGAGGGAGCCTCACGCCATCTAATGCGATACTTGTAAATTTAATAGGTAATGGAGCAAAGCTAATTTACATAAAGAGTCATTTGTGATGCGGCTGCATAGCGAGCATGCAAGAAAATGACTTTAATGCTGATGACAGGACTAGCTGAGTGTCCAAAGGTGGCCCTTCCACAGTGGATACGAAGAATGACCAAAAAGCTAAAGTGGCCTACGTCATAGATAAAATAAAATTTCCAAGCCTCACGGGTTATCACCAGATGGCGAGACTGTCGCTTTTCGGATTTGTTTGTAACAAAAGGATGCTTCTAAAAACCTTTTCTACAAAGAAAATTCGATCTCTCTCTCTCTGTAAAGAACCCCACCCCCATTCGTCCCCTCTAACCCACATGATAGCCACAATCCCACCAATCCACCTTATAAGATCTCAGTAGCTAAACGCTGACAAGTCTCCCTCTCTTTGTTTTTTTATCTCTTTCAAGTAGGCGACCCACAGGGTAATTGGCTTTAAATCCCTTCACAATCTCCACATCTTCATCCCCCAAGTGGGAGGAGAAAAGGCCAGAGTAGATTCGATTGATAGCAGAAGGATTAGCGACTTATTCCTTGTCGTTATCTACAAGGACCAACACGCCATGCCACACAACACCGTTGCCAACCAGGAAACACCGAGTTGTTAAATTAACAGCACGCTCGACCATTTTTCTCTTTTATCTTTCTGCCCCGGTAGTGTGTACGTGTTACTTTCTAAGAAAGCCAATTAATATAAGTGGAGTAATTCACTCCACTAACTTGAAAAGCACTTTTTTTTTTAGAAAACCTATTCGATAGACGCCAGAAACAATTAAAAAAAACCGCTGATAAATCTTTACTGCTCCCTTTTAAGTGCTATGTTTTAATCACTCTACAGAAACCAAAAAGAAATTATATTTTTCCCCGCAGAAAGGTATTTTACACTTAAATAAATTCCACATCGCTCCATAACTTTTGGAAAGGTAGTATATCTGCTTTCTCAAGAAATTAGCACCAAAAGACGAATAAATAATATAGTCTTAACGCTTTGATATGTTCCCTTACTTTTGGCAAGGTAGTATATTTTTCTGTCTACGCAGCTTTAACAGCTCGCTTTTTATGCAAGTAGGGTCTTAAACCACGGGGATTCTGTGAACGGAAACGCCAGAACCCACCCCCTTTCCGTTAGCCGACACCCGAAGCCCCACCATTAATGATGAGCTAAGGTTAAAAGACAAATTACAGTCTTAATATCCAATACGCCCCTGCGTGGGTGAGTTGGACGTTAAGAAATGATATTCCCTAAGGCTGACACCCAAAACACTCTTTGAAAACGATTCGCAGTCTTAGAGGGTGGATTTAGCCCCTTAAAAGTTGCCTCAAAGATCAAATTCTTATCCACCCACAATATGTATGAGAACCAAACGATTCGCTATTTTTGGTCGTCTGCTACGAATTTTTTTTATTCCGTACTTAAACACGCAAGAAATTCCAGAATAAAATGGCGTAGGGTAGAAGCAGACGAAAATAACAGTCAACCCACGCAAGCACCAATCGGCAAACTGATAACAATTAACTTTCCAATGGTCCAATCATATTCAACTAAATGTCCATTTCCTTTCATTGTTTCCACGCGACCAATGCGCGTGTCACGCATTTGATAATGCGTGGCAGACGACTGGGAAGTAATCCTGATAGAAATCGACACAAAAAAAAAAAAAAAAAAAATGTCTACGTGCCAAAAGAAATAAAAATCCTACAGGATTTGACAAGCGCAAAAATAATATAACGCAAACCGCATATAGTGCGCGGGGGTGGTGTATGCATTCATATATAAAGACAGACAGGGGCTCTCAAGATGATTACATCTCGAAAGTCGTCTGCTTGTTCTTCCAAAAGGAGCTGTTGCTGAATAGAGCAGACGATTCTCTTTTCGTGATGAAAAATAAATAACGGATGTTCAGGAACTTGATAATCGCGTTATGAAGTAACCTTAACTCACGTGTTCAATACTAAAAAAAAAAAAATGGTATCTGCTGCAGCGCCACCTTACGGCGGATTTAAAAGGATTCGTTCAAAAAAATAAAATAAATAAGTAACGAAATAAATTCACAGCAAATTAATAAATTCATTAGGGAGTATGTTCGAGGGGTGTTCAAAGAGAAATAATTAACCCAGGGGACCTGCGAGTTGTCCTTCTACAAGAAATGGGAATTTGTCGATCCTGCAGGAGATAAGGAAATTACTGAGAACTGTCACGTTACATTTGGACGTCGATAACGGCAAACACTCCACCCCCCTCTTTTTCTTTCCCTTCCAACCCCGACCACCATTCATTACACAAGAAAGTGAGTGTGCTCTGAACGCTGCGTCTCCAAACGTTTGAAACTCCCTCCTTGTGTAACCTGATCGGCGCAACTTGAACCCCCAAACGACTCATCGAACAAACATTCAGACACGTATCTGTGATGTAAAGCTTCAACATTCTTTTTTCCGGCCCTTGTCGAAACACAGAGCGTACACACAGTTTTCAAATATTAAGACGGCCATAAAATATGTTCTGTTAGTTTACATGCGGTAAGTTTTTTTTTTTTTTTTTAGAAGGGCGCTTTTTAGACAGAGAGAGAGAGAGAGATAATACTGAGAATAAAATACAGACAGAGAAAAACAATTTCAGCGCTTAGATTATTTCTTAAACTAACAATTTACATCTCCCAACGTAATATTCGCTCTGTATTTTACTGTCAACCCTTTCATAATGCAATTTACTTACTTCTTTCTGGATTTTAATGACAACTGAAATATAACACATATTTAACGTTTCTCTATGATTAATATAAAAATTTTAAAAAAAAATAATCAAATATCAATAATTCATTATTTATTTATGTATTTAGTAAACTGATAACAAAAAAATTGGCAAAAAGTAACGACTTTTATGCGTGACCGAGAATACTGCATTTCTGTATGTGCGTGTGTGAGAGAGAGATAGAGAGAGAGAGAGAGAGAGAGATGGAATAAAAGAGAGAAAGAGAAAAACATGATTTCAGAGCCTTAGATTTTTATTTCTTAAACTAACTGATTTCTTTTTTCATTTCGTGTAATTAAAATAAGAGAGAAATAAATAATTATCTTATTACATATTAAATAATTGACTAATAATATATAAACATAATTCTTTCCACTTCACTGTACACTTCCCAACGTAATATTCGATCCGTGTTTAACTGTCAACGCTTTCATAATGCAGTTTACTTACTTCTTTCTGGATTTTAATAATAATTTAAATATAACACGTAGTTAATGTTCTCTGTGATTAATATAATAATAATAATAATTCAGGATTTATTTATTTATTTAGTAAACTGATAACAAAAAACTGGCAAAAAGCAACGCCTTTTATGCATGAGCCGAGAACAGCTCGTTTCTGCGCATCCGTTCGAAAAGAGCCAAACAAAAAAAAAAAAAAAATTGAAATTAGAATTTATTACATCTATCTAACTATCATTAATAACTTGTGTGTACACCACTTTGCAAAAGTAGTTACGGTTTACAATAAGAGTAGAAGACGCCAGGTAATTATTTACAGACGCCGTTACACCTAAAACTACCCCCATCATTCAACCGGGTGAGCACTGAATACAGTTTGAGCAGCTGCACAATTCGAAATGATAGAGTAGATGTCCAGCCATCCTGTGTGGAGGAGAGAGAGAGAGAGAGAGAGAGAGAGAGAGAGAGAGAGAGAGAGAGAGAGAGAGAGAGATGAAACACAGAATGAAACAGAACGAGAGAGAGACAGAGAAAGAAATCAATAATGGCGTTGCAGCGCAGCAACGTGCAAGAGGCTCTTGAAGCTGTCCGAAGTTGCACAGTAGCAGGACACCATCACCTTTGTAGTTTAGATTGCAGCAGATCACAGCAGGGTTTGTCCTTCAAAGGGCAGTTCATTTCCCTCCTTTCATTGGAGCCCAAGTGGGTATCTTTGGCCACGTTGAGCCCCTAAAAATACTTTTACATCCCCGTTAATGTCTTCCACCACCACCGATCCAATAGACCGTGGCATTAGAACACCCCATCGAGCTCACCAAATTACATCCAGCACACTGATAATTGATCGTATGGCTTTATTGTTCCCAGTCCGCTCACTAGATGGAGTTCTATGGATGTCAATTCACCTAATAGACTGATTCTCCTACTGTTGGCAGTCATGTTGCTCCAGCATCCGCCTCTGATCCTCATCTTCTCATCACTAAGAATCCATCCCCAAATCAAAAGATTGGCTTCTTTTTCCATATGAACGCGATGTACAGGAGACGTTGCCATAGCAATGTCATTATTGCTTAGAGAAGCAGGAAACTTCTCCTCCTTCATCCGAAACGTAATTTCGGATACTGTCGTCAGGGGGCGTGACAGTTCATATTAAGAAAACACGAATGAAATTGTATTTTGACAAAAATAGAAGCCGACCTACCACACGGATAAAAATCGGATTCGGCCCTTCAGAAAAGAAAATCTTCTTAGGAGGAGGAAGAAAACAAAAAAATAAAAATAATAAAGTCTTTTTAGAGAATGGTAAACAAAATATCGCCATTCGATAGCATAAATAGAACGCGGCTGAAAAGAAAGTTAACTGTGGCCTCATTTTACTTGTGCCGGCTCTTGGGACATAACCGCCCTCGGTCTCAATTATAGTCACGTGATAGGCCATTAATGCTCTCAGCCCTAACTGTATAAGATCAACGGGTTTAAAAAAAAAAACAATTACGTATCTCTCTGGTAGTAGCATTCGTCGTTAATGGCAGTGCGCATGCGCAGTGAGGAGTACAGCTAACGCCGAATGACATATTCCCCTCGAGTGGAATTTACTAATAGGTATGCTCTCACTAAATACTCCTAGAAATTCGGAGGTGTTTAAAATTAAGGGGGAACCACCTTGTATTTATATGTTCGTTCACAGCAAGAAGACTCCTTCCTTCGTAATGCCTTTTATTATTTTTTTTTTCCCTTTTATTCTCCTTCTAATGTACATCTCCTTCGAGACCAGACTTCTGACATTATCCATGTTTCTTTAGAAGGATTCTCAAAGTCAAATCTGAACACAAAAAACGTGTATATCTAGCGCGCGCGCACACACACACACACAAAGAAAAAGTTAAGATTTCGCATCAGAAATCCATCAATCATACTCAGACATCCTTACGGTATTCATTGGGGAACCTCCAGTGGGTGGTCTTTCTCAGTATTCCCCCTGGTTTCCTGTGATTACGAGACACCATAGTGTTACAATCATGACCAGTGTCTGTGTCGGCATTTTTCGAAGGAGGACACGATATGAGACTGTTTCCTTAAAACAAAAAAAAAAAAAAAAACCCAAGTCTATTCAAGCTCAAAGTCTTAATTATTAAGAAGAGTACCAAAATCAATTTTCTTTCTTTTTTTTTTTTTTTTTTTCTGTGCCCATAAAAATACTTAGGGTTGTCGAAGGAGTTTGGAAAGTGGAAAAAAAGGAGAGATTCATCAGCATTTAATTCCAGTTGGGAGTGAAACGTGGTATTAAGGAGAAGTGGGAAAGCATCTGTAACGGTGGAGACAGTGGGTGGGAGGAGAAAAGACAGATGGAATAGCAAAAGAATTCTTCCAGTTCGATGTTCCAATTGCTCCTACATCTCGTGCAACTTTCGCAGACGATCGACCGCATGAAAGATCACATTGGCGTTTATTCTTATCTTCTGTCGTGCCTTGCACTATCTTATTTGCACCTCACAGGGTTCTCAATTTAGCTAAATGACGTGTGTGAGTGACCGAACCATCAGGATGGACATTTGTAAACTCAACTGCTCCAATAATTCATTCTTCAATAAGAGCATCGGAGTAACTTTATGTAACACCAGGGGACGCAATTAGGGAGCGAGAAGTAACTTGATGCAACACCAGAGGGCGCAATAAGGGAGAGAAAATTAACTTGATGCAACACCAGGTTAATTTTAGTAACACAGGTAAATATGAATCAGAGGGAGCAATTAATACATAACAGAAGTAACACCAGAGGGCGCAATTAACGCATAACAGAAGTAATTTTATGTAACACTAGTGGGCGCAATAAGGGAGCAAGAAGTAACTAGATGCAACAACAGAGGGTCCAATTAATACATAAAGTAATGTTTACCGCCAGAGGGCGCAATTAATGCATAACAAAGTAATTTTTAGCGCCAGAGGGCAATTAATACATAAAAGTAATTTTTACCGCCAGAGGGCGCAATTAATACATAACAAAGTAATTTTCAGCACCAGAGGGCAATTAATACATAACAAAGTAATTTTACCGCCAGAGGGCGCAATTAATGCATAACAGAAGTAACTTTATGTAAGATTAATGGATGCAATAAGGGATGAAAAGTAACTTGATGCAACACCAGAGAGCGCAATTAATAAATAACGCAATTTTTACCGCCAGAGGGCGCAATTAATGCATAACAAAGTAATTTTTAGCGCCAGAGGGCAATTAATACATAAAAGTAATTTTTACCGCCAGAGGGCGCAATTAATACATAACAAAGTAATTTTCAGCACCAGAGGGCAATTAATACATAACAAAGGTAATTTTACCGCCAGAGGGCGCAATTAATACATAACAAAGTAATTTTTACCGCCAGAAGGCAATTAATACATAAAAGTAATTTTTACTGCCAGAGGGCGCAATTAATACATAACAAAGTAATTTTTAGCACCAGAGGGCAATTAATACATAACAAAGTAATTTTACCGCCAGAGGGCGCAATTAATGCATAACAGAAGTAACTTTATGTAAGATTAATGGATGCAATAAGGGATGAAAAGTAACTTGATGCAACACCAGAGAGCGCAATTAATAAATAACGCAATTTTTACCGCCAGAGGGCGCAATTAATGCATAACAAAGTAATTTTTAGCGCCAGAGGGCAATTAATACATAAAAGTAATTTTTACCGCCAGAGGGCGCAATTAATACATAACAAAGTAATTTTCAGCACCAGAGGGCAATTAATACATAACAAAGGTAATTTTACCGCCAGAGGGCGCAATTAATACATAACAAAGTAATTTTTACCGCCAGAAGGCAATTAATACATAAAAGTAATTTTTACTGCCAGAGGGCGCAATTAATACATAACAAAGTAATTTTTAGCACCAGAGGGCAATTAATACATAACAAAGTAATTTTACCGCCAGAGGGCGCAATTAATGCATAACAGAAGTAACTTTATGTAAGATTAATGGATGCAATAAGGGATGAAAAGTAACTTGATGCAACACCAGAGGGCGCAATTAATAAATAACAAGTTTTTTACCGCCAGAGGGCGCAATTAATACATAACAAAGTATTTATACCGCCAGAGGGCGCAACTAATACAGAGCGAAAATAACTTAATGTAAAGCTATGTGGTGCAATAAGTAATTTGATGCAACACCAGAGGGCGCAATTAATGCATAACAGAAGTAACTTTATATAACACTAGTGGATGCAATAAAATTCAGAAAAGTAACTTGATGCAACACCAGAGGGTGTAATAAATACATAACAGAAGTAACTATAAGTACACCACCCAAAGGTCGCGGGTTCGATTCCCGCCTCGGGCTTGGATCAAAGTACTGCAAAAACCTTGGGAGGTGCACTATGGCCACAGAAGCCGATGCGCCAACAACTACCAAACAAAAAAAAAAAAAAAATAAGTACACCATAGGGCGAAATTAATACATAGCAGAAGTAACTTTATGTAACACTAGAGGGCGCAAAAAGAAGCAGAAGAATTATGTAACACTACAAGCCACAAAAAGCAACTTGATGCAACACCAGATGGTGCAATACACCACAGAAGTAACTTTATGTAACTAGGGGGCGCAATAAGGGAGCGAATATTAACGATGCAACAACAGAGGGCGCAATTAATACATACCAGAAGTAACTTTATGTAGAGGGCGCAATAAGGGAGCGAGAAGTAACTTGTTTCAAAGCTAGAGGGCGCAATAAGTACATAATATTTCGTTACTAAAAATGATCTGACGGAAATTAGATATTGGAGATTCGTTGTAGGGGGTGACCCTACCTGAGAGATCCCTGGAGGGTTGGCGCCCTCACAATCCAAAACTGATGGCTGTCGAGAGTACTTTCTGTCACGATGAAAAATTAATTTTTCAAAATATTTCACCGTCTATTAAGCAAAGTGAAGATGATTGTTTAATGAACCGCGTCCCTCGCTGACGACCCCCCCACACCATACAGCAGACGTCCATAAACAAACCTGGGCAGCCATTAAACCCCGACATCCCCTAATTATTTACGAACTTGTCAGGGGGGAGGGGGCTACCCTTTCGTCCCAGCCACAAGTGTTTTACGATATTAGATAATTAAGCTCGAGAGGTTTATGTCAAGCGTTCGTTCTATCGGTGTAGAGGAAGTGGTAGGCGGGAACGCCATCGGTAATTATGGGGTCTCGCTTTGCTCGGGGGATCGGTTGAAAGTTACGAACGCGTTACGGGTGTCTGCCGAAGCCAGATTACTTCGCCAAATAACCTTTTGTTACGCGAATTTAAAACGAATAATTAGATCGCGGCGGAATTTCATTCAGCGTTTGGCATGCCCGGGGGGGGGAAGGGTTTGAGGGGAAACGTACTCTCGATGTCACCTTAAACGCTTATTCCTTCCATCAATCTGTCCTTTTCCATCTGCCACGTATAAATTTCGCCACAGGTGACCTCCGTACCATATAAAGCGAACGCTCTTCCGCCGACACACCTGGGTACGGCGTGCGGTGACGTATCTCGCAGCCGACATCTCCGCGGTTTCCTCAATCGTTCATTCCTAGAATGGTAGTGTTGTGTTGTTTGTAGGTCACCCGAGGAGGAAATGAGGTGTGTGGGTTTAAAAGTGCACAAACGGACACTTGGGGAGGCATCGAGGGATGTGTGCGCGTGTGTGTGTGTGTGTGTGTGTGCGCGCGGAGCCCCCGGTGTTATTGAGGCGTGCACGGCAGCATTTGGTACCCGGGTGGTACTGAACCCATTTCAAAAAAGGGCACTGCGAAGAGTGTAGAGGATGGTGATGTGCGTTTATCTTTCGCAAGATCTCCTAAACTAGGTACGCAGAATGCAAGTTGTCAAGATCCTTCTCTTTCAAGAAAAATCCATGGAGGAGAAATAATTTGCATATAACGAAGAGTCTTCAGAGGGTCAGGGTCTCTCTTTCTAAAGCTGAGAAAAAATACGGTAAGAATACAGAGGGAGAAAGAAAAAAAACATGGGGGAAAGAAAGAAAGAGAGGCCGAATATAGAGAGAACGAAAGAGACAGACAGACACAAATAAAATAAAGAGAACGATAGAGAGAGAGAGAGAGAGAGAGAGAGAAATATAAACAGAAAAAGAGATAAAAATATAAAGAGAACGAAAGAGAGATTGAAATATAAAGAGAACGAAAGAGACAGATAGAAATATAAAAAGAACGAAAGAGAAATAGAAATATAAAGAGAACAAAACAGAGAGAGAGAGAGAGAGAGAACGAAATGGAGACAGAGATAGTAAAGAGAACGAAAGAGAGAGAAATATAGAAAGAGCGAAATATAGAGGAAGAACGAAAGAGAAAGAGAGAACGAAGAAGAGATCGAAATGTAGAAAGAACGAAAGAGAAAGACGCAGAGGATGAAAGAGAAAAGTAAAGAGAACGAAAGAGAAAGACAGAGAGAACGAAAGAGAAAGCTACAGACAATGAAAGAGAAAGCTAGAACGAAAGAGAAAGACATACATAATGAAAGAGAAAGATAGAGTATGAAATAGAGGCAGAAATATACAGAACGAAAGAGAAAGACCCAGAGGATGAAAGAGAAAGGTAAAGAGAACGAAAGCGAAAGATAGAGAGAACAAAAGAGATATAGAAATATACAGAGAACGAAATAGAGATATAGAGAGAACGAAATAGATATATAGAGAGAACGAAATAGATATATAGAGAGGACGAAATAGAGATAGAAATATAGAGAGAACGAAATAGATAAAACGAATGTGAAAGCTAGAACGAAAGAGAAAGAGAAAGATAGAGAGAACAAAAGAGAGGCAGAAATATACAGACGAAAGAGAAAGATAGAGAGATAGAAATATAGAGAGAACGAAATAGAGATAGAAGGAAAGAGAAAGCTACAGAGAATGAAAGAGAAAGAGAGAACGAAAGAGAAAGACAGAGAATGAAAGAGAAAGAGACAACGAGAGAGAGCGAAAGAAAAATATAATATCTTTATTGCAATCAGTGAAATAAGTAAATTTTACATTGTGGGGGGGTGGAAAAAGATGTCTTGAATTTATATACATACGTCTTTACTCTTCTTTAAATTTTATTTTGAATATGTATAATAATAATTATGCTTTATTAAATATTCCTTATTTGTTCTGTTCCCTTATAACTATAGACCCCTATTTCTTACACCCCCACGTACACATCTGACTTTACTTCACAGGAGAATTCCAGATTCGTGGGAACTTCTCAATTGTGTATAATTCTCTTCGGAAAGGCTGAGTGTTCAGAAATAACAAACTCACAAATTAATAAACAACAAAGTTTATTTACATATACAAATTTGTATATACAGTATACATTTTACATGCATGCCTGATGCAATGACCGTAACAGCAAAAATGCTAGGGGTTGAAATAGACAGATGGACAGAAAAAAAAAGATGAAGAGTGCAGGAAAATAAAGAGGCATATATACAGAGAAAGAGAGGACAAGAGAGAGAAATACAGAGAAAGAGAGACAGATGGAGAATAAGATAGAGACAGAAATGAAGAACACGAGAGAGAGCAGATAGAGGAAAAGATGGAGAGTGAAGGAAAATGAAAAGAGAGAGAGAGAGAGAGAGAGAGAGAAGGTGATGTAGAATAAGAGAGAAAGATGGGGAAATGAGTCAGAAAGATAAAAAGAAAGACGGAGCCAAAGGAAAGAAAGAGAGAGAAAACACAGAAAAAAATAGAGGGGAAATGGAAAGAAAAAGAAAGTTGCAGGTGTAGGAGAAATAAGAGGAAGAAAGCGATATAGAGTACTAATGAAAGATAAGGAGGATCGGGGGAGATAAGAAGCTGAGAGAGAGAGAGAGAGAGAGAGAATTATTGGCATGCCTTCACTAATATCACTTCTTGAAAACATTAGAGAGAAAAGAGCTGGCGAGTGCGAATGATGCCTACTCTGGACCGACCACCAACTCGCATGGATTTGCACCTAATAATATTCGCACTGAATACAATCATTAACCCAGTTTAATAGTGACTCGGGCTTCGACCACAGTCCATTCAAACGCGTCTACTACCGCGCTTCACCAGTCCGCTACGGCCTAATAGCAAACACGCGTGTGCAAATTCCTCGGACAGAGTGCGTTGCAGCGCCTTTTGAAGCCGGCAATCGTAAAATATTGACTTCATTAGCCCCGAAATCATTATGAAAGGCACTCAAGTAATTGGAAGAGAGTGTAGCCGGCCCTCATAATGGTGAGATGAAAGAGAACCAACATATGGTTCCGATGTTGCTCGTAACTCTATTGATTCGGCCATTAGTGGTTACAGAGGCCGCTGAAAGGAGTCAATAATAGATGATAAATAGCGGGGGGAGCCCAAAGCCCCCCCCGCGATACTAACTCCTCGGATACTCATTCACGTGTACGCCCAATTACAAAGGGTTTTTAAACAGCGTGTGACTTTGGGAATTAATTCTGCGTCTGATGCGTGGTGAATGGAGTTTGTAGGCACAATAGCCAGGACATCAATGCAGTATTGCCGATCCCTGCGCCTTTAGCGCCTCCTCTCGGAAAAAAGTACATTTCCACTTTAGACTAGTGATAGTGAAGCTGCCGATCCAACTTATCAGGCCATCAGCACCCCCCATCGGTACTCTTAAATCAACTTAATAAATTTATATTTATCAAATTTACAGTAGCTTCTAATCCAACTTATCAGCCCACTAGCGCCCTCCCCCCATCGGCACTCTTATATCATCTTTAATAAATCTACATTTATCAAATTTAGAGTAGCTTCCAATCCAACTTATCCGCCCACTAGCGCCTCCCATCGGCATTTTTAAATCATCTTTAATAAATCTACATTTATCAAATTTACAGAACTCGTATTACTCCAAACATTGGAGAGAACTGAATAATTATTTTATTGTAAATAATAAAAAGTAAAAATAGAATAACAAATAAAATAATGATTTTATTTTTACAAAAAAAGCAGCTAAATTAAGACAGATTGTAATTTATATTGCTAATCTACACACGCACACATCAAAAATAAGAAAGGGCTCAGAAGGAGATGCGGTTACCTAAATATTGAAGTAGTTTCCTTTGCTGGTTGACCTACTTTTCCTTTCGCTCATGCTGCTGTATGGCGATGTTTCTATTCTTAAATACGAGTGTCAGAACTGAGACAAGCCATCTTTCTGCGGTTCATAATTCATTTATAGGTAATGAGAACGATACTGAGTCCCGGTGGAGGGGACTCAATATCGAACTTCACTGTCATATGTAACAGAGGAGAAAGACATCTCGTAATAAATCACGTGCACAAGAGAGGACTGAAATTCTCATCTTAAAAATACACACGAAAAAAAGAAGATTAGATTCCGATTTGCGCATACCCTATGAAGATGACGCACGTCTGATCATGCCGTCAGAGAATCGCTGACGCTCTTCTGGGAAGTCGAAATCGAACACTTGAAAACGGGAAAGGCGACCAACTTTGGACTTTGTGTGCACCTCCTCTCAAAGAAACCCGAGCGATTGTAGCTGTTTCCCTATAGATGCATTTTATTACGCCCTTAAAAGGTCTCGCCTTTGTTCATGCTTTACTGAGTTAAAATCTTAAGCAGCTGGGTTAAGTCGGTACTATTTATAGAAAGGAGGGATCATGATTCAAAGGCTTTGCTCCCAACATTGTGCGTTGTGACCGATTTGTTTCTTCTTGTGTTAAACTATGAAATATTACAAAATAAATGTAAGCGACGGATACTGTTGCCCTTTCAAGGTTAAATCTCTAAACCTGCAGACTTGAGCCATAAGAGCATTCCCCACCCCTCCAATCTTGTCCTTTCAGAAGTTTAACTTAAAATAAATAGATCGATAAGACGCTGTTTCCTTCACTTTCTCCGTTGTAACGGACTAGTTTGAAGACATAAGCGCAGTATGTCATGGAGTATTGTTGTGCTGATGGGTATGGGCCTTCCTTGATATGCTGCCACAACGTATCTAAAGCATGATTGTCAAGGACGTCTAGATAGATATCAGCATTCGTGGTTTTGTTCAAAACACCAAAGGTAGATGCCAAATCGCAATAAACAGCACAGAGCATCCGCCAACACTGAGGCACGACCATCAAACTGGCAGATCATGTACTGTGACTCACCACACCAAAGCACAGCTTTCCATTGTCTACAGTCCAAGAATGGTGGTCTTACACCAAGCTAGATGGTGTCTGGCTTTAGTCACGGTGATTAGTGGCTTGCGGATGGCTTCACGACTGTAGTAACTCATATCATGCAGCGTCCTGAGTACTATACTGGTCCCAATCGGCTCACTAAGGGCCAGTGTGCTGCGACAACGGCGACCTGCGTTCCGAGAGGACGAATCCTTGCAAGGCTCTTTGGTTACGTTGTCAACTTCAAAGGTTTTGAGTTCGTTTCGTGAACTTCCATTTGTCATAACCAGTCGTCGACCTAGGGAATTTCAGTGCATTAAAATGCCATGTACAAATCCACTGATTATTTGGCACCCTATTATAAAACTCTAACCCAAACGCAATTAATGATTTTAGTTTGGGAACCCCAGCTTACGGAGCAATTTGCATAAAAAAAAAAAAAACCACGTATATTTATGGCATCAATAAGAGTGATGTCACATCTTCCCCTGCTAGAAGGTTTCGGTTTTTTGATCTACAATGGAGTACTATATACGCTTACCTTTTTTTTTTTTTTTTCCCCTTTTAGCAGTTTACTGTGGTCATGAAGGGGGAACCATCAGATTCCACTGTGAGTTTGTTGGGCGTCCTGTTGATAGATTCGCCAAAATATACATCTAACCTGTTGAATGATGCCATCATTCTTAATGATGTTTATTGATAAACCTGTCTTCCAGTTCATTGTGGTCATGGGCACGTTTTTTTTTTTTTTTTTCGAAAGAATATTTAAAAACCTTTGATCTATGAGTGGAGTTCATTAACTGTATCAGTCCTGTCTGAGATCCAAAACGAACAATGCTTTATCCAAATTGGCTTTTGCTGCAGCGTGTCTTTGGAAAAAATTGATCAATTGATCATCCGTGGATTACTTTCATTCCTAGGAATTACTTTTCGCAGATGGGCTGGGAAGTGGCAACTGAAGTTTACCGTTGATAAATGCAGAGTCCTGCATATGGGTAGCAGTAACCCCAGAGTAACGTACCAACTGGGTGGTACTATACTCAGGGTAGTGGTGAATGAAAAGGACCTTGGGGGTAATTGTGCAGTCAGATATGAAGTTTTCTGAACAGTGCAGACAGGCTGCCAGAGCAAGAGCAGGTCATGGGATTTTGTCAATGATATACAGCAATTTTGCTAGCAGGGATAAGGACGTGATTATCCCTTTGTATAAGGCAATGGTCAGGCCACACCTTTAGTACTGCGTACAGGTCTGGTGGCCTCATTTTAGGAAGCTGCTAGAACGAGTATAGAGATGGCCAACGAGACTGCTGAGGGAAACAAAGGGTTCTCTTACCAAGAAAGGCTTCAGTTCTGCAAATTGCAGCGTCTGGAGACTAGGCACCTGCGAGGTCATCTAATTGAGGTGTATAAGGCTTTGAATTATTTGAGCAACCTGAATGCTGATGAGATTCTTTCTCTTGCGCAGATTACAAACCCGAGGGTGAGGAAAGCCAGTTGTAAAATAGATGTGCGGAAGTTTGCCCTTAGCCAGCGAGTAGTTGACTGCAGGAACAAACTTCCATCTGTCGTTTTGGACTTGAATATTGGATGACGAAGTAACTAAACAAAACCTTACAAAACTTGTTCAGTATCTTCAAAACAATTATCTTCTTAGGCATCTTCGAAGTAGACGCACCAAGAAGACAATTCATAATTTCGGGGAATTGCTGCGCCCTTGACCAGCGGATTCCTAACAGCTTTGATGTCCCAAAGTAGACTTCAAGACCTGAAACTTCGCGAGTACCAACTGTATGCTACAGTAAAACGCTGCTGAACTATGCAATGGTCTTTCAAATTAATCCATTCAGACTACGCAACGACCACGGTTCTGCTTTTAAGTTTCAAAATGAGGAAGAAATGGAAAAGGAAAAAATGAGGAAGAAGGAATGCAATCCCTGCTGCCCAGCGATTGCATTTCTTCCTCAATTTGAAATAAATAAGTATAAATTTGTTAAATGCCTAAGTTCATTAGGTATTTATTAGTATTAAGATGTTTATCAGTAATAGTTTAAAGTTGCCCAGAAGATAATTAACGATTTCTAAGCAGCCTCCTTGGATTTTATTTATTTTTTTTTTCCCTTCTTTCTTTCTCCGTCGAAAAGCCTGGGATGAAAACGTTCATTTTATCACACATCCCTATTGATTTTCTGCATCTGAGGCACGAGGTCTCTCTCTCTCTCTCTCTCTCTCTCTCTCTCTCTCTCTCTCTCTCTCTCTCTCTCTCTCTCTCTCTCTCTCTCTCTCTCTCTCTCTCTTCCCTTATCGCTAAAACAACAAGAATATGCCAGAGGCTCTTCAGTATGTTTTTGCTTTTTCTTGCTCAAATCCATGCTTACAATAATAGACACTCAAAGCCTAATTGAATACGAACCAGACTAAACCTGGTTTAATAGAATAAGGGACTTTTTTTTTTTCTTACTATTATTATTAAACTAAGATTTTCGAAGTATTTCTAGGCATGGGAAAGAGAAAAGCCAGATGCAGGGATTAAATATTTTAATTTATTTAGGCGGGAGTGTAAATCGAAATATTTCGATTTACACTCCAGAAGTTTGGAATCACAATTATTAAACAGTTTCAATGACAACATTTGACAACATATTTCGCATGACAACGGTTTTCGTTAACTTTTTTTGAAATTAGCTATGACAATGTAAGATTTAATATAAAAAAAACCAACACAGTACAAAGTATTTTAAGATTTTCATGAGTATTGAAAAATTTACAGCAAAATAATGTTGAAATGATTAATATTATGGTTTTTCATCAAAATATCCTCCACGAGATTTTATCATTGCCCTACACAGTGTCTTGATCAAAATTATTCCAAGCGATCTACAAGGTTGGGTGGTCTAGATCATCCCAAAAACCATCTATTGGGTTTAACTCAGGCGATTGGGGTGGCTATACCATCATTTGCAATACCTCTCCTGTTGTTTAGTTGCTGTGAGGTCCCTGCAGAGCTTACAGCTCTTCTTTGGGTCATTGTCTTGTTGTAATATAAAATTCGTTCCACAAAGTCGAAGTCCAGAGGATATTGCATTATGTTCAAGATTGTTTTGATAACCGTTGTTGTTTTTTTAAAGTTTTAGGAGCATCAGCGACTAAGATCATATTATTCAGTATATATTGCCTGTAAATTGCGTGTGTTCTCTGTGGTCGATTTTCTGTTTGCTGGACGAAAAATGCTACCTTCGACTGAGACCGACTAAAAAGGCCCAAAAAATTCCTCACGTCATCGATGGGACTCGAACTCAGGTCTTTTCCACCTGTGTGGGGAGAACAGCGGTTCTACCCACTGTACTACTCACGAGGGCGTTCTTATAGTCTTCTTTTCTTAAAATTCCTTCAATCATGATGGAACCACCACCTTGACTGTAGGCACTAAACGATGTGACACCATTTCTTTTTCAGTTGATGGTCTCGTATGAACTCTACACTTTGGTTCAAATTTTTAAAATTTGGATTTATCCATCCACAGTGTGTTATTCCACTCTTCAGTTGTCCAAGATTGATGGCTCTTAACCCAAACCAACCGTTTCTTTCGATTTTCCCGTTTTAATAAGAGTTTTCGAACGATTACACGACCATGAAGACGAAGTGGATTGATGCAAACACCTGAGTTTGTTCCTATTGAGCTCAGCTTGTAATTCAAATGCAGTAAGTCGTTGACTGCGTTTAGAAATCAGTGTTATGGTCTCATCTTGTCCTCCCGAGGTCGTACTAATCGTGGTTTGTCCTTTAAACTGCCAGTCCCCTTGAATCGTTGAATGGTAGTTTATACTTTTCGGCTCCTCAATAAATCTAGAATCATCTACAATGTTCTATAATATTGAAACAATACTCCCACTGTCCAGAATTTTCTAGAATCATCTACAACGTTCATGAGTCTTGTAGTGTTCTACCACACTCAAGAGTCTTCTACACCTTTCTGGAAGATTCTTGGATATTTCACAAATCTCTTAATTATTATCATAATAGAAAATATTTTACTAAAAATTGATAAACCATTTGGTCCTATTTTAGCAAAATCTTTGAAAATTAAGAAAAATTAAAAATGATTCCAAACTTTTGGCTGGAGTGTATATCACAAAGAACAATTTCAAAAAAAAAAAAAATGCTTGGAATTAACGACGATCAATTACCGGAAACTTGACGTCACGTGGCTTCCGTAGGAACTAGATTCCTGAGAGGATTCGTCTGTAAAAGAGGCTAGTTCCATCAATCAAATCTTTCGACTGCTCAGCCGGATGTTGCCAGCACCACCCATCATCGATGAAGGGCATGCCAATGAGCGGGAACGAGACGACAGCGTCTGAAATCGACGTTCAAATAAACCCCGATACGTAATAACCGGAATGTGACGTCACAACCACCAACATTCCCGACAGACCATCTTTGGAAAACTCGCCTCCTTTGTGCGTCTCGTGTGTGTGTGTGAGAGCAGGGATTTCTTCAACATGGGCACGCAAAGCGACCCATTAGACAAGTTTCTGTCCAACGTCCGGATGCCAAAGCCGGGTCCGGTAGCCCCGCCCACTGGGGCCGGCTTTTGTACATTGCTCGGAGCAGCCACCCTAGCTGAAAATGCGAGAGAGAGGGTCAAAGGTGAAACTACCTGCATGTCTTGACATCCTTGGAATGTGGGTGCCTGCGATAAAACACCTGTCATATTAAAGACCCCATAGAGGGCGCTAGTGCTTTCCTAGTGGCCCGCAACTATGCGAAAATACCAACCACTTGTCAGAACTAAGTATCCCATCTCCATTTTTCCTCTTTATGCTTTGTGTGAGGAGGAGATACGGAATGTAAATTGCTGGGTACTCCTACCCCCTCTTTGCTACCCTCACTAACCTAAGTGGTTCATAAATTATAACACAAGGGGGAACTGCGCTTAAACTTTCTTGCACTCTACTAAGGAACTCGAATCTATTTAATCCCGCGTTATAACAGACCCCATTAAAAGCCTTAGAAATTTATTCAACGTGGGATAACTTAAAACTCCCACAGTATATTATTACTTTGGGGGGAGGATTATTGTTTAGGGGGACTATAATGCAACACGTGGAATGTCGAAGAGTGCCCATCTGGCACTCTTCGACACATCAAATTAAGGTTACTGCAAACAACTTTTTAATTAGCATTAAAACGTGCTGGGCTAATCTATCACTAGCGCCACCTACAGCAAATATTACGCATTCTTTTTAATTCAACAAAATAATCTCCGAAAATTATTACATGTTATGCCTTGGAATTTGGATTTTTTTTCTCTCGCCAGGTGGCAGTGAATTGCAAAATAATCAAAGTGCTGAGGGCCTATCACTAACGCCACCTACAGTAAATATTACGCATCTTTTTAATTCAATAAAAATCTCCGAAAGTTGTCTTCACGTGTTATGCCAGGCAATTTCATTTTTTTTAACTCTCGCCAGGTGGCAGTGCGTTCAAAATTATCAAAAGTGCTGAGCATCTATTACTAGCGCCATCTACAGCAAATATTACGCATCTTTTTTAATTCAATAAAATTATCTCCAAAGTTATCTTTGCGTGCTATGCCTCGGAATTTCGCTTTTTTTCCCTCTCGCCAGGTGGCAGTGCGTGAAAAATTATGTTTAAACTATTAATTAACAGTTCAAATAGAAATAAATTTGGAAATAAATGTGTGACAACAGCGTGGTAACAAGAAAACAAGTGAAGGCGTAACTTCAGACTAGGGTGGTCACGTGTAAACGTTTCCAATGCACGCCTGGGCGAGTCCCTTATTTGCACCTTGTTTATTTTCAAACGATCTTCGTTACAAGGGCCGGTAATCCCTCGGAGGTGATCATGGTTCCATCTCCAAGGCTAATCGTATTAACAGCAAGAGCGTTCATTTACTTTGTAAAATATAAATAATTAATAAAAATTGACCATACTGTACATTTAAATTGCGGGTGTTGGTGGCGCCACCTGGTAGACGTCTAGGTTATTATTATGGAAACACAAGTTAATCGACTTTGAACATTTTCCTGACTATGAACAATAGAGTAGTCCGGCAAACCGGAACTGTGAGAAACATCGTCTGCCATTCCAACAATGCTTATGCGCATTCCGCCATTGAAAACAACACGGTGTCCTCCCCTTCCCCACCCCACTGGATATATATAAAGTACGGACTATTCAGACGGCGTCTGTCAGTATATTTGTGTAACCGACAGACGAGTTTTGAAGCTGTTTCGGTAATTAAGCTGACTGGCCATTAACCGTACGTTCGGGCACCCTCCGCCGTTATCAGCGAGTGCGGGTTGATTTCGGTATACACGAAACCCTCCTCAACACCTTAATTTACGAAGTTTATCCATTCACGCCAAACAAGAGATTAATCACCTGCATTTGGTAGCATAGCGTGATTCATCTCTTGGCCACATTAAGTTAAGTTATTATGCATTAAGCCTACCTACAGGTAGTGCAGATGTGCACCAGAACAGAAATCATTTCTCGTTAAGAACAGAAATGATTGGTGTGGAACTCCACAAACTTCGGGCATTAAGTGTCAACTACTACATATTTTGCATGATCTATTGAACAGATTCAGCAAGGAGCATGCTGGAAGGTCAAAATTCATTTTTTTCAACGAGAAAACAACACTGCTACAAAGCTCGCCATATTCCATTATTTTGTTGACATTTAGCTAGATAACTGCACTACCTGTTAAGTAATTGTTAAACTATATTTATTATTTTTCCAAAAGATTGTCTTCTGTGTTACTTTCAGTAAATCAATATTTATATATTAGACGATTTTCGCTTTCATTTGCCCTCATTCCTCCCCCCCCCAAGGCATCTTAAAACGTCCCCAATTATTGTTTTATATTCTCAAGTAAATAATTGCAGATATATAAACAAAATACTAAGAAAACTTCTTTTTTGTGCATCAGCCACACTGTCTATTCATTCCTCAAACCAGTGCATGGCAACAAACAATATCCAGTGCTTCAACATGGGTAGCCTATCAAAAAATAAATAAATTATTGCTGGATTTCTATTGGTCCGATTTTAATGATTTATGGGAAGGATCAACATATCGTTCTAAGAGAGCCAAATGCAAATTTTACTTAAAATCTATCCACTGAGAGTGGAGTTACTACGTGCGGACAGACAAACGGACGAACAAAGAAATAATGATTGTTGGATTTCTATTGGTCCGATTTTAATGAAATTTGGAATGGCTCGACATGTCTTCCTAGAAGATCCAAATAAAAAATTCCATGGCAATCCATCCAAAGAGACTCTTGTTATTACACGAGGAAGGAAAAGAAAAGAATCACAGAAAACGGAATAAGTGAAATAATAAAATCTGAGAAAAGGAGAAATTTAAAATAAATCGCAGCAACAGAAAAAATAAGACAATAATCAGAGTCACAGAAAACGGGATGATCAAAATAAAACCAGAGAAAACGGAAAATTTTAAATAAAATCAGGAAAGGAGAAAGAGAAACAAAGTGGGGAAATTAAATTGTCACAGAAACCTGAATATTATGACAAATCACAGGAAACAGGAAAATTAAGATAAAATCGTCACAGGAAACGGAATACTGAAAATAAAATAGGAGAAAACGGAAATTTTTAAATTAAATCGGCACAGAAAAGTAGAATAAATCACGGAAAACTGGAAAATAAAAATAATAAAATTGTTACAGAAAACCAGAAATTAAAATCACAAGAAGCAGAAAAAATTAAGATAATTATCAAATTTTTACAGAAAACGGGTAATTAAAATAAAATCAGAGGAAAAGGGAAAATTAAAATCAAAGAAAGGAGAAGAAAATTAAAATCAGAGAAAACGGGAATTTTAAGTAGTCAGAGAAAGGTAGAAATTAAAACAAATCACAGGAAAATTAAGATAATGAAATAATCACAGAAAAGGGACGATGAA
Organism: Mastigoproctus giganteus; assembly: GCF_048544385.1. Classification (NCBI taxonomy): domain Eukaryota; kingdom Metazoa; phylum Arthropoda; class Arachnida; order Uropygi; family Thelyphonidae; genus Mastigoproctus; species Mastigoproctus giganteus. Next base: position 261,666,598 of record NC_143575.1, read on the forward strand.
AATAAAATTAAATTGTCACAGAAAAGTGTAATAAATCACAGAAAACTAAAATAAAATTGAATTGTCAGAGAAAGGCAGAATAAATCACGGAAAACTGGAAAATAAAAATAATCAATTTGTCACAAAGAACGAGAAATTAAAATATATCACAGGAAGCAGAAAAAAATAAGATAATAATCAAATCGTCACAGGAAACAGGATAATTAAATTAAATTAAATTAAAGAAAATGGGATAATGAAAATAAAATAGGAGAAAATGAAAAATTTTAAATTATCGGCACAGAAAACTGGAAAATAAAATTATATTTGTCACAGAAATGTGGCAATTTAATTTTAGTTAGTGGAATAAATCAGGAAAACTGGAAAAAAAAAACAAATTGTCAGAGAAGCGGAAATTAAAATAAATCACAGGAAGTAGAAAACAATAAGATAATAATGAAATCGTCACAGGAAACAGAATAATTAAGATTAAATTAAAGAAAATGGGATAATGAAAATAAAATAGGAGAAAATGAAAAATTTTAAATTAAATCGGCACAGAAAACTGGAAAATATATTTGTCACAGAAATGTGGCAATTTAATTTTAGTTAGTGGAAGAAATCAGGAAAACTGAAAAAAAAAAACAAATTGTCAGAGAAGCGGAAATTAAAATAAATCACAGGAAGTAGAAAACAATAAGATAATGAATCGTCACAGAAAACAGGATAATTAAAATTAAGTCAGACAAAACGGGATAATGAAAATAAAATAGGAAAAAACGGAAAATTTTAAATCGGCACAGAAAAGTGGAATAAATCACGGAAAATTGGAAAATAAAATTAAATTGTCACGGAAAACTGGAAAATAAATCAAATTGTCACAGAAAACCGGAAATTATATTAAATCACAGAAAATAGAAAATCTTATGATAGTCAGTGTCACTGTAAATGAGATAATTAAGATAAACTCGGAGAAAATGGGAAAATTAAATCCTCACAGATAGCGGGAAATTAAAATATATTACAGGAAACGGGAAAATTAAAATAACACGCAAATCAAGTCATAAATATAATTTTGAGTTTAAAACTACCATAGGCTCGAGGACAAGTATCATTAGCCTGCCTGTCCTTAATCGACAGGCAGGCTAATGAGGACATTTTCAAGATTTTAATCGGAAACCCAATTCAGAATTAATTTGCCAGTGAAAACCATCCATTGTCAATCTAGCAGTAATGCCTGTTACTTTTTTTTTTTTTTTTTTGTCAACAGTTTGCCTGTTATCGATTACACCCTCCAGAGGTTGCACTGTACCAACGTTCTTTAATCTGTTGAAGTGTTCCCAAAAACTATAGAGATTCGACCTCGAATACTAAAACTTGATAAAAACATGACATTCTTCACACTTGGTGGGCAGGAGATTCGAGGCTAGGATAAATGCCAGAAATAACAAGGGGCAGGCATGCAGCGCTGGAGGTAAAGATAACTTCGAAACCGCCATCGGTTATCTCCTAACATTCTCCGCCCCATGAAAACCGCCATGTTGGAAAGATAGAACGTGTAATTAATTCCATAATGATGTGAGCCTGTTCCTGGCAGGATTTCAAAATACGACTCCATGACTTAGAAGCTAATTAGCACTTCTGAGCAGAGGAGTGGGGACAGGGGAAAGAAGTGATCTTTACACATCAACACGTAAAGAGATTTTAGCAGGGGCCTGCGATTTTGATTTGGAGGTTAGGGGAGGGATTTAAAATTATTTTTCTTTTTACAAATTTAGGGATAGGAAGAGTTCTATCATGTCCTCCATCTACCCCACCCCAAACTGCATATTTCCATTAATTTTAATTATCACAGCAAACAGCATTTTTCACGAGGGCTGTTTATAAAGTAATGTGACATATATTGTAGGGAAAGACAAAAAACAAAGAACAGTAAAATAACACGTAAAGGGGCAAAGTCGGGATTGTGTGGTTGATGGATAGGCACCTCCCACTAGTAAACAGTCATATGCATGTGACAGCGTTCTTTCCATCACGTTATCCCACGCAGCAGTTGCGCCTTTGTCTTTGCAGAATTCTATGCTGCTATATAGGTATCGACTCTTACTGAGAGAGATTTCATTTCTTTATTTTGTATTGTCTATTTTCTTTTATTTTATTTAATAGCTTGGGGTCAGGGAGGCAGTAGCATATCACGAGCATAACTTGTTTCAGCGTTTCCGACACGTGGTATGAAAGCTTTCATCTGATTAATCATTAATTAATGAGACCGCGGATAGTTTATAATTTTGATTTGCTGCCTTACTTTAAAACAGCCCTATTCTAAGGAACTGATGCAATGATATGGAAGGTATAAACAGTAAATGTGTGTAAATATAAATAGTAAAGGAAGAAACAGAAAACAGGACAGAATAAATTATCTGCCTTACTTTACAAACAACCCCCAATCTAAGAAACTGATGTAATGACAGGACAGAATAAAATAAAATAATTAACAGAGGAAGAAGGATCTGCTTAATATTAACGTAAAGAATGGAAGCTAAAAAAGCATCACTATGTTACTTTTTGGTGTACAGGCAACTAAGGGAATGAGGCATCAGTATATCGTTTATTTAAATAAAAAAAACTGCTTATTCACTCATGATCCATGGGAATTTATTGCTCTTCTGCAAAAAAAAAAAAAAAAAAAACTGGAGTACCCGGCGGAAAAACGTGCAGCCTCTAACTAAACTCAGTACAAAGAATTGGACTGTTTGGGATTACCGGCAAGACAACCAGTGATGTGCTAAGTGCGTCGTGCACATAATTTGCGTTCGTTTTGCCGGGGGGAGGGAGGAAGAGGGGAAAAATTAAAAACAAACTCCAAGGTTCTTTAAACGAGTGAATATCGCATCCGGTTTGATAATTCCTTCTTCTGACAAACATATGACGCACTTCAAATAATAGGAAAACTAGGTCGCTTTTAAGGAAAACATAAAACAGACGGAAGGATAGATAGAAACACTGAGGGGGGGGGGGGAGAGAGAGAGAGAGAGAGAGAGAGAGAGAGAATGTGAGGGAACCTATCAGTTATGACAAATCGCTTTTCCATACTCACACATCCCATTCAAATGCAGCCTAATGAATTCGTGTCGAGCAGCAGCAGACATTGGCAAGGAGCTGTCAGAGGCACGTGCCACGAGAGGGCATTGTTAGCCGGCTAATTGGGACTAACGGCTCTATTTAAAGTGGCTGCAAGTGGAATGTCAATTTGGTCTGCAAAAGGGGCCTTCTTGAGTCACAGCAATTAGTTGGCCTCCGGTTAGTGGCCTTTGCACACCGCCTCTTAGACCCAGTTACAGAGGCCACACTCTGGGTCCTACCGAGATATTCGCACGGTTCAAAAAAAAAAAAAAAAAAGCAGACGAAAGATGGTGGGAGGCCACAGAGAAGGCTATTTTTCAATGGTAAAAGAACTCCTCTTCTCTTAGGCTTAACTCGATTAATCAACGTAGTATGGGGATCGCGAACAATGACCCCCGTTATTCCTATTTGACATGCACGTCCGCCGGATCGGGCTAGCGGGAACTGTTAACATGCTGTCGACACGGTAACATGGGTCCGTATCAGCGAAGCGACGCAAGTGGCTTTTTATATATATACATATTAATAAAGAGTTCATTACTTCGATTCGCTCAGCGCCATCTATCGGAATCAAGCATTCTAAATAGTAAACATGCTTTTGTTATTGTATAAGTCTCCTAATATTCATTTTTTTGGTAAATGGCATTACGAGAGGTTGGAAAAGGAGTGATAATTATATTTCCGATATAACTCCAGGTGGCGCGATGATGTCAACTTAAAAACAGATCCTTTTCCTCTGCCTCTTACAATCCCCTTTCTGTTCCGGCGATATATTGAAAAATTTTCCGCGCGCTCAGATAAATCACACGAAGGGAACTTACATATTGCACGCGCGAGTGAGTTAAATGGCTACGATGATGCTGACAAGCTACCCTATGAAGAAAGACACGCCAATGGCAGAATGGAGAGATGAAAAGAAAAAAGAGAGAAAGTTATTTTCAACAAAATTTATGGCACGTGGAGATTACACTGAGAATACTTGTTCTGCAACCCCTTCATGGGGCTCTAGGGAGACCACGTGCTCACGCAATCAGTGCGAAAAACAAGTGGAGAAAGAAAGAAAGAAAAAAGGAGACATGATCTATGAATACGACTCTTAGTGGAAAGTCACGAACTTCTACCGCCAGATGTCAGGCCACGATACCAAAAAAATACATTTTTACACTTTTTTTTAATATATGGCAATTTTATTCATTAAAAACCTGATTTGGCTAAAGATGGCTTTGGCTAAATGGATTTGGCTACCTTTTCTTGATCCGGTTTACCATTACTTACATCAACTTACAAAGGCCAATGGTGGTTCAACGGGGGAGGGGGAGAAAGAGTAAGGAGGGAAACGATAACGAATGAAGCGAACGATGCACGTGGACAAAGATTTCCTCCCAAGAAACAAACCAGAAGCTTGGTCCATTAACCAGAATGCGTACACCTTTGTAGACCTTCCTGCGGAACTCCAATTAAAGCAGGAGTAATGGCTAATGAGATATTTAGTCAGCTGCTATTGTAGCAGGAGAGAACGTGCAAGGATAGCTCTCACGTAACTCGTTATTCAAAAGTGTGCGTTTGAGTGTGTGTGCGCGCGCGCTTCGGATGGCATGTTTCACTTAGAGTGATTATTAGAAGCCTGAGAGGAAAATAATTTAGGATATTAGTACGTTGTGACGTTGGCCCTCCGATCTAAATTGCATCCAGATGGAAGAGATATTTCGCAGTCTTAATGCGCGCCAGCGATTATGGTTTTTTTTCTTGTTTTTTCCCCCAAGCATACGAAAAATATCCAACGATTTTTTTATCGTACTGAAAGTAACAATTTTTTGAGTTTATTTTCACGAGAAGCACGCGAAAATATTGGAGGGAAAAAGAAAAACCATTTCTAGTTCATTTCTTAAAAGCACGTGACCAAAGTTCAGCATATTTACCCCTAAGCATACGAAAAATTTACGATTTTTTTTTTTTTCAAAGTACTGAAATTAACAATTTTTTTAAATTTATTTTCACTAGAAGCACGCGAAAAAAGTGGAGAAAAAAAAAAAAACATTTCTAGTTAATTTCCATAAACACGTGACCAAAGTTCAGTAATTTTCCCCAAGCATCCGAAAAATTTCCAACGAGTTTTTTAACGTACTGAAATTAACAATTTCAGTTTATTTTCACTAGAAGCACGCGAAAAAAAATTTCTAGTTCATTTCCTAAAAGCACGCGACCAAATTTCAGTATTTTTTTCTCCCAAGCACATCAAAAATTTACCATTTTTTTAATGAACTAAAATTAACAATTTCTTCAGTTTTACTTGCACTGGAAGCACGCGAAGAAACTGAAGGAAAAAACAAACAAAAAATATTTATAGTTCACTTCCTAAAAGCACGTGAACAAAACTGAGTATTTTTCTCCGATTTTTTTAACGTACTGAAATTAACAATTTTTTGAGTTTATTTTCACTAGAAGCACGCTAAAAAATTGCAGGGAAAAAGCCATTTCAGTTCATTTCCTAAAAGCACGTGACCAAATTTGAGTATTTTTCCCCCATACATACGAAAAATTTCTAACAATTTTTAACACTAATTAACTTGAAAAATTTTGAATGTAAGAGATTAAAACTTTCTTCGGTTGGTTTATTTTCACTAGAAGCACGCAAAAAAAACTGGAGGAAATATCAAACAAAATATTATTTCTAGTTTACTTCCTAAAAGCACGTGACCAAAGTTCAGTGCTTTTTCGCTCAAGTGTATACGAAAAATTTCCAACGATTTTTTTTAACTTAAGAAAATTAACAATTTATTTTCATTAGAAGCACGCGAAAAAATTGGAGGAAAAAAATTTCTAGTTCATTTCCTAAAAGTACGTGACCAGGGTTCAGGATTTTCAGTTATACCAGTTGCGAACTATAACCATTTTTGTCGATAATATAAACATGGAACTTTTAAGTATAGTAATGAAAAAATAAAATAGCTTCAAAAGTACTTTCCAAAAAAAAAAAAAAAAATTGAAATGAAGGGTACTTAATTTTCATTAGGAAAACATCTTAATTACAAAAGAAATAAAAGCTCTCATTAAAACCCGTGTAACATTTTCAAAACGTCAACGAAAATTTATCCGTTTTAGTTATGTAATGAGGTGCAGACGACCGCGAGGAGTATCACTCCCTAATTATCAGAACTACAAGGCAAATGGTGCATATTGCAACCGCCTACGGATTTAGTTTTATAATACATAGCTTCATGATGCCTTAATGACCTCTGTTTGTAATCTTTCTTAATGACATTTCTTAAATGTCACTAAGAAAGATTAGAAACAGGAGAAACAATTTTGATACCTGAAATACGCCCTTGATCTAACAAAGGAACTTGCCATTAATCTCAATTTGCTCCAGTTTATATAATAACCTTTTATGAGTCAAAGTCAGTCCATTGCATTCCCTGACACCATTCTTATCGAAATGGTCCAGAACCTTATACTTAACCATGCCATGATCTTTTCCATCACTGAAGTCAATCAAACTCACCTTCGTTCAGTAGCTTTCCCAATCGATTCTTCTCCAATAGCAATAGCAGTCTCGCTCCTCCTTATCACTCTTTCACCCTGAGGAACGTCTGTTTGACATTCTTCAGAGTAGAACAGTGAAAACTGTGAAGAGGATAAGTAACACGACAGTAGCACCTCTCCAGTTCCAGGGGGGATAGTCCCAGAGAGTAATGATGATCTCATTAGCATCTCCGACGGGATGACGCACTCACAATTAGCTTTTTTTTTTAGTACAACGGAATGTATCCTGCCACTCCTGGAGCCTTACCTTCACTGAGTTTCAGCAGCTTTACCAATAGATCCTCCTCCGAGATCGTTAATTCACTTTTCATCGAATGAGCTCTTTATGACTTCCATTAGTTGAGGAGCCTTTCTGATTCTCTCTCTTCTTTTTTGGAATTCATATACTAAAAGGACTCCTTGTCCCCAACTCTTTGTGTTCAACATTCCATGCTTCCCAATATATATTTCCCATAATAATTCGTATATAATTCTAGTTCTGTCTAAAGTTAATAAAGCCCTCTATAGTCTCCTCTGCTGAAAATGAAGACCAGAGAAACCTTTTTGACAAAGAGAAATGATGTGTCCAAAGAGAAATCTCTTTGGACACATCATTTTATGACACTGGGGTCGCTACCAGCTCCTGGTTCCTGCGCTATCAAATTCTGGATGCAATTTGGATCCTCGTGAACCAAGTCAAGGATATTAGAACCCCTTGCACTTTTCCGGACTTGTTGGAATAAATAATAATCAAGATGGTTCAAAAATCTGTTTCCACATGAAGTATTGGCAGTCCACAATTTCCCATCTAAGGAAGATTTACGTCGCCTATAATGGAACAATCACATACTTGGCTGCCCATTCAAATCCTCTGAGGAGTGTAATAAAGATTTTTATTACACTCCTCAGAATCGTCGAGTTTGTATACCCTATCATCTTCCCTTTATCTCAAGTCATCTTGCACCCAACGTCCATTCGAAACTTGATCTTACTCTGGGTACCGTCTAATCGCTTTCAAAGAGCTGTTGATAAGAAGCATGACTCCATCTCTCCTTCGAAGTCCCATCCGTCCTGAATAAATTCGTCACCCTCTTATCTCTGGATAGCTCTGTCTTTCAGGTATTAACAACTCTGTTTTCCCAAAAATCAGACGAATTCTTTTTACCAAAAACAAAACAAAGAATACAAAATGCAAGCAATTACAACCCAATTTCTTTACCACTTTTTTCTTAAGGAAATTCAAACTATAAAACACAACGGGTCCAGATTTAATCCTTAAAAGGTAGGAGACACTGGTTTTGATTCTGGGATTGTTTCACCCCTATTAGTGGAGATTATTAATGACTTCGGCGTTCATTAACCTGCTCGGGATGCGAGTTTTCCAGAAAGTTTCAATTTGGACTCATTTTTAGCGCCCTACCAAGCTCAAACACTTGACATTCTGCCCATTTTCTCGACGATGTGGTGTGTGTGTGTGCGTGCGCGCGTGTAAAATTAGTGATTCGGATCAAATTACCCCTCTCTGGCACGCGGGGTAATAAAACCTAACCCCATCTCTTCTCCATCTCTTTGACGCTAGTAACCAATTTTGTACTTATCTGTCCGGATTTCAATCTCAGAAAATTCATTGCTCGTTTCCTCCCCCTCCTCCCCTCAACCACCGGAAACTTCACCACCCCTCCCCACTCCTACCCCTATCTTCTTTAGCTGTAGCCGGTTTAGGCAGCACGCGCGAGCAACCAATAAACATTTTCCAGACGAATATACAGTACTAGCAAATTACGCTGCCGTTGCCTAGCAACGGGACATTCCATTGTCGCCGGGAATGACCGACAGGCGCCTGTTAGAGTTTAGTGACAAAGTAGAGTACTACGGGACAGCAATTAGACTCCCGTTAGGGTTAAATAATAGAACATTATCCAGCGAGTGCAGTGAAGCGTTGGAATTTTCGTCTGCTCATCAAATCGGCTGTCAAGATTTGAGACGCATAAAAAAAAGACGGATGTGAATATTTGATGTCCAACTGTGAATTCTCTTTTGGGTTTCCCGGGATGAATCTGAGCCAGAGAAATCGTAATGGGATTTGAGCCGCTATTCCAAGAACTGAGTTAGCCAGCTTCTTTCACGAAAAAAAGTGTTTAGGAAACACGGCATTAAAATGTGATAGTGTTGAACACGATAGGGGCGCACCCCTTGCCAAAGAAAATATTAACTCCTAACTTCTTTCCTGAATGAGGAAAGGCCAAATTCTGCATCAGATTACTTTTCAGAAGAGTGCTGGATGCGCCATCTATTGGCCATCTCAATAATAACCCTGGAAAAAAATATTGAAGCAATTTAAGTGCACGTTGTGCTCAAACTACGAGTTCCCTTGTTCCAATTCTAAAATAAGGCGCTCTCAAAACTTTACAAACCATTAACCCACGTATTGATGCGAAAGAGATTCCCCGAGAATTGAAATCATAATAGCGGCAAAAATAAGCGAAAGAAGTGAAAAATGACTGCAGCTTATGACGCTCCAGACTTTTATTGTGTCATATTCCTCCCCCCTCCTCCTGTTCCTCACCCTCCTTTTATTTTTATTTATTTTTTTTTTAGAAAACATTTGCCGGAGAAAGTCCATGTCTGACAGTTGAGTATTCCAAAAACGTTTTTCGCAGATTTTTTAATGTTTCATGTCGATTCCACATAGCCAAAAGATTTCTGAATATTCCCATCTATTTCACGTAACCAAAAGATTTCTGAACATTGCGCGTCGAATTCACATAGCCAAAAGATTTCTGAACATTCAGCGCGTCAATTTCACGTAGCCAAAAGAATTCTGAACATTCAGCGCTGCCTATCGTACAAATTTGTAACCATCGATATTTTGGTCAATTTTTCTTCTGCTGGACATTGCAATCTATCACAACCGTCTAACAGAACTGACTGCAGGCGAAAAATAAAATATAAATCAAAACCCGGGGAATAATCGAATACAGTTACACTCGAAGCAGACGATAACAAGCGATTTATCTAACAAACTGCCAATTAGTGCTGGTTATCGGCGCATAAAAAGGCGATGACAAGCCAGTTATCGAAGACGAACAGCGCATGAGCAGCATGCAATGAAATAGATTAGTTACGCCAAGTACACTGACAGGCTCCAATTGCTATTACATGCATTATCATCAGCCAATAATGAAGCTATCGAAATGCACATTTTAGTTCCTTAACTAGCCGCCAGGGTAAGTAATTAATAAGCAGTATTTTTCTGTTTTAAATGCACATTTTAGTTCATTAAGTAGCCGCCAGAGTATGTAATAGATTAAAAAGTAATATTTTTATGTTTGAAATGCATATTTTAATTCATTCAGTAGCCGCCAGGATAAGTAATAGATAATAAGTAGTATTTTTTTTTGAAAAACACATTTTAGTACATTAAATAGCCACCAGGGTAAGTAATAGATTAATAAATAGTATTTTTGTGTTTGAAATTCAATGTTAATTCGTTAAATAGCAACCAGGATAAGTAATAAATTAATAAGCAGTATTTTTGTGTTGGAAATGCACATTTTAGTTCATTAACTAGCCACCAGGGTAATAGATGCACGTTTTAGTACATTAAATAGCCACTAGGGTAAGTAAGATATTAATTAGTATTTTTGTGTTCGAAATGCATATTTCAGTTCATTAAGTAGCCACCAGGATAAGTAATAGATTAATAAGTAGTATTTTTGTTTCAAATGCACATTTTAGTACATTAGATAACCACCAGGGTAAGTAATAGATTAATAAGTAAAATTTTGTGTTTGAAATGCATATTTTAGTTCATTAGGTAGCCACCAGGATAAGTAATAGATTAATAATTAGTATTCAGTATTTTTGTTTGAAATGCACATTTTAGTACGGTAACTAGTCACCAGGGTAAGTAATAGATTAATTAGTAGCATTTCTGTATTTGAAATACATATTTTAGTTCATTAAGTATCCGCCAGGGTAAGAGATTAATAATTAGTAGTATTTTTGTGTTTGATGCAGATTTTAGTTCGTTAACTAGACGCCAGGGTAAGTAATAGAATAATAAGCAGTATTTTTGTGTCTTCTTACACATTCGCGTATGACAATTATGTACAATTTTACAGAATTATTGGAAGCGATTTTGTAGAGGGCATGCGATAGATACCATCCCCCATCTTAGAGGGGAAACACGAAATCTTTTACAAAAATAAACACTGTAGCGCCACCTAACCTAGTTCCATAATTAGTAGAATAATAAAACTGTCTAAGCCTACTTTGAAGTGTTATCACAGGGTCCTTGTTCTCGAAAGCGTCAGAGAACCCCGGGAAAATAACCGCCAACCATTCATTCACACTTCGCGTCTCACGTGCGTTCTTCTCCTCCCTGCTTTGTGGCAGCGACACGCGATTATTGGGGTGGGGGAGAAGGGTCAGAAGAGAAAGAAAGCCCCAGCGTTTGCCATACATTGAACAGCCCTTTGATTCGCTGGAGGAACTCACTCCACTCTCTCCATCCGCGAATGTTACATAATCCACAGCATCGCTACCATTATCACGTGCCGCCTGCGACACCCCTTTGTTCAACCCCTTGCTTTTAGGATGTCACGACCTCTCGTCTCATTCCTTGTCGCGTAGGTGACAAAAAATATTGTTTCCAATGGACTAGTTTCCACCGCGCTGCATTTCTACGCAAATCACGTGATAAGTTCGTGCCATTGTGGAGGAAGCCATCTTGTAATGGATATTAATGGTTATAAAGTGGAACAACAAAAGAAAAGCACATAATAGCTCAAACCTACAAAATAAATGCGCACGAGTTTAAAGGGGGGGCGCACTGGAGTCTCGTGCACTCCAATGGCCCTAATGGTCTTTTAAGAAAACATTTTACAAACAACCCAGTTTTAATTTGGTTAAGCTACAGGTCCATGCAAAATGTGTAGGGCTCATTTAATGGGTCTTTTCTATTGTGTTTCGATATCATGGACATATGCATTAGTCGGGGGGAGGGGAGATTCTTGGGAGGAAAACCGAAGTAATAAATTACGGGGGCCACTTAAATGTAAAGGGGGCACTTAAATTTCGGAAACATAAAGAGGATGCGAATGGAATGGATTTCTTCTGGCTGGCACAAAGCCATGGTTATGTGATAATGGTGCCAGAATATCGTCGCCATTTTATAGAAATGGGTGTCCCAACCTCTTAAATATGATGGGGGAGATGGAAGAAGAGGAGGAAAGAGAGCGAAGAGAAGAGGCAGACGTTTGAAACCAAGAGAAAGGAAAATAAGGCACAGAGAGGAAAATATAATCTGTAATAGATAAAAATATAATAGAATACAAAGACAGAAGAAGAGAGAGGCAAACGAATACATACACGAAAGAAATTTAAGCTGAGCCAAGAGAAGGAGAAAGGAAAAGGAGAGACAGAAACAAAGAGGAAAGAAAGATGGGCTGAAAGAAAGACAGAAAGAAACAGAAAAGGAGAAAGAAGAACAGCACGCACGAGAGAGACATTTAAGCCAAGCGTAAAAAAAAGGAAAAGGAGAGATAGAAACAGAAAGAAAACCAGAGAGAGAGATGAAGAAGTAGACACACACGAGAGAAAGGTTTAAGCCAAAAGACGAGGAGATGGAGAGACAGAAACGAAGTGCTAAGAGAAAGACAGAGAAAGAAAGAAATTTAGATCGGGAAAGAGAGGCAAGCATACATTAGAGAGACATTTAAGCTAAGCCAAGAGAAAGCAGAGGGAAAGGAGAGATAGAAACAAACAAAAGAAGGCAGGCTAAGAGAAAGAGATAAAGAAAGAAGCAGAAAAAGAGAAAGAAGGCCACGAACGAGAGAGAGAAAGACATTTAAGCCAAGAAAAAGAGAGGAAAAGGAGAGATAGAAATAAGAAGAGAAAAGAAAGACATGCTGAGAGAAAGAGACAGAAAAGCAGAGAGAAAGAGAGGCAGACGTAGAGACACACGAGAGAAACATTTAAGCCAAAAGACAAGGAAATGGAAAGACAGAAGCGAAATGCTAAGAGAAAGATAGAGAAAGAAATACAAATAGGGAAAGAGAGGCAAACACTAGAGACGTTTAAGCTAAGCCAAGAGAAAGACAGAGGAAAAGGAGAGATAGAAACAACCAAAAGAAAGACAGGCTAAGAAAGAGAGAGAGACACAGAGCACGTACGAGAGAGACACTTATGACAAGAGAAAGACAAAGGAAAGGAGAAATAGAAAAAAAGGAGAGAAAATAAACATAGACAGAGAAAGAAACGAAAAAAAGCAGACAGAAACAAAGAGAGAGAAGACAGATGAGAGAAAGAGATAAAGAAAGAAGCAGAAAAAGAGAAAGGAGAGCAAGAACGAGAAAGAGACATTTAAGCCAAGAAAAAAGAGAGGAAAAGGAGAGATGGAGAAAGACAGAGAAAAAAGGAGACAGAAACAAAGAGAAAAGAAAGAAAGACAGACTAAGGAAAAAGAAAGAAACAGATGGAAAAAGAGAAAGAAACAGAGTACACACAGAGAGACATTTAAGACAAGAAAAAAAAACAAAGGAAAATGAGAGACAGAAGAAAGAGAAAAAAGAAATATAGGCTGAGAGAGAAACAGATAGGCACAAAGGCAGAAAGGAAAGCCAGGCTGAGAGAAAGAAACAGACAGAAAACAGAGAGAAAAAGAGGCAGACGTAGACACACGAGAGAAATATTTAAGCCAAAATACAAGGAAGCGGAGAGACAGAAACGAAATGCTAAGAGAAAGAAATACAGATAGGGAAAGAGAGGCAAACATACACTACACAGACATTTAAGGTAAGCCAAGAAAAAGACAGAGGTAAAGGAGAGACAGAAACAAAGAGAGAGAAAAAGACAGAAAACCAGCTAGAAACAAAGAGAAAAAAGAAAGACAAACTAAGAGAAAGAAACAAACAGAAAAACAGAAATAGAAACAAAGAGAGAAAAGAAAGATGGGCTTAGAGAAAGAAATACGGAAAAAAAAGATAGAAAGAGAGGCGCGCGCGCGCGCACACACACACACACACACACACACACACACACACACACACACACACACACACACACACACACACACACACACACACACACACACACGAGGAAAACATTTAAGCCAAACGACAGAAGAAACGGAGAGAGAGAGAGAAAAAGAAAAGACATGCTGAGAGAAAGACAGCAAATACAGATATAAAAAAAAAACACATACACGCAAGAGACAGCGAAAAAGGAGCGAAAGAAACAATGAAAGGAAAGAAAGAAATCCAGGTTGAGAGAAAGAAAACTCACACGAGAAAGACGTTTAAAGCAAGAGAAAAAGGGGAGAAAATGGGGAAATAGAAACAAAGAGAGAAAAAAAAGAGAGCCTTAGAGAAAAAAAAACACACACAGAAACAGGAAGACAGACTGAAAGAAAGAGAAATGGAGGGAAAGGGAGAAAGAGAGAGCATAAATTGATGATCGCAAGATAAACAGAAAAGTGAATTCAGATCGCAAGAATTTAAATGATTAAGGTTTCATTCGAAATTTCAGTTTCCTCTTTCTGTACATTAATTTGGTTTCCATGGTTACAATCCCAGCACTGGCACCTCACACCAAACTTCAGCCCGGTCCAAGGGCGCACAACACGTGAAACGCGAATGATTCGAACGCGGAGAATGCCAACCGACGTTATAGCCGCGATTGCTTGTCGGCTGCTGTAAAAAGCGTCATTAAACGTCGGGGGTCATCCGCAGCAAAAGATAAAGCGGCTGGCGGAGTTTTGTGGACGTTGAACCTAAACAATTGAAAGAAAGGAAAAATAAAATATTTGCTCTACTTAAAACACACTTTAACTTTGGCCACACTCTCGAGGCTCACGTACTTCTGCGAGAGTGACTGATATCAATTGGATCATGGTCCAGCCACAAAACACACGTGGCTCCACCTATGAACGCGAATGGAAATACTCGAATTACATTCACATTTTAAATTTAGCTTTTTTTTCCATACTTTCATGTGTCAGTCACTCTGAGGAATAGGATATGCTAATGCCCTCGAAACGTAAGCGCTTAAATGAATGTTTCTGTTACGTGATAAAGTAAAAGTGCACTTACTCTCCCAAAGTGTTGCCATTCCAACATCGACTGTCACCTTTGACCGCCAGGGTGTCTTCGTTACAAAGATTGTCGGCCAGGTTCGAGTAGAATCCTTTCGATTCGTCCAATTTATGTACAAAATTCTGAAGAAGCATGTACAGACTTGTCTCTGTAGCTCTCGTCTGCAGGGATAAGGGTTTGATAGGAGCTTCCAGTGGGGGCGTCGTCTTGCTCGTATCACGTGTGATCCTTCGGGGATGACCACAAGATTGCTTTACCTGGGAGGAAAGAGACAGTCGAAAAAATCATTCACAATCCATCTATAAAATTGAAAAATATATATACTGTATTTTTATATTTTTATTAAATTTTATTAATTTAAATTTTAAAAAATAATTTAAAAAATTTAATCAACAAAATAAAAAAATTACCAACAGCATTTTGTTCTATACCGATACTAATAATAAGCATTCATTAGGAGGCCCCTAGCGGACTGATCTCTAAACTTTTCTAGATAAAGTTTAACAATGTTAACAAAGATGCCACCTAGTGAGCAGAAATTCAAGACTAACAAAAGGTGGCGTTTTTGTAAACAGCCCATTAAAATAGCAAAAAAATTTACATTTTAAATTTAGCCTTTTTCACACTTTCATGTGTCAGTCACTCAGGAAGAGGAAGTGCAAATGCCCTCGAAACGTAAGTGCTTAAATGAACAAGTTTCTGTTACTAACAGAAAAATGTTAGTAAATGGGAACAAAATTTTAGGTTTTAAATTTAGGCCTTTTTTTAACACACTTTCATGTGTCAGTCACTCTGAGGAAGAAGATATGCAAATACCCTCGACACGTGAGTGCTTAAATGAACATGTTTCTGCTCTAAATAGCAAAAAAAAAAAAAAAAATTACATGTTAGATTTAGCCTTTTTTACACACTTTCATATGTCAGTCACTTTGAGGAAGAGGATATTAAATGCCCTCGAAACGTAAGTGCTTAAACGAATGTTTCCGTTACTAACAGAAAAATTTTACTAAATAGGAAAAAAAATTAATTTTAAATTTAGCCTTTTTTACGTACTTTCATGTGTCAGCCATTCTGAGGAAGAGGATATGCTAATACTCTTGAAACGTTAGTACTTAAATTTACATATTTCTGTTACTAACAACGTTTATAATAATAAAATTTGTTACTAAAACCAAAGATACATTTTTTTGTTAATAAAGAGAACTAATGTACATTGAATTAAACTATTTACTTTTATATAACTACAACCAATCGCTGCGATCAAAAATTTGCTTTTCAAACTGTTTTTATCGTGACAGCTATCAAACTTTGAATTCCTGATGGCGTATGAACACAAATACGTTATAAGACTTTGTCAAGGTAAGTCATCTTTCTTAAAGCATGCCATATTTAAAAAAAAACGTACAATGACATCTGGTGGTAGTAACCAACACTAAGATCAATACTGTGTGCTGACTCTATTTTTTCGGCAGAGATCTGTACTCTCAAAGGAGGAAAGAGAAGCACTTTATTTTAGGGAAAGAAATAGTTTTATCTGTTCTTTGATCATTTGGCAGAGAATGGACAATACACAAGATAAATAAAACAATACGGACGGACGCCGATATTCAAAAAGAAAAAAAAAATGGGGGGGGGGACTGCATTTCCAACGAGTACATCAGTACCAAAGCAGTTTCTTTGCTTGAGGAAGACGTCCAATTCAACTGTTATGTCAATTCTTAGCCTTCCAGGGACTTCCACTTGGATCAATCTAGCCATAAAGGATGTCTGTATAAACGAAGAAATGGTGAAATAAAAATAGAAAAAAAAAAAAAAAAACTGTACGTACGAGTACGTATATAAATCCTACCTAACTATACCAAAGCAATTTAGAACCGAAACGCGGTGATGAACTGTAGAGCGCCCTCTGGTAGCCGCCCAAAGATATATCCCAAAGGAGGGGTAAGAGACTGAAATCGATTAACTGGGCCACCGTCTGTACTCAATCACTTTGACGTGCGAAACGTTAACCAGAATGGCGCGAATGCCAAAACGAATGCCTTCCCTCCCCACCAGAGTAAAACGTATTTTTCCTGCCTACTGCTATTACTTCGCTCTTAAAGAACAGGTAAAGCCACGATATACTTCGTGTCATCAAAATCAGTCAGACGACTGAACAAGTCGTCTGGCACTGAAACGATGCACGACACTGGTGAAATATACACATTTCGTCTAACAATGAGTTTGTGAGAAATATAGTTTCGGTATCAGACGACTAAACAATACAAGACTACTGTACATGGTGAAATACACAAGTTTGTTCTAACAATGAAGCTCGTGCGGTTTTTCTTTCAGTATCAGACGACTAACAGATGAAACAGTCTGCTGTGAAGAGTATAGTAATTGCCACGTGTGCAAATAAATCTTAAAAGAAAATAAAACGTATGCTTTGGGACAAAAAAAAAAAAGATGATAGTAGTAAACAGACGATTATAGTTCTGCGAGGCGTCTGCCAGTTCGTGCGTGCAATAACCATTTGCCAATCGACCTGCAATCAAATAACCATTATCAAATAACTAGTTATTGGCACTACGTTCATTTTACCAAACAATAAAATAAGGTCCGCCTTTGGCGTTCCAATAAGATCGGCGTGTCATTATACGAGGGTCATAAAATGTGAATAAAACCAAGCGATCCTTTCCTTATATCTTAACGAATTTTTACCAAAATCTAAAACGTTTTTTTGGTTTTCCTCGTCTGTTTAATTATGTTGATCGTCCACTTCAGACTTCGCTTGTCCTTACAACGCTCAAGTATCGACTCGCCTTCGCTACGCAGGTCAATTGCAGACGTACCTGCGGTCTGACGGCGGCGGAATGGAAATCATTCCAACGTGGGAAGCGCTTCAAACAATAAATAATGGCGCAGAGACATCTGGCATGGGGTTCAAGGAAAGCTCGAGGTAAACATTGAAAGTAAGGAGACACGCGTAGGTGGACTGTCGCGAAGCACGTGACTTTGATACGAAACGAGTTGCGTAGGCGAAATCAACAAACTACATCGGAAATGACTAAATCTGATCTGATCGACCTCCGATTAGGGTCGCATTTATTATTTTTTAATAAATTATAAAATTATTAATACGGGGAAATACAATTGGCGGCTCAATGCCCTCTCCTCCTCGCTCCGTGTACGATTTTCTATCTTCCACATAATTCGTATTCTTGAATCGCCAACTAGTTTTCTCCTTAGTATAAATCCTTCGGGTAATATAAGCTATAAATAAAGTTCGATAACGTGCACAGTATGTTACATTTCAGGAAGAAGGATTTGTCTAACCTTCCAAAATTTTATTAAAATTGGACTAATAGAAATCCGGCAGTTATTTCTTTAAACGTCCGTCCGCATGTAATAACTCAACTCCCAGTAGATGAGTTATAATAAAATACCTCAAGATTTAAGAACTCATTGTATTGAAGAAGAATTTTTCCAAGATGCCACCATAATCGGTAGCCGTAGTGATATTTGTGTAGCGCTGGCCCTATTTCTTAAAAAGAGAACGTCAGCTTATCAGCGCAAAATTTGATACAAAATTCTAAATAAGTTCCGGAATTTGAAAACGGATCAGAATTTTGTCCTCTCATAACAGTTTCGAGAGTAGTGAAAGGGACAGTAACTTGCGGTTGGGGGTTTGATGGTCCGTTCCTACCGCGAGGCTAAATGGTCGAGTTCTCTTATCATTTGCTTATTATTTATTATTTTGTTTGGGGGACACAAGTGGGGTTTGTATATTGAATTAACAACCAACTGGATCATATGGTTGTTATATACAGATGAGAACTAGAGGCTTATGGGCAAGAGTGTCTAGGTTGCTGGTGTCCAGGAGAGTGTCTAGGTTCGACCAAATGACAAATTCCCAGAACAACAGGGCGTCCTTAACACATAAGGAAACTATCGCTGCTATTCTCCTTTCTCTCTTTCATAATCTATTCTTTCATTCCTCTTTCTCTCCCCTCTATCATAATCTATTCTTTCGCTTCTCTTTCTTTCCCCTTCTATCAATCTATTCTTTCACTCCTCTCTCAACCAGACCATTCCTTCGTTTATTTTTCTATCCTCATCTATTCTTTCACTCCTTTTTCTTTCCCCTCTATCATAATCTATTCTTTCACTCCTCTTTCTTTCTCCTCTATCATAATCTATTCTTTCACTCCTCTTTCTTCCCTCTCTATCATAATCTATTCTTTCACTCTTCCGTAGTCCATTCTTTCACTCCTCTTTCTTTCCCCCTCCATCATAATCTATTCTTTCACTCTTCCTCCTTTCCATAGTCCATTCTTTCACTCCTCCTCCTTTCCATAGTCCATTCTTTCACTCCTCTTTCTTTCCTCTCCATCATTATCTATTCTTTCACTCCTCTTTCTTTCCCCTCTATCATAATCTATTCTTTCACTCTTCCGTAGTCCATTCTTTCACTCCTCTTTCTTTCCCCTCCATCATAATCTATTCTTTCACTCTTCCTCCTTTCCATAGTCCATTCTTTCACTCCTCCTCCTCCTTTTTATAGTCCATTCTTTCACTCCTCTTTCTTTCCTCTCCATCATCATCTATTCTTTTACTCCTCTTTCTTTCCTCTCCATCATCATCTATTCTTTCACTCGTCTTTCTTTCCGTAATTCATTCTTTCACTCCTCTTTCTTTTCCCCTTCATCAATATATTCTTTCACTCCTTTTTTCTCCCTTTCGTAATCTATTCTTTTCCTCCTCTAATATTTCTTTATTTCTTTTCCTCCTAATCTTTCTCCTCTTGTCTGTCTCTGTCTTTCGCCAATTGTGTGGCATTACAGACAAGTCCTAAGATCTGTGGGCAGACAAAATTTGTCCCTCACCCCCAAGAAATCATCTTTCGTATCGATGACTATCTTAGTTCTTTCTTTGTGAATCAGAAATTTTCATCTTTGCTACGAACCCTCAGCAGTTTTTGCTTCTCCACAGCCTTATTCGCCACCCAGGTACATCGACGGCATTTCAAGGGACTGGGGTATAGTACAGGGTGAGGAAGGGATAAGAAAGGATACCAGACAGGGGAGGTACAAAGTAAACAAATTTCTCTAAAAACAGATCGTTATCGTATCCCTACATAGGGATAATTTGAAGCAGCCGAAATTTCTCATATACAAACATCACGCGGTTGCTGCCATCTACCGGCCATGGCAAATATGAAGCTGTGGACATTATTTAGAAGACTTTCAAATCTCAAAAATGAACTGTTCCCCCCTCCCTCCCAAAAGGAAATCATCTATTAAAATACGATAATGGACTGTGTGAAGGCCACTTAGTCTTTCAGCGTAAGAACCCCCTTCAAACGTACCAATAGGACAACTGCTGCTGCTAATAATAATTATCCCCTTCTTGCAGGGGAAAACGTCATTACTGAGGGACTCATTACTATGCCCCAACCACCGTCCATCGCATCTGCATCATATCACTGGACCATTACGAAAATAATAAGTTTTCTATGGACGGATCACGTGTACAGGAAGCAAGAGGAACGGTCCATCAGTGAGCCATCGTTTGGTTTTTTTTCTAACAGCCCAATCGATTCTTGTCTTATCGATGTGAAACTTCACAGTTGACTTGTCATTGTTCATTAAGTGTTTTAATAAGCTCGAACCCGAGTTAATCATTCAATATATCAGTAACACGCCATAAGTGTTCCAGGAGATCGCATTGACCATCCGTGTAAGCGCCAAGGGACATTGCATTACACACAAAGAACATTAATGCATCGAAATGTACAGTAGTGGACAAAATTACCAAGAAAGAAAACTCAGTAAAACCCAAAAAAAAAAAAAAAAAAAAAAATGAAAACTCAATACACGGTTAGCTTGCCGTGAGCAAAGTATCATTTCGTGTTCGTTGGCATTATGTTGGGGTTAAGGGCTGCAACTCCATGGAAACCAGAGCACTGTTTACAGAGACAACAACCGCATGACGCAACCACCCTATTCAAGAATCGCTGGTCCCTCTACTACTTAAGTGAGATGATCTAACTATTGCTTCTTGAAAATATTAGGATATCCCTTTGGACATTGGGGGACATGTGACTTTTAAAAGGTCAAACAGGCAGCAGTCAGTGGCAAGCTACAACTGGGACTGATAGCAAAATTTCACTGATGGGCTCTCTCTCTCTCTCTCTCTCTCTCTCTCTTCCCAGTAAGTTAACAGTCGGTGTTTTCGGGATGAAAACTCTCACGTGGGAGAAAACTATGCAACCGTTATCCGACGAGAAACTGCCCAACAAAAAACTTTCGTACTATCGAGACGGGATTCGGATTAAAGAGAACACCGAAGGTATGAACAAGGATATCAGTTTTTCAATAGGATATTTCATTTTATAATATAATTTTTTAATTTCAAGTTTGTCTTGAATTTTTCTGTCAAAATCTAAAAATAATCACAGGTTGAATAACATTGAAATTGGCATATATAATGCCCTTTGACAAGGTCACTAACATTTCTAATGTCCTTTGACAAGGTCACTAACTTTTCTAGTCTCAACTTGACCGTTTATCCGACTACAAATACTGTTGTTTGTTTATTAATACAAGTTTAGTCAAATACATCTCCTGCCTCCCCCTTCCCCCAAAAAATATTACTTCACCAACTAAAGAAATTATTTTAGATTTAGTTAAACTTTATTTTTTAAATTTAACCCTTAATTTCATCGGCACTGAAAGATTGTTTTCTGTCGATTTATTACAACCAATGGACACTTAAAGAGGTTCCATTTGCAATTTTTTTTTTTTTTTTGTTTGTTTCTTTATTCTTCGTTCTTTCTCTTTTTGCATTCGGCGTCCAGTAGACATTCCTCGGACCTACACTGTTCTTGGCATCTCTTCCCTTTAACCTTCTCCCCTCTTCCCAGAGGGTAGAGGCGTGACTGGCAGGTGAAGAAGGAATGCCCAGTTCCTAAGGAGAAATGCGCAGAGAGAGAGAGAGAGAGAGAGGTCGCCCTATCTGATCAACGTTCGTCTTCTTTCGGACAGGAAATATGCGTGGAATGCCGGACAGATGGAGCCAGTATTTCTGTAGGTAGAACATTAAGAAAAGCAGGGCTGGAGAAATTTTCCCCGTTTCTGCCTTACTGAAAGGGCAAGCAGACTATTTGTATGACCTCATTCTTCTTAGCCAAAAGCAAGTTTGCCTGCTCAGGGAGAGAGGTGGGGGAACCAGACAAATAAATGCAGAGGATAATTCCTAATGATATTCCAAATTACTGTCCACAAAAAAAATTTTTGCTTCACTCCAAAGAAGTTTTTTTTTAAGACTGCACAGAAAAGAAATTAACTTCATCAGGTATTTTCAGCTTTGTTTCCCATAATTTTATCCTTTTCCTGTGACAGTCAATGTTACGTTCCCAGTAAAACTTCGAGCTGTTTTTTTTTTTTTTTTTAGAAATATGATTAATTAATAACACTCCTAAGTGCTTAACTACTATTAAAATGTATCATTACTCTTGAGCATGAGCACAAAAAGTAACAAAATGTACATTTTATAAACTACAAAATCAATCAAACATCAAGAGACAATTAAAACAGGAAAAGAATGTACTTTTAATTTTTAGAGCACACGTGATAAACAAAAAATGTACTTTTCATTTTTAGAGCACACGTCAGTGACAAACACAAAATGTACTTTTCATTTTCAGAGCACACGTGACGAAAAATAAATGTACTTTTAATTTTTTGAGCACACGTGACAAACAAAAATGTACTTTTCATTTTCAGAGCACGTGGCAAACAAAAAATGTACTTTTCGGTTTTAGCGCGCACGTGACAAACGAAAAATATACTTTCATTTTTACAGCGCACGTGACAAACGAAAAATATACTTTCATTTTTACAGCGCACGTGACAAACGAAAAATGTACTTTCATTTTTAGAGCGCACGTGACAAACGAAAAATGTACTTTTCATTTTTAGCGCGCACGTGACAAACGAAAAATGTACTTTTCATTTTTATAGCGCACGTGACAAACAAAAAATGTACTTTTCATTTTTATAGCGCACGTGACAAACAAAAAATGTACTTTTCATTTTTATAGCGCACGTGACAAACAAAAAATGTACTTTTCATTTTTACAGCACACGTGACAAAGTAAAAAATTTACTTTTCATTTTTTGAGCATATGTGACAAAGTAAAATTGTACTTTTCATTTTTTGAGCATACGTTAAAGTGAAAAAAATTGGAGTTTTTTTGCATTTGTTTTTTTTTTGTGTGTGCGTACGTTACAACTTTGAAAAATGTAATTTAATTTTTTGAGCATGTGTCGCAAATACGAAATATATATTTCTCTTTATGACCTCAACTACCAAAAAATAAAAAAAACAAAGAAAAAATGAAAATAATATTTTATTTTTCTTTTCCAGTAAACACATAAAAGTAGGAAATATGCTGAGTTCCGATACAGCGTTTCAGCAACTCCTTATGGCTTTCCAGTAGTAGCAAACGTGTTTCCCCCCGTTCAGTCCGAAATTCCTATCCCCCTTATCCCCTCCCCACAAAATCTCCAAAACTGACAACGCGCGCAACGAAGATCTCATTCAGATCCACCCAACCACTCCAGACAAACATCCTTAAAGAGCCACCCCAGCCGCCTCTCAATGGTGTGGATAGTTGTTGAAACATGGGTGCAGCCGCAAATGCCAGACAGGTTTGGGGAGAAAAAAACAAAAAAAAAACAGGAAGGTAGGGGGGGTGAATTAAAAAATATGCTAAAATAAAAAAAGAGGGGGAGTTGAAAAATTTTGGGGAACGACACAAAGACATGATGGGATAACGGCTTATTTCGACACCTTGATAGCCCTAACTATCCCACAGCCACCTTCTTGTCTCTCGCAGTTGACCTTTAACCCCGCCCTTTTCCCACGCTATTCCGACCGGCAACCAACAGAACAGGTAAAGATAATGATTATTGCCCAATGGACACTCCACGGGGAAACAAGATGGGAAGCTGTATAATATTGTTAGTGGCGACCTCTGGGGGATACGCACAAGGAAAGATAACAGCGCGGGAAATCTTTTTTTTTCTTTCTTTCTTTTTTAACTTTTGTAATCTGCTAAGTTCTTTGCTCTATATACGAAGATGCTGAAGCAGCAATAAATAAAGATTATCTCCGGAAAAGATTCGGGAAAGGTTAAAGGTGAAATAGCGAACGAAGAGCGAAAAAGCTATGCATAATAAACATTAAATAAATGAAGGAACGCGAAGATCTCTCCAAACACAATTTAAGAATCAAATCAGCAACTGGCATAATAAGAAACGAACGTGGTCATGTGATAATGACGTCACGACACCGAAAACCTGCAACCGAGTTGTGTAACTATGACGTCAAAGTGCTGCCCAGAGAGAGAGAAAAATCACAGACATGAGATTTGTGAATTTTTCATTTAATTTCACTTCGAGTGAGTAATTTTTTTTTTATTTTAATAAAAATCTTTAAAAATTTATGATGAGCTGTGATCGTCCACGAGGAGTATCGTGCGTGTCAAACGACGAAAACCATTTTGCCCTAAGACAAAAATTATTTTCCGACCGGGAAAAATATTCTTTAACCTTCGTAAGGTGTTTACTACTTTGTGTACCAAAACAATTCCTGAATTGCTTGGAACCAACTCAATTGTAATAATCCCATTAAAAAGTTCGGCTGATACGTACATATTGGCGCTTTCCATATATCACATTCAGCGCGTGCGCAAGGGTATAAATGAAAAAAAAAAAAAAAAGGAAGTCCTTCTACAGTACTTGGTAATGGTATACGTTTGAAATGAAAGTATACATCAACTGCTATATAAAAATCAAAACATCGAAAATCCTTGTACAGTACTTGGTTATTACATACTTTTGACAGGCAAGTATACATCAACTGCTATAAAACACAAAAACAGAAAATCCTTCCACAGTACTTGATGTATACTTCCCTATCAAAAGTATTGGATAACCAAATACTGTGAAAGGATTTTCGATGTTATATAGCAGTCGATGTATACTTCCCTGTCAAAAGTATTGGATAACCAACAGTTATAAAAAATAAAACTTCGAAAATTCTTCCACAGTACTTGGTTATCCAATACTTTTGACAGGTAAGTATACATCAAGTGCTAACGGTAGAATTGTAAATGGCTCAATATTTCTAACCACTTCTTTGGTATCCTTACAAACTTTACCGATGACGTCACAAGCAGTAGAGGGTTAGGAGCCATGAGACGCGATGTTTTCTCTTTAGAGGAAATCAATCGAACCTAGCGAGTTTAAAAAAAAAATGCCAGCTCGTTACTTCACATTAAAAATCATCAGGAGCCACAAAAAAAAAACACGCTAGCACGAGCAGTATGGACTCCCCTCTCTTCCCACACACTCTCTTCGTTCCTACAACAACGGGAATCGGGCCAGATGTTCTCCAGAACAAATTTCAAATGTTTTTTGACATTTCCAATATACCATCTCTTCTTTCTCATGCAAAAAAAAGTCCACCAAAACGCATAAAGTTATAAAAATAAAAAAAAAGACTACAAATCACTCAATACCGCAAAAAAATACCTGCAGGTGGCACCACTAGAAACTTTCAATAATGTAAATTTATTTTCATTACGCCAATAGTAGTTTATAGAAAACTACAAATTCAACAATAGGGGGAACGTGATAGTGAGCGCTTGCATGTATCTCATGGCATGACTTCGCGCTAAACAATGAGCCAAACGATGGCATTTTGTTGGCTTTTTTTAATCACTAACATTCCTTCGCTACACAGACGCCACCTAGTAGCAAATATTTGAATTATTTACGTAGAGGAAAAAAAAAGCGACACCAAATGCACGATTTCCTGACCAAGTTACCTTCATGCTACTGATCCACGAAGCTAAGAACAAGGGCCGGTCTCCTTAGGAGACCAGTTAACTGGCACTCTACAAAGGTTATTACAAGCTTGTCGGTAGCACGGCATCGGGACTGCGCGCAGCCAAACGACACCGTAAGCCCGACTAAATCTGCCATTTTTTCGCTCCGTTTGTGCCTTCAACAGCGTGACGTCGAAGGAGGCGAAACTAAAACCTGAGACAAAAGCGGTGGCGCTTGCTCCTTCGATGCCACACCACCAGATAACAAGAGCTAGTTGAGTGAACTTGTCAACTGTAAGAAATTGGAATTTATACTCAAATACCGCGCACGTGGGAGTTTTATTTATTTTTAGGCGCTTTCGCATATTTGTACGCATAAGTGCCTGTTGTCTTTACCAGGTCCGTCTGTTCGTCCGCATGTAATAACTCGATTCGCAGTGGATGGATTGTCATAAAAAATTAAATTTTGTTCATATAGAAAGATTTGTGAAGCCATCCCACATTTCATTAAACTCAGGCAACTAGAAACGCGGAAATTATAATTTCTTTATTTATTTTTGTCATATCTAAAACCAAAAAATTGATTTAGTTAAATTATTTTAATGTTAATTACTGTTTAATGTTTTAAAATTTTAATTAAAGCGCCTATTGTCTTCAAAAAAAGTATAGAGGAGAAAAGTAATAAATATTATAGTGTTGTAATTAAACTAAACGGCTAGGTTTACAGAACGAACAATAGTTTTATTGAGTGTTCTATAAAGTTATAGTTTCAGTAATTAAGTGATAAGGAGATAATAACTGTACTTACTTTTCACTTCTATTAATCACAGAAAAGAAAGAAATTTCAAAAATGGTTTATTTTTCTTTGCATAAATAGACAAACAAACCAAACGATCATTTCGATAGACGATCGTTTGGTTCCTTTGCTTGAATATTCTTTTCAGCTTCATCGCTAAATTAAAGAGCTCCAAGGAGATAGGGAAAAAAATGACTCGAATTGGAAGATTTTCGATAGATGGTAGATCTAAAATTCTTGGAGGACACTTATAATTGACTAATCTTCCAGCTTATTCTTAGAGACAGAGGTTAGGATGAAAAGAAAATGTTGACGTTCGACTTCCATTTGTGTGCGTTGGGACTTTGTGGGAAACATAGATCGAGGAAGATGCACACGCTCTGATTGGCTGAGAAGTAAGAGGTGGAATTTACCCATGCGGTAGCAATTGAAAAGAATAATGGAAAGATTGCGTTCTTTATTGGGCAAAAGGAGCCGATGGTAGCTAAGTGTTATCGCAAATAAGTTAGGTCATCAGCGATGAAGCAAGCATCCTGTGAGAGGAACCACAATCAAGTGCAACTTATATTATTGTAGTTTCGATACCGATATTAATGATCATCAGCAGAGTACGTGCAAAAAAATCTTTTGCAACATTTGCCTTCAGTTCAAATGTGTGCAATAAAGAATATATATATATTTTTATAGAAAATTTAATGTTTATAATATTTTTCGAGCGCATTCCCAAAAGGCGTAAAGCGCCCATACTCTTTACCACGTCTGTCTATCCGTCCACATGTAACAACTCGATTCCCAGTGAATAGATTTTCACAATTTTTATATTTGGATCTTTTAGAAAGATTTGTCGATCCATCTCATTTTTTTTTTTTTTTAAGTTTGATCTAGTAAAAAAAACTTGTTAATAAAATATTAGGTTAACTCATGTCCTTTATGTGCCCGTTCCCCCCCCCCTCATCTAAAAACAAAAATAAATAAAAGAAAGAAAGAAAAGAAGGGAAAAAAGCTTGTAACGCGATGTCCGAGCTAAACACCCACCGGCCAGTTCTAGAAAGGGAGAGACTCATTAACTCACCGTAATTGCTACTCATACTTTTGTGCCTTGGTTTCTGAGTAGTTCAGTGACGAACTAAGTTTGCCCTCTCCCTCCATTCGTCTTCCACTGACATGCTACCCACATTTTTCCTCACTAAAAATATCGCAAATTATTCATTCACAGCATTCCTCTTGTGTTCCGCCACAAATCTTCTGCTCGGCTACACCTTTTTCTTTTCTAAATACAGAAACACCCAAAAGATGACTCACGCAATGCAAATGGACATGGGAGAAAGAAAGAAAGAACAGAAAATTCCTACGCCCACGTAAACCGACTGGACGCCACAAAAAACGCTCGATAATCACTTGCTAACCTTGGCTTAGAACTTTACAGTTTAAAGAGTTTTGTGTTAAAATGTTTAAAGTGCCAAACGATCGTTCACAAACTGTAAAACGTAAAATGTCTATTTCAACAAAGCCGTTTCTATTTTCCATTGTTACACTTGCCCACTGATTTTTTTTTTTTTTTTTTTTAAATATTTAAAGAGCCAAACGATAGCTCTCAAAACGATCGTTTGGCACTATAACACGTAAAATGTCGATTTCGACAAAGCCGATTCTATTTTCCATTGTTACACTTGCCCACCGATTTTCTGTTTGTTTTAAAATGTTTTTTTTTTTTCCTTTGTATAAAATGTCACAAAACGATCGTTTTCTGAACAATTTTTTGGCACAGTAACACGTAAAACTACTATTTCAAAAAAGCCGTTTATATTTTCCATTGTTACACTTATCCATCGGGGTTTTATTAATTGTTTACTATTTTTTTTTTTTTTTTTAATTTCTGAAGTGCCAAACGATCGTTTGGCACTGTAACACGTAAAATGTCGATTTGAACAAAGCTGTTTCTATTTTACATTGTTACTCTTGCCTAACGATTTTTTTTTTTGTTTGTTTGTTTAAAATGTCACAAAACGATTGTTCCATTGTTGCACTTGCACACTGACTTTTGTTTGTTTTAAAATGTTTTTTTCTTGTTTATTTAAAATGTCATAAAACGATCGTTTTCTGAACGATTGTTTGGGACAGTAACACGAAAAATTCCTATTTCAACAAAGCGTTTCTATTTTCCATTTTTTTTTTGATAAAAAATGGAAAATACAAACAAAAAAAATCCACTTTGTTTGTTTAAAATGTCACAAAACGATTGTTGCATTGTTTGTCTGAAACTGTTTTATTTTTATTTTTTGTTTAAAATGTCATAAAACGATCGTTTGGCACAGTAACACGAAAAATTCCTATTTCAACAAAGCCGTTTCTATTTTCCATTGTTACACTGGCCCACCGATTTTATTTATTTATTTACTATTTTTTATTATTATTTTTTTTAATTTCTAAAGAGACAAACGATCGTTTGGCACTGTCGAATCGAACAAATCTGTATTTTTCACTTTCCCACCGATTTTTTTGTTTGTTTTAAAATGTTTTTTTTGTTTGTTTTAAAATGTTTTTTTTTTTTTGTTTGTTTGTTTAAAATGTCACAAAACGATTGTTCCATTGTTGCATTTGCCCACAGATTTTTTTTTTGTTTGTTTGAAACTGTGTTTTTCTTTTTTCTTTAAAATGTCATAAAACTATCGTTTGGCACAATAATACGTAAAATTCCTATTTCAACAAGGCTTTCTATTTTCCATTGTTACACTTGCCCACCGCTTTTTTTTTTTTTTTTTTTGTTTAAAATGTCTCAAAACGATCGTTTTCTGAACAATCGTTTGGCACTGCAACACGTAAAATGTCAATTCGAACAAAGCTGTTTGTATTTTTTATTTGTTCCACTTTCCCACCGATTTTTTTTTTGTTTGTTTTAAAATGTATTTTTTTGTTTGTTTAAAATGTCAAAAAACGATTGTTCCATTGTTCCGTTGCACTCGCCCACCGATTTTTTTCTTTGTCTGTTTGAAACCGTTTTTTTTTTTCTTTTTTTGTTTAAAATGCCATAAAACGATCGTTTGGCACACGTAAAATTCCTATTTCAACATTTTCCATTGTTACACTTGTCCACCGATTTTTTTTTTTTTTTTTTTTTTAATTTTTAAAATCTAAACGCAAAAAAGCATTGCCAAACGAGCGTTTTGTGAACGATCGTTTGGCAATGTAAAAGTAAAAAGTCTATTTCGACAAGCAGTTTCTATTTTCCATTGTTACGCTGCTTTCTTTTTTTTAATGTTTAGAGTGCCAAACGAACGTTTTGTGAACGACCGTTTGGCAATGTAACAAGTAAAATGTCTATTTCAACAAAGCCGTTTCTATTTTCTGTTGTTACACTCGCCACCGATCTTTTTATTTGTTTCTTTCTTTCTTTCTTCGCTCGTGAAACAATATCTTGTCAGTTTCATCTGACTGTTCTCCATAGTTGAAAACGACAACATTCATTTTCACTGGAAATCAATATTTTATATTTAAAAATACGAAAATTTCGCGGAATTTTCGCAAAGTATTCAAAATGGATAAAAATGTGGCGGAATCTTAGAATAAAAGTGGAATTTCGCATGCGCAGAAAGGAAGTAAAGAATATTTGTTTAAAGCAGAACAAGAAATCTGGTGTTCTATTGCCAAGTGAATGATACAGGGCCGCTACTTAGCGCTGCAAGTTGGGGAAAAAAATAAAATAAAGAAAGCGGGCAAATTGACACAAAAGTGTGGCGACACGTTCCTTGTGGTGGTGCAAGCACATTGCACGAGCAAAGTTCGTTGACACGGGGGGCACTTGGCTTATGAGATTTGTTCTCTAATGAACAAACATCGCAGAGACGTTATGCTACTTTTAAAACACTAATTACTATCTAAAAAACCGGGAAATAAATAGTGAAGTCCTAGCCGCGTTTGGTATTCAAGGAGGAGTGGGAGAGAGAGAAGGAGAAAGAAAAGAACCGTAATCCGATGCAATCATTAAAAAATAAAATAAAACTGAAACTTTTAATTACTTTTAAGCAGACGTGTAGACGTCTCTTTGATGACTTCACTACACTTTGCTACCCATCAATTGTTCATGTCAACAATGCTAATATTTTTCATTGTTGAAAACGACAGTTATTTCCGATTATGCGCAATTTTCCTACAATGTGATTCGTACGTTGTTTAGTGACAACGATATAAAACACATTTTTATGATAATTACAAAAATGTTCTGTATTAACGATTTATTTATTTTATTATTATTTTTTTTTATTTATTATTTTTTTTTTGTTTTTAAACAAGGACTTTGGGGGAGGGTCTGTATCCCCTACACCAAAAGGTATAATAATATTTCCAATTTTTTTATTATCAATTTCAGCGTTTCTTTACATCCGTGCCATTAAACAATATATTGTATATGAAACAATATTTTTGTTATTTTTATATACATGCTGAAATCGACAATGCTTTGAATTTCAACAGAAGTAAATTGTTTCTCTGTTGAATTCGACAAACATGTTTCGTTTGGCGAAGTCAACAATGCTTTCGGTATCACTAGAGGGAATTTTTACTCTGCTGAAATGGACAACCGAACATATTTCGTTTGGTGAAATCGACAATGCTTTCCATTTCAACAGAGGTGAATTCTTTCTCCGTTGAAATTGACAACGTAACATGTTTCGTCTGGCGAAGTCAACAATGCTTTCAATTTCAGTAGAGGTGAATTTTTACTTTGTTGAAATCGACAACGAAACATGTTTCGTTTGGTGAAATCGATAATGCTTTCGATTTCAATAGAAGCGAATTCTTTCTCTGTTGAAATCGACAACGAAGCATATTTCGTTTGGCGAAATCAACAATGATTTCGATTTCAGTAGAGGTAGAGTGAATTTTTACTTTGTTGAAATCCACAACGAAACTTATTTCGTTTGGTGAAATCAACAATGCTTTTAATTACAACAGAAACAAATTCTTTCTCTGTAGAAATCGACAACGGAACTTATTTCGTTTGGTGAAATCAACAATGCTTTTAATTAACAGAAACAAATTCTTTCTCTGTAGAAATCGACAACGTAATATGTTTCGTTTGGCGAAGTCAACGATACTTTCAATTTCAGCAGAGGTGAATTTTAACTCTGTTGAAATGGACAACGGAACATATTTCATTTGGTGAAATCAACAATGCTTTCAATAGAAGCGAATTCTTTCTCTGTTGAAATCGACAACGGAACATGTTTCGTTTGGCGAAATCGGCAATGCTTTCTTTATCTTTTAATACGGGATCATCCCTCCTTCTCCCTCACAAACCTCCATCAAAAACGGGTAGGGGAGGAGGGTTTCTTCGGCAAGTGTCGCACTGCTGTTTGTACAGTCCAAGTTAACAATAAGAGCCCGCGTTCGCTGATGAAAGCATGTTGAGACATGTAGCTATGTAGACTGTCATTGTCCAAGGCATCGTTCTACAGAGAGAGAGAGAGAGAGTGAAAGAACGAGTCTCCTCTTCGACCTTGACACCGTCGAGAAAACCCGAAAGGGCCAAGGAATTAGGGGAGAGACAGTCTGGGTTACCCACTGGTGAATTCCGATGCTATGTTTCATCCCGAACAAGTTGCAACTTCATCCCCACTCGTAGCGTTCGCATGAGGCAGGGATCAGTTGGTTTTTAAAAGAAAGCTAGGGTAGGTGGGTGGGTCGGTCATTCTCACGTGCGCAGTTTGGCATTTATTTATGGCTCTATAACGGAGAAGAAGCGCGCGCGCGCACACGCACAGAGAAATCTACAGTTACTTTATTTCCCTTTTTATTTATTTTATGTTCTCCCCTTTTCGTCTGCCTTTCAACTCTTATCTGTCTCTTGAGTTCCCCCCCTACTGTAAAGTTAGAAAAAGCTGAGCAACAAATCAAACATTTTACTCAAAATCGTAATGAACTAAATCGAATACAGAAGTGAATAGATATGCTAAACAAGAAAACACTTTTGGCCAGCGGGCCAATATTTTTGAAAATACAATAGAAATTTCAGGCGGGCCATATATCAGGCTAATGCTGTGATATCACTGTTATTGACACACATTGCGCAACATACATATTAGTAAACATCCTCAATAAATTTCGATATAAAAACGGCCGTGGGCTGCATACGGTCCGCGGACCACACTTTGTGAACATTGTTGTAGGTAATGTACAC
Organism: Mastigoproctus giganteus; assembly: GCF_048544385.1. Lineage (NCBI taxonomy): Eukaryota > Metazoa > Arthropoda > Arachnida > Uropygi > Thelyphonidae > Mastigoproctus > Mastigoproctus giganteus. Next base: position 261,699,168 of record NC_143575.1, read on the forward strand.
GCACTGAAAATAATAAAAATAAAAACAAGCCAGTGAATAAAATATATTTGAACACTGTGCTGGTTTTCGAAACTTATCGCAGATTAAAAATTAAAAGAATTTTTAAAAATTTTTAGATTTTTTTCCCTCCTCAATTAACATGAGCGCCTTTTCAAAGGGAAAAGGGGGTCAGCGGGCCGCATTATGAATAGAATTTGCAAAGGGCCAATTCAGTGGGGGAAGTGCTACGCGATTAGCATTATAATTACCAATACCCTACTTAGAATTGACACGAGGACCAATTCAGGTTGAGGAAAGTGTTCTCGGGCCGCATTATAATTACCTATATTTAGAATTGGCATGAGGGCCAATTCAGTGGAGAAAAGGGCTAAGCGGGCCGCATTATAATTACCTATACTTAGAATTAACACGAGGGCCAATTCGGTGAGGACCAACTTGATTGGCAGTTTATTTTTTTCCAGAACAAAACACCCGACAACCTACTTGTATTTATACAGTATACAGAGATGACCCAAAAACGTATTAAAAACAAATGAAAAAAAAAAAAAATATATATATATATATATATTAATTTGTTACTTCGATTTTTAATGAATTTTTCGGATGCCAAAACACAAACATTTGAAATTTCATCAAAATCAGTCTCCTGGAAGTTGAGTTATCACAACTTCCAGGACGGACAGACAAAACCGCCTAAGAATTACGTCATTAACCTGTGTGTTCTCTGGTCGGTTTGCTTGTTTTTCTGGACGAAAAACTGGAGTTTCTGTGGGAGGGGGGGGGAATCTTGCTATGAGACCTCGAATGAGACCGACTAACTTAGCCACTGGGTGAGAAAGCCCATAAACGTTTTTAGCGTCGTCACGGTGATTATAACCACTGTGCTACCGCGAAGATACGGTTAGACAGACAGACATGGTGAAGACAACAGCAGCTTAGGCATATGCGAGACAATCAAAACAAAAAGAAATGACCCAACTGAAAATGCAAATGGGGTGGCCATATGAAGCAGTTTTCCCAAATCAAGCCTCTTTATTTTATGTTGGAAGTACAACGTGCCCTATTCGTCAGATTCGCATATTTTAAAATGTGTAGGTCATTAGGACGATTGTCTGAAAGTCAGGGTAGCAGACACAGAGAGAATGGAAGCAGGTCAAAGCGAAGCAGACGACAAATATGACTACTGTTGACTGCGTTGTGATAAGCAGGTTATGGACAAATCCGAAAAACAGTGTCACAGAAACATATCCAAGGCCGTCCTGAGGCTACTTCACAGGACAACAGGCACATTACCATAATTGGAAGGCATCTGTAGGTACAAAATCACTTGATCGAAAAGAAAAAAACTATATACAAGGGATAATCATTTAATTCGCAGACTGGTGCACGATCCTATATTAATTGTCCTCATCTGAATCTTCTGTGGATTTCTCCTTCTCGAAATACTCTCCCCTGAACTTTACACCACCGTGGTACCGACGCATTAAATGCTTCTTGCAAAGCCATTTTTCCAAACACTGCGAAGTGCTTCCTTTGTGGCACTGTGAGCATCGTTGTGTCGGACGCAAAACGCTTGCCTTTCAGAGCTTTCTTCAGACGTGGAAACAGGAAGAAATCACATGGGGTTAAGTCCGGTGAATAAGGGAGACGTGACAGAACCTCGGCACCTATGACAGTGATCACTGCCTGCACAATATTAGCTGTATGGGGAATGGCATTGTCTTGATGGAGAAACCAGAATATGGCCAGCCTACCAAGACACTCATGCCCATACACTTCATTCAACTCTAACTGTTTCTGATGCATTTAAGCCCCATCTGACAAAATAACGAATCCCATATCGCTGTTCAATCTGTATGTCCGACATGATGGTTGTTTCAAAATGATCGTCAGTGACACGCGGCTAAATAAAAAACTCTTCACGCACACTAGCTCGACAAGTACTGGCATGAGCACACAGTCTGCTCAGTAGCAATCAGAGAGAGCGCCTCTAGCGGCAGCTAAGAAAAGTTCGGGCAGTAAACATAAAATCATGCACTAGTCTGCGAATTAAACGATGATCACCCCTCATATACATGTTTAAAAAAATAGAATAGATCAGGTGAACGAGTTAAAAGTGAGTGGGGAGGGGGCTTGTTTATTTGTATTTCTTGATTTTCACCCTACAAGGTCTTAAACTTTTTTTTTTTTTTTTTTCATTCGTAATCCCTTTATACAATGAGTTCATTTCAGGATTTTGTCCCTTAACTTATTAGAAGAGGGTGAGGAGGAGATAAATAATGTTTTGAAAATTCTGTCATATTAAAACCACCCGAGAATGACGTCATTACCCCTGTGTATTATGTCTGTAAATTGGGTGTGTTCTCTAGTCGGTTTGCTTGTTTTTCTGGAAGAAAACCAAGTTTCCATGGGAGGGGAAAGGAACCTTGTAGCCTCACATGAAACCGACTAACTCAGCAACGGGGTGAAAAAGACCCATAAAATTGCTCACGTCATCGACGGAACTCGAACCCAAGTCTTTTCCACTCAGTGTAGGGAGGACAGCGATCCTACCAACTGCGCTACCCACGAGGGCAATTCTGTACATCTAATACACCCTCCCTAACACCCATCGCATAGTTGACAGCTCCCCTCAATCGAGCGTATCTGTTATCCTAAGATAGTAGGATAATTAGCAGCGCCATTCATAGTAAACTATTATTAGAGCAGGAGTCAGAATGAGGTCACAGACAGCGCTCATTGTTCGAGCACGTCCTGGAACAGCAATACTCACTTCCACACTTCTCCTGCACGAGAGGCTCCTTTATAAAAGCTGTCCTGCAGCGAATATTCAGAGCAACTTAGATCGAAATGGACACATTAATTATTTGAAACACGAAACTGCTGTCCAATGGATTGCGAAATTTCACAGCTTACCACCAGAGGTCGCTTCGCTCGGATACTTGCCGTTCGAGACAATCAATCTTGAAATGCACGTGCTTTTGACAGCACAACGAACACGGCCTCGCTCTCACTAAGGGTAGAAGGACAACGGGGAAGTCTGGGATCCGGACATCCATTTGTAGGGGGGGAGTAGGAAAACAGGACCCATTCGGAGCGCGCGCGCCTGCACCAATATAATTTCCTCTGCGCTACCAATTAATAGTCCGCGCTGGAGGTTTATAATCATTGGAAAACCCCATTTTTCTGTTCACGACTTGTATGGCTGGTTAAAGTTTCGCTAGAGGGCACTGGCAAAATATTTAAACACTGTCAGCTCCAAGTAGTCACTTAAAGGGTCCTAGAAAACTCACCTAATAACCTCTTTTAGTAGGGGCGGCTTTAAAATACGTACATCTGTGTTTTCTAAGGGTCAGCACAAGTGGAAATAGAAAAAATTGTCTGTGATGAATGCTTTTGGTCGCCATAGCAACCTTGTTACTTGTAGAATTCACTTCTACAATTAATGGTGGCGTGTGTGTGTGTGTGGGAGCCATCTGGATTTCCTTTTGTGGAATGTAGTGATGGGCTTCCTGTTTAATGGTCAATATTATTTGAGGTATCAGTATTTTGTTATTGGTGGAATAACAAAACTTACCGTATATGGTAAGTGACATAAATGTTCCACACTGGCCAAAAAATACCATGTTTTGGTGTAATTGTAACCATTCTTCCAGCAAAATATCTAGCAAGAGGACTGTTGCCATAGAGCTCTCTCCAGCATATCCCACTCATTCTCAATAGGATTGAGATCAGATAAATGTGGTGACCAGGGAAGAGGGTGAAAATCCGTGTCATGTCCTTCCAACTATTCTTGCACGATTCTGGAACGATGCACTGTTGAATTGTCATCCATAGAGTGGCCATCACCTTCGGGATAAAAGTGTAACATTGCAGGATGCAGTAGATTTGATGCAAAATTCAAGTAATGCTGACATCGACCTTCCACCGGTATCAACGGACCCAGTCCGTGCCAACAAAACATTCCCCATACCACATCCAGATGCTTGGGGTGGCTTAAGAAGCCAAGCAGTCCAGAGCGTGGTGAGTCCATCTCTTCGAGAGGTCTCACCACGCTCTCTACCTACCATCAGTGCAAAACAATGTGTATCGTGAACCATCTGACCACATGACTTTCTTCCATTATCCCACTGTCCAATCCCAATGTTCTCAGCACAACTGCAAGTGGATTTTTCTTTTTCTCTCTGAAACAAGTGGCTTCCAAATAAGCAGGCTTTTGCCAATGCCCAATTTCTTCAATTCGCTGCTCATGGTGAGAGTTGAAATAGGGCAGTTCTGGACTTTGGTTGAATTCGTAGATGGACGTCCTATTTTTCATATAATATTTCTCTCTTGAAGTATTGTTTTTATGACACATTCATGCCTTTGAGTTGTGGAAGAAACTTGCTTTCCATTCATTCAAAGCCTTTGAGATGATGCTTTTGGGAAACCAGTTATGTCTTCCGTTTCTTGAATCAACTCTCCTGCTAAATGTGCACCCAAGTTTCCGGGAGAAAAAAACCATGCTACCCTCGCCTGAGACTAACTAACTCAACCACGTTGTGAAAATGGCCCAAAAATTCCTCAGTACATCGATCCTACCAACTGTTCTATCCACAAGGGTTTTGGCTACTGCAAACTCAATAATTTTAAAACCCCTTCATCAGAGTAATGAATATAAACACATATACAAATAATCGTAAAAGTTAAGAGAAGATTCGAATGCGTTTTATTTTCAACATTCTCAAGGTCTAGCCTCCACCAAAGTCTCATTTAAAGTTAATATATTTAGAAAGTCTAGTTGAAGTAGTACTTTAACAAAACCATTAGGTTGCTAGCACATGCGGGTGGACAGTAATCTCTGTGTTTTTCGCGGCTAACAAACAGCACACCCTGGTGTTGAGCAACTCACTAAATCCAATAGTGGCTGACAATGGTAAAGATAAGGGCCGAACAACATGACAGAACTAAGAGATAAGCATCCACTTTCATTACTTTATGCATTCGTTAGCAGCGATTTAATTATTAGCAGAAATCCATACTAGCTGTGGGACACATAACTCAACGACTGGGATGGAAGGCATAATTTATTTCGAGCACCATAAGGATGCTCGAGGGAATAGGAGAAGATAAAATTGGAAAACAAAAGCAATCAAAAGGGTTAAAAGTGAAGCAGATTCATTCACCAAATGGCTGCAGCTATCTCCACTCTCCGAACATACCATTCTAATGCGGAAAGTCTTGGTGACATCGATTGGACAATCTCTAATTACGCGTTTTATTACAATGGCGAAGTTGGGAAGAATTGTCTCCTATGATAATGGAAAAATAGTGGTGTTGTATCTATTCGTAGGAGCTGCAACGGTGATTAGGAAAAGTGGAATATCCTTTGCTAATCTTTATCGATTCTGTCTGTGGTTGCAGCGATGAATACATTCAGGTTATTCGAATGAGATTTTCCACAAGGGTTGCACAATTTTTTTTGCTACCAGTTTACGTAATTAATTTAAAATTGTTTGGAGATGTAACGATCAATAGCTTCATGGAGTGCTAGCGCCACCGTACAATAACTGAAATTTCGCTGAACTGGCGGTAGATGGCAGTTCAAAAAAAAAAAAACAAGAAAAAAGTGTGTGTAACTTGTACGCATGAAAGATTTTTTATTTTATATGAAAACATCCTTGGCTTGGAAAAGGCTAAAGGGTTTTAGGTAAAACGATGTCAGTGACTGAGTTAGCGTCCTTTAGGAAGTGACATCATTTGCGTCTCGCATTTTCGTTACCAATCGGTTATACGTCAGTCCGAAATATTTAGTATGAAAGATGTAACGTTTTATGCTCACACCAGCTACTTACTCTACCGAATCAACGTTAGTGACTCAGTTAGCTTCATTAGCGAGGTGAGGTCATTTCCGTAGCTCATTTTTGTTACCAATCGATTTTACTTCAGTCTCAAAAATTCAATAGGTGCTGTAAAAAAAATGTTCTCACATCAAAAACAGGACTGCAAATTTTATATTTATTACAAAGGAAATGATGGAGGTAAGAGGGCCAAGATAATGAGAACCTTGGAGAGTGCCCGGTATCAGGAAAATTTCTTCCAAAAGGCTGTTTCCAACAGTCTCTTGGAACCTTTAAGTTTGGAAACGAAAGCGTTAAAGAACTAGCTCTAGGGGTCGAAATTAGGGTTGGGTCTGTTGTTGGTTTTTAGGAGTATCAGCAACTCAGGCCAAGTTGCTCCATGTATATTGTCTTTAAATTGTATGTTCTGGGGTAGATTTTCTGTTTGCTGGATGAAAAACCAGAGTTCCTGGAAGAAAACACCATGCTACACTCGCCAGAGACTGACTAACTCAGCCACTTTGTGAGAAAAAAAAGATGCATAAAAGTTCTTCCCGTCATCACCGGGATTCGAACTCAGGTGTTTTCCACCTGGTGTGGGGAGAACGGTGATCCTACCAACTGTGCTACCCATGAGAGCGTATGGTCTGTGGAGAACATTATCCATCAACAGTTGCATGAGTACAGTGTCTGCTAAATGGGTTCCTAGATTTCTGACCCCTTACCAGAAGAAGGAAAGGGCACAATGTGTACATGAAATATTGTCGATGTACCAGGAAAGGCAAGAAAAGTTTTTTCACAGCTAGTCACCATGGGGCGCCTCCGTAGCCAGGAGTAGCAGTGCGTTGCACACGCTTCTTGATTAGACCGGGGTTCGAGCCCGTGACCACCAAATTCGGAGGATGCGGAAAGGTCAGAGAATGACCACCGCATATCCCCGGAGCAGTATGGCCTTAGTTGCTAATGCTCTTAAAAACAAAATAACAACAATAACAGTCACCATGGATAAAACTTGGATCCACCATTATGATCCCGAAAGTAAACAAATATCAAAACAATGGACGCACGTAGAACCCCCTCCTAAAAAAAGGCAAAGATGCAACCAAGAGGTGGCAAGGTGATCCTGTCAGCTTTTTGGTATCAGCATGGTTTATTATTCCAACTCGTGCTACAATAAAAGAAAATAGAGGGGAGCAGTCAAAAGATGTGCCCCTGCTCCATGATAATGCCCCTGCGCATTCCTCAGTGAGGTGTGTCCATGAATATGGGTTTGAAATATTTCAAAAAGGGTAATACATGGTGTTTGTTTCAACTTTTTATCACAACTACTGGGTGAATACAAATAATTTTTAACCCCCAACCCCCTTTACAAACAACTCTTTAGCGAGTGTATCTGGTATTTAAACTTTGAATTGAACTCACATAAATAAAGAGCATAAAGGGGTAGCGCACAGAACACATGCGTCACTAGAACCTCAAAACTGAACAGTCCAATCAAGAGTCATGTTTCGCCTTGTTCGTGATTTTATAATTGTATTCATTCCCCCCACCCTGCCGTACTTATCAATCAGCAGACACTCAGGCGTCATTTCCAGATTTTTAAAGGGAGGGGGGAAGGAGGGGGCAAGTCCGGTCACCTCATCCCCTTTCATGAGTCACAGTCCGATGTGACAATGGCCATCAAGAACTAAGCCTACCACGCTACCAACACTACTTTGGACAAACAAAAGAAATTTGAAGCCCGTGGCCCGATGGTATTGTTCGTGAGCTACATCCTCCAAACGCGTGGTGAACAAAATGACGTAATCCTCTTAAAGGGACGTGCAGAGGAAAAACCAGTAAGCAAAAAGATGCAGAATCGATAGTGGCAGATCAACGACCATCCGGATCTGTTTCAGATATAAGACTTCCACTAGAATCCCTTTGCAGAAAAGAGAGATGGAAAAAACCAAAAGAAAAAAACTCTTCCTTTTCTCTCTCTACATCTTTAGAAAGGAATAATTGATTCCTTGGAAAGGAAGGAAACGGAATCCTTAATGGCGTCTCCCAAATTCCAGCTATAATCTTCTATCGCTGACAAGTACATGACCCTAAGACGCCCCCACTCAACAGGAACAATTTGTATTTATCCAACCGTAAACGACGTGCGTGCACGAACAGCGCACACACACAAACGCCGAAGATCGCTAGAGCAGACTCAGATAAGGGATGAGTGATTACTTAAATCCAAACACACTTGATGCCGCCCGCCACCAGGTGTTTTGAACCCACAGCTGGGTTTCGATGTTGGTCCAAAGCAGCCGAGTTTCGCTTTACCTAAACTAGAAGATAGTTAACGGAGAAGGGGGGCAGGAAGGGGGGCAATTACTTTTTGAAGAGAGAAGGGGGCCCTTCTGGGTTGTTTCCTTTTACGGCAAGAGGATTCTAAAGGAATATATCATATTGATCGACAGTAAGTGCAGTCTTCAGTGAGTAGCTAATGTAATTAGCCCTGAGGAGAGACAGAAGGGAATATACTATCCAGGTGTAATATAAGAGAATATTAACTTTAGATGGTTCTGGTCTAATGATGCAAGAAATTGCTTCCGCTTTCTAGGTCTTAATTTTGCTGCAGGGCATCTTTAAAAGGGTGTCCGGGGCCAACGGATCAGTAAATTAAACCCCAGATGAATGCCACGCAAAGACAACAGCAGAGTGAGCGAGAGTGTGTATTTAAATATGCACCAGGAGTGAAAGAGGCAGTTGTAAATATGCCACCATTTCTAGAGAATACTTCATATTACTCGAAATCTGTATATTTTACAGGCTAACGGGCCACAATTTAATAAATTTTGTGGCCCGATAATTTATAATAAATTTATTTGGCCCATTAATTTTTAAATAATTATTTTGGGGAATAAGATAATCATTTTATGTGGCCCACGATTTTATTAATATTCATTTTGTGTGGCCCATGATTTTATAAATAATTATTTTAGTCACATTCGTCAATACATTAGTAATTTTTATGTGGCCTACCATTTGCAAACAAACGTTATTGTAGCCATTACTTTATAATAATTAATATGCGGCCTGACAACTTATAAATAATAATTTAATGTGGCCCATTAATTTATAAATAATTATTTTAAGGACCCAAAAATATATATAAAATTCATCGTATATTGTGTGGCCCACAAATTTATAAATTATTTTGTGGCCTATTAATATACAATTAGTCTTTACATTATAATCATCTGAGTGCCACTAGATAATAATTTTACGTGGCCTGTCAATTTATGACAATTTTATTTGGCCCATGAACTAATAATTTTTATACAGAGCTCACAAACTTGTAATTTTTTGGCTAGTTAAAATTATAATTAATTTACGGCCATTAGATAATAATCATCTTACACGGCCTATATACTTATAATCCCTTTATGTGGCCCACCAATTTATAAATATTCTTTTTTTGTGGCTCGTGATTTTATAATCATTTTGTATGGCCCCTAGTTTTATAAATGAGTATTTTATACCCCATTCCCTAAGAATTTTGTGGCCCATCAATTTAAACAATAGTTTTTTAGACATAAATTCATAATTTTTATGTGGCCTGACAACTTATAAATAATAGTTTAATGTGGCCCATTAATTTATAAATAATTATATTAACCCCATTATTTAATAATTGTTTTATGGCCTGTCAATTTACAATTATTTTAAAAGCCATTAATTTTGAATAATTTTATAGCACAGTGATTTACATCATTTTGTGGCCTGTAATTTTATAAATACTGTAGACATTTTGAGTAACCAATGATTTTGTAAATAATCATTTTAGGACCCATTAATTTATAAATCATTATTTTCAGGCCCATTAGTTAATAATCATTTTAGGACCCATTAATTTATAAATCATTATTTTCAGGCCCATTAGTTAATAATCATTTTACGTGGCCTGTCAGTTTACAATAATTTTAGAAACCATTAATTAGAATAATTTTATGGCCAGGTGATTTATGATCATTTTATGTGGCCTGGCAACTTATAAATATTTATTGTGACCCAGCGATTTATGATCATTTCATGTGACCCCTACCAATTTATAAATATTTATTTTGTGGCTAAGCAATTTATAATTTTATATGGCCTGCCAATTTATTAATTTATTTTGTGGTCCAGCGATATTTAATTTATGTGACCTGCCAATTTATAAATATTTATTGTTACCCGGTGATTTATGATAACTTATGTGACCTGCTAATTTATAAATATTTATTTTGTGGCCCAGCTATTTATGATAATTTTATGCTTATTTTTTATTTTGTGGCCCGGCAATTTATGATCATTTTATGTGGCCTGCTAATTTATATTATTTTATGACCCAGTGATTTATGATAATTTATGTGACCTGCCAATTTATAAATATTATTTTGTGGCCCAGCAATTTATAATCATTTTATGTGGCCTGCCAATTTATAAATATTTATTTTGTAGCCCAACTGAAAGGACATTTCTAAAGATTCATTTCGAATTGGGCAATTCAAATTGCGACTTCTATTTTGCCATAATTTCTCTCCTATGAGTGTGTGTGTGTGTGTGTGTGTGTGCGCGCGTGCGCACGCTCGAAATTTAAAATCACTCGAAAGAGAAGCACGCACAGACAAACATGCCTCCGAATCTCCCATCAATCCGAGACCATTAATACTGCGCTAATTACTGTCCCGGATTTTGAGGAAGAGACCTTGTGGCAAGGTGAACGCAGGCTATTACGTCACATCCTGCTTAATTTGGACAGCAGAATACGCGTGCATTTCCGTTCCTCTGACACAGTTCACTGCAGGGGGAGGGGTCGAACACTAGAGGTCGTCACCGAGAGATCGAGAGAGAAAGAAAAAAGTACTCGTTCTAACCCTGCTATTAAAGAATTATATTTATGCCACAGAATAGAATCATGGACCAAAGCCACTAGGTCTAAATCATGCAAACTTCTATTATTAAACGGAATAAACTCTATCATGGATCTCAAACGCATTTTATCTTTCATCAAACAAGTTGGCGCTGCCTACAGTAGCCTCATCACGCTCCTGGTGCTTGTTCGTAAGCAAGGTTTATAAATCTTTGAAGGGTTGCAATATGTTCTTTTGAGCTGCGGTAATCCCGTTGAGGTACCAAAGTACCCTTGAGAGACTCCGAGGCTCTTCAAGTGTGTTCAATCAGACGATCTGCGGAGGTCCGGCCGCAAAGTTGTGTGAAGTAACCCCCTCCACTCCACTCCACCCTACACAGTGCGCCAGCCGAAGTGGTTGAAGGTAGGTAAGCACAAGTCCGTTGCTAAACTACTCCGGTTACATCACGAACTGATGCCTTCAGGGGGTCTGAAGCATCTCCCTTTGTACAGTCACGCGACTGGAGGGATCGATTGGAGTCAAAGTTTCCTGCAGGGTGCCCGAGGAAGATAACACAGTCTCCGAGTTTCGTCCCCAATTATCCTTTGTGGATGATAATCCCATCATGAAGATGTATCTAAAGCAGCTATCACCGAGACTCCTTAATAAAGACTTTGAAGATGACGCTATCATTGATTTAATTGCCAATAAGACCTGTTTGATATTGCCCACACGTCCAGATAGGAACTGTTCAAAGTATAATTGGGCTTTGCTTTTTTTTTTTTTTTTTTTTTTTGATGTTTTTAATGGTGCGCAGTTTGCAAACCACGTCCCACCACTCTAGCTTCAGATAGCAAAGGTAGTTCTGGTGGCAAGATTTAAAAATGAACCACTTTCCATGTAGATCTATATTGGGAACACGATATTACGCAAGTCGCCTAGAGATCCCATTCGAGTATCGATTGGCCAAGAAAACTCCGGTAACGCAACTGTCAACGCATGAAGAATTGGGGGTTCATTTCGTGACATCACGCCACCGTCAAGAACATTCGCTTTCGCTCTGAGGCGACGTGCGCAAATACGCCACACACACACACACACACACACACACACACACACACACACACACACACACACACAACGATCCAAATGCAAGGGTCTTATGGGAATCGTTACCATGCTGTCAGTTCTTTCTGAAGGAGGCCCTGCAGTACAGTATTTCTCCTTAGTTCACTTTCCAATTCTCCATCTCCACTATTACTACGTCAATCAGTCCTTACTACACTGGTGTGCAAAACTTAAGGACCAACACTATTTCTAAAGGTTACACCACAAAATCTTTACTTAAGGTATTCTTTACTGATGAGAGTAGATTCAGTCTCAGCAGCGATTCTGGACATCAGCTAATTTGGCGAGAGGTTGGCACACGGTGTCACCCCGCAAACATCAGTGAAAGGGATCGATATGGCGGTCGAGGATAGCGTCTGGGGGAGGCGCTATCTTGGATGGATGTACACAACTCCAGTTACTGGAAGGCGCTACTGTACTGAGGTAATCCTTCCCCATGTGCGTCAGTTCCAAGGTGCCATTGGCCCCGAGTTCGTGTTTATGGATGATAACGTCACACCCCATCGCACTACAGCTGTTGATATGCTTTTGGAAAGTGAGGACATTGTTCGTATGGATTGGCCTGCCCGTTCTCCTGACTGATCTAAATCACATCGAACACATATGGGATGCTCTGGGGAGATGCCTAGCAGCATGTCCACACCTGTTCACCAGCTGAAGATGGCGCTGACAGAGGAATGGGCGATGTTACCGCAAGAACGTATGAACAACATTGTTCTAAGTATCGACAGGCGGTGCAAAGCCTGCATCGACATTAGGGGTGGCCATATCTTCTACTGAGGACCACCTCTTCCCTTTGCTCCATTTTTGGCAGTAATGCATCTGTACCATGACATCAAGTGCTATGTTGCCATTTTTGAATAAAGTCTGTACCGCTTTGTTTCCTTCATCATTTCTGTACTTCACGAGGTTCCTTTGGTATGCTTTTCCCATATCCAGGCCACTCCTCTGAGAAGCTACAGGTGAAAACCTGACTGGTCCTTAAATTTTGCACACCAGTGTATTTCTATTTGATTGTGTATCTATCTGTCCATCTATCTACCTTTCCATGCTCATTAGGAAGAAGGTGGGGAAATACCACCCGGGAGACTGCGATTGACAGGCTTAGCCTTAAGAGAAAGTCAGTATAATAAAAAAAACTCTTAATGTACACTAATGCCCAAAAATTAAGTTGCAATTTCGTTTTTGTTCTTTTGATCAACTCAATATATCTTTAAATGATATTCTAAACTAATTTGTATTTTTGAAGGTAATGGCCAAAATGTTCTCTTTGAAGGTGAGTCCAGATTCTATTTTCATAGAGGTCTTCCGAAGTATTCTCAATTGGAGGAAATGTAGAACACACTCTCCAATCTCTCTCTCTAACTTCTGGGAAACAGCTAATACTCTTCTACACAGGACTCAGACGATAGAATTCCTTCAGAGGCGGGATATTTTTCAGATGGAATGACAGTCAGGTATCTATATATGATTCCAATGTCTAGGATACTTTAGGGAGTCAACTTTCTTGGTCGAGGAGTGAGATTTATTAGCACAAGATCTTAAGGTCAGCCTTCTGAAAGAATAAATAATCATTGAGCAACCTGTTTCGCTGTCAGAGATGATCAGACGTCCCAATAAACGGCTGAGTTATACAATATTTTGGCTTCATGATCAAACGACTATGATTCCTGAAAGATGTTGACTGGAATTTGTAGCTTGGTCGCTCACACACTAGCAAGACTTTTAGATTTCTTGGATGAAGAATCTGCGGATAAAAGACCCACTGGGTGGTGGCAATCATAGTGTGCTGGTGTGGAATTTGATTGAACATACGGCTGCTGTCAAGGAGGGGAAGGGTTTTTACTTTTGTAAGGGTGACTACAGTGGTCTCAGACAGATTTTGAATTCTATGCAGTGGGAACCACTGATGATGTTGCCAACAGCAAATTCTAAATGGGAAGCATTCAGGGAAGTAATCGTAGAAGCCAATAGGCTTTTCATACCAACGATGAAATACAGTTCAAGGCATAGCCCTAAATGGATATCAGATGAACTGATGAGACTTGTGGCAAAGAAGAAAAATGCATGGGATGCATATAAATTATCAGGTGATTCAGAGGCCTATGGTAGATATAAATTAATCTGTAATCAAGTCACAAAGGAGGTTAGGCAAACTAAGTCAGGTTATGAGAAGTCTCAGGCAAAGGATGCAAAGAAAACAGCAAAAACTTCTGTGCTTATATTAGCAGTAGATGGAAGGGATTGTAACGCATTGCAACTTGATATCAATGGGTTAACTGTTGATGAGTCTGTTCAGGTTGCTGACAAATTGAATAGGTATTTTGCATCTACATTCACACATAAGGAATTCTTTAAGGAAGGGGATGCCAGAAATTTATCAAACTCCAATGTGGAGCTAAATGACTTTTTGATAACTGAAAGGAAAGTGGAAGAGGGATTGTAGAAGGTGAACACAGGACTCAAGAAAGAATTGTCTGTAGATTCTGATGTGCCAGAACAGCTCATGGGGTTTTGTCAGTGATATACAGAACTTGCTAGCAGGGATAAGGAGATGATTATCGCATTGCACAAGGCCATGGTTAGGCAGCCCCTTGAGTATTGTATATAGGTCTGAAGGCTTCACTTTAGGAAGGATGTAGATCTGCTGGAACGGGTGCAGAGGAGGGCGACGAGATTGGTGAAGGGAACAAAAGTTTGCTCTTACATAGAAAGGCTTCAGTCTGGAGACCAGATTGAAGCCTTCTTAGTTAATAGCAGCGTCTGAAGACTAGGAATCTGCGCGGTGATCTGATTGAGGTGTTTGAGGCATTGATGAGTAAGCTGAATGTTAATGGCATTCTTCCTCTTACTGAGAGTACACACAGAAGAAGGCATAAATTTAAGTTGAGGAAAGAATGGTTCAGGACAGATGCTTGCTTCAGCAAACGGGTGATTGATTGATTGATGGATGGAACAGGCTTCCATCTGTTGTTGTGGAAATAGATGGTTTGAATAAATTCAAAGAAAAACTAAACAAATTCGCTTGCTTTCTTGCATCATTCATTTGCCATCACTACTACTACTACGTTTGACCATTTTTCCATCAGGATACTCGCCAGCTGCTGTATTATGGTCGGTAGAGAACTGCCAAGCCAAACTGCTCTATCCAACATATCCCACACATTCTCAATCGGATTGAGATTTGCAGAATTAGGCATCCAGGGTAGATGTTGGAAATCCTGGGAATGTTCTTCGAACTATTCAGATACAATATTTGCAAAATGTTGCATTATCGTATTTGTTGTGTTGTCATGTTGAAAGAATCCATGGCAATCCAGCTAAAAGTGAAACACTGCAGGGTGAAGTTGGTCCCATACAACAAAGATTGAAGGTAACATGACTTAATGGCATGAACGGATCCAGTCCGCAAGGACAGAACATACCCCACAGCACGATACAACAGTGCATGGCTTCATGCCACACTTTCATCCATCATTGATGCAAAGAACTGTAAATCGAGACCAGTCATACCACGTGATCTTTTCCATCGTTTCACAGTCCATTCTCGAATCTTTCGATTTTTCAACTCTCTGCAAGAGGAAATGTTGACGCTAACTGCAAAAGGTTTTTAATTTTGTGGCCAGTGAGTGTACTTTTACTTTTCCACCAGATTTTATGGCTGTAAATTAACTTTTGCACACTCGTGTACTTCATAATGATTAACTAAACACCAACAAAACGGTCGCGTAATACGTACGGCGAATTAATAAGCATTAGTTGGGGGGGGAGTGTTTACGAATTATTAAAATATCTCTGATCGTCAACGGAGCCGCATATCTCGGCGAAAATTAAAAAATAAAATGCGGGCCGTTTCATATTTTAAAAACAACGCAATCTCGTAATTATAACGCCCACATTTGCGTTCTCACCTACGGCAAAACCTTCATTCATCGAGGCTGTTATTTTAACGCCGAGCTTTCGCCCGTCGTCTGCTTAATGTGCACGCGCGCGCGCGCGCACAGTATGTGTGTGAGAGAAAAGTAAAGCCATAATGTTGATCTATTTGCTTTCATCATAGGAACCCATCCACTTAACTTCTGCCATTACATTTAACACATGGCAGATCTTTTGTTTCAGACGATATTTCCAGATAAATAGCAACCGATAAAAGCGAATGACGTAACAATCACTCGGCTGGAAAATATAAAAAAAAAAAAAAAAAATACCGTATCGTTCAGAGTTTGGCTTTCCATAAGTCCACTATCGGTATGGCTTCACATTTTCGCCAGTAACTGCAATTTCCGCTTTTTCTGCTCCGAAAGGTATTGTGTGATCATAAGGGGGAGGGATGGAGGGGAATGGTTGCGGGGTAGAGAGGTAATAGTAACGGGCGATTTTCCTGGAAGAATGTTTTTTCCCCCTCCTTTGTCTGTCGTTCGATATTGCTGGATACAATACTCTTACAGCGATTTCTTTTCCTTCGAATAAAGTTTGATCACGCATCGATGCATCCTTAGGCTCTTGACACGGCGTTCTTCCCGCAGTGTTTTACGACAGAAGTCCCCCTGCCCCCCACAAAAGATCTCTCTGTCGATAGCATCGTTAACGCACAAGAAAAAGACAGGAGAAACACATGTTCCACTTCTGAAGAGCTCATGGACCATTACTAGACGCGTTCTGGCTTCTAATGGATGGTGCTGACAACAGAAGGGTCCTGTCGCGTGGACAACACCGACTTATGTCCGATAACGGAACGCTCGAGTCAATCGCAACCACCTGGGAACACCGAAAGAGGGCGTTTTTTGATGTTGATATTCATCGGTCCTCAAGGACAAAAAGAATAATTCACAGGTGGGGAGAGAAGCGAACAAGTTTCCCATGAAGCAAACCAATGTCTTTATTTATTATTTTTTCCCCTACTTAATTATAATGCATTGTAGTGTAACCCCAGGGCCGGAACCATTGTGAAAGCCATTTTAAGTCATGCTGTTACACTCATAGAACAAATAATTCCGGGAAAGCAATCAAGAACTTTGATTGCTTTCAAGATTTGGTGTAGTGGGAGATACGATAAAAGGTTCGAAAAGGGACTGCGCATGATCCAAACATATAATACTGGTTAATCTAAAAAAAAAATCAAAAAAGAATCTTTAAAATTGTGGTCCACGAAATAAAACTTCCAAAAAAATCTAAGGAAACGCACGCGCTCAAATTCAAACTTCTCGGAAATGTCAACACAACTATTCCAATTTGTAAACAAACAGCTCCACCCCCTTCCCCCAATAGACTTAGCCAATAGACTTGGCGCTTGCAGCTCGCGCAGTAACTAAGACCCAGAAACCATTCACATGCAATTTCCGCCCGGTTTTCCGTTATATTTCCTACAGCACTTCTCGACGGAAGTTTTCTATCGCTCCGATTCCACACTTCCGGCGCTATTTCAGATGCCAAAACTAGAAACTGTATATAGTACTTCGGGTGTTGATGTCTCGACGACATAAGGGTGCAGTTGCTGTCAAAAGTTTGAAAAAATATATATAATAACGAACGTGTCGAGTACTATTTAGGCAACTTTCATCAGATGCAATGTTACTCGAAAAAAATTTTTCTTCAGTAATAAATATTTGCACTAAATTTCAATTGTAATAAATTTAAATTAGAATGAATGAAATTAAATTTAATTTCATGCTACTTGTATATTTCATTTGGAATGAATGAAAACCAATTCCAACTTTCTGAAATTTGTACATTTTTCAAATTTTAAAAAATATTTGTTGAATGTAAGGAATGTTTCCTGCAGTTTTGTACCTTCTTTTGTGAAGTTTAATTTTGTTCTTAACAAGTAAATCGAAATACAATGAGCAATGTTATGAACTGTTTATGGCAAAAAGTGTAACTTTGTACAATTCTTTTATTGGATTATAAATTTTTATACAAATCATTATTAGATTATGTAGAAAATGTACAAATTTATACACTTCATTTCGAATGAACCAATTCCAGCTTTCTGCAAAATTTGTACACTTCACTTCATTTCGATCGAACCAGTTCCAACTTTCTGCAAAATTGTACACTTCAATTCGAATGAACCAGTTCCAATTTTCTGCAAAATTTGTACACTTCATTTCGAATGAACCAATTCCAGCTTTCTGCAAAATTTGTACACTTCATTTCGAATGAACCAATTCCAGTTTTCTGCAAAATCTGTACACTTCATTTCGAATGAACCAATTCCAGTTTTCTGCAAAATCTGTACACTTCATTTCGAATGAACCAATTCCAGTTTTCTGCAAAATCTGTACACTTCATTTCGAATGAAGCAGTTTCAGCTTTCTGCAAAATGGAACATTTCATTTCGAATGAAGCAGTTCCAACTTTCTGCAAAATTTGTACACTTCACTTCAGTTCCATCTTTCTGCAAAATTGTACACTTCATTTCGAATGCACCAGTTCCAAAAACTTTCTGCAAAATTTGTACACTTCATGCCTGTTCCCACTTTCTGAAAAATTTTTACATTCCCTTTCGGATGAACCAATTCAATCTTTCTGCAAAATTGTACACTTCATTTTGAATAAACCAGTTCCAACTTTCTGCAAAATTTGTACCCTTCACTTCATTTCAAATGAACCAGTTCCAACTTTCTGCAAAATTTGCACACTTCATTTTGAATAAACCAGTTCCAACTTTCTGCAAAATTTGTACCCTTCACTTCATTTCAAATGAACCAGTTCCAACTTTCTGCAAAATTTGCACACTTCATTTTGAATAAACCAGTTCCAACTTTCTGCAAAATTTGTACACTTCACTTCATTTCAAATGAACCAGTTCCAGCTTTCTGCAAAATTTGCACGCTTCATTTTGAATGAACCAATTCCAGCTTTCTGCAAAATTTGCACGCTTCAATTTGAATGAATCAATTCCAGCTTTCTGCAAAATTTGCACGCTTCAATTTGAATGAATCAATTCCAGCTTTCTGCAAAATTTGCACGCTTCATTTTGAATGAACCAATTCCAGCTTTCTGCAAAATTTGCACGCTTCATTTTGAATGAACCAATTCCAACTTTCTGCAAAATTTGCACGCTTCATTTTTGAATGAACCAATTCCAGCTTTCTGCAAAATTTGTACACTTCATTTAGAATGAACCAATTCCAGCTTTCTGCAAAATTTGTACACTTCATTTAGAATGAACCGGTTCCCACTTTCTGGAAAATTTGTACGCTTCATTTTGAATGAACCAATTCCAGCTTTCTGCAAAATTTGCACGCTTCAATTTGAATGAATCAATTCCAGCTTTCTGCAAAATTTGCACGCTTCAATTTGAATGAATCAATTCCAGCTTTCTGCAAAATTTGCACGCTTCAATTTGAATGAATCAATTCCAGCTTTCTGCAAAATTTGCACGCTTCATTTTGAATGAACCAATTCCAGCTTTCTGCAAAATTTGCACGCTTCATTTTGAATGAACCAATTCCAACTTTCTGCAAAATTTGCACGCTTCATTTTTGAATGAACCAATTCCAGCTTTCTGCAAAATTTGTACACTTCATTTAGAATGAACCAATTCCAGCTTTCTGCAAAATTTGTACACTTCATTTAGAATGAACCGGTTCCCACTTTCTGGAAAATTTGTACGCTTCATTTTGAATGAACCAATTCCAGCTTTCTGCAAAATTTGCACGCTTCATTTTGAATGAACCAATTCCAACTTTCTGCAAAATTTGCACGCTTCATTTTTGAATGAACCAATTCCAGCTTTCTGCAAAATTTGTACACTTCATTTAGAATGAACCAATTCCAGCTTTCTGCAAAATTTGTACACTTCATTTAGAATGAACCGGTTCCCACTTTCTGGAAAATTTGTACACTTCATTTTTGAATGAACCAGTTCCAACTTTCTGCAAATTTCTACATTTCATTTCGAATGAAAACGAGTTCCAACTGGCTGCAATTTCATTTCAAGTGAAAACAAATAGCAGCTTTATACAATTTGTACATTTAATTTCGAATGAAAACTTTCCAATTTTCTGCCATTTGTGTGTTTTATTTTTGCGGGTGACCAAAATGAACAACTTCAAATTCTATTATTTTTCATCAGCGAAAAGATATGACGCGCATTTCACTTGATTCTTGCTACATAATTAAACTTTTCTTAAATTCCCATATGTAGCGCATTAGAGCCAAAGTGATGACGAAGCAGCCAGCCTTCTTAGCAATAAAGATTGTCTCATACATATGTAACTTCTACTGTCAAGGTCTTCAATTTTTACCGTATTAAGGCCCGTTATTCTTCAAGACGTACGACTGTTTTCATGTGACAACACTCGTCAGTTCAAAAGTTACGCTTAATCACTCTGATGCACAATAAATAAATTAAAAAAAAAAAGAAAAGAAGACACTTCATAAGGCGGCAAAAGATATGAAGGATGTGGGTCAAGGACTCGCTTGTGAAATTCTCTTTAGAAGATGAAGATTTCTTGAAAATGCGTCATTTATAATCAAAAACACTAGCGAATCGCACAGAAACCCAACAATGGAAAAAAAAAAAACGTGACGCGGATCAAATGAACAAGCTCTGTAAACAATTGGAATGGAATATTTGAACAAATTTGGCGCATTACTTAAGCAGAAGATGGCGCATTACTTAAGCAGAAGATATTTTCATTACAGATTACATGTTTCCTTCTCTAATTAATCGCTGAAATTAAAGACAAGGTTCGAAAAATTACCTTTTTGGTGACATCTGGGGCATTTTCTATTGCGTACACAATCGTCTCGGATATCTTTGTGTCTAAGGTTCTTAGCACCTGCTCGATATTATAAGTACCCACTAGACCTGATGTAAGACGCTCCAAGGCGCTCACATAATCGCCCCATGATTGGTCAAGCTCGGCCACACTAGAAAGACATCCTCGTAAAACATTTAAGCAATATCCACTGCAAGGATGTACAGCCACCCATCCTTGACAATGAGCGCAGTAGGTTAGCTTCACCAATGCCTTGTTGCACTCTTCGCCAAAGTCCATGTGCTCCGTGGTGTTGATAGCTTCCACCCCTAGATGGAGAGCTTGCAGAAGAGTCCTCGCAGCTTCGAAAGAACGCCTTAAGTGGAGAGATATCTTGTCCGGGAGATCACCAAATGGTCGTACTTCGTGTTGAATTTCCCGCAAACATTCTTGATAATCCTCTGTGAAATGCTTTAGTTTTGGGTTAATCGATTGATGGTAGACGATGGGAAAAAGAGAATCGAAGAAGGACATCACTCGCTCTTCCAGATCGATGTCGCGTCCACTGATATAGGCCAAGAGATCGGCGTACAAGTGGCCTATAGGAACCTTCGCCATGGTATCCATTGTCAGGTACACCTCTGAGAACAGGGTACTGGTACTGTTCTCTGCCAGCTGCACCATCTCTAAGAAGATATCTGCAAAGAGAAGAGAGAGTTAGCATATGAACAATCGTTTTCGATTGGAAATCACAAATAACAATTAATATAAAAGAAAAAAATACAGCTTATTTAGCAGTCACGTGTGCTAGAACCACGGTAGATTCAAACGCGTGTATTATTATTCCTTTGCTTTGACAACCCTATCTTTGGTGTGGTAGCGTGTTAGAAACTTATCGATCGCAGTAAATTCATTGGGCGTTCGAGAAATGCTAGCGCCCACGACAAAGGCGCTCATTTCCCCAATTATAATGAGAAAAATATGCATAACTTCATATTATTATGTTATTATGTCTCCTTTCATACAAGGAACAAAACTGGGCAAGAAAGAAGATACAAGCAAATGAAACGTTTGTTTTTAATGACGTCATTCATACAAAAGACAGATGGAAACGCTCCATTTAATAACATATTAATTTCTAATTTCCTTCGTATACCCCCTAAAAGAATTATCTTAATCTTAAAATTAATACTTTTCTAAGAAGAAATTATTTATTCAATCAGATTCCTCTAGCAGCGCTGAAAATTTATAAATATTTAATCACATCTTGACAACAACATCATCGAGCAACCATTTATTAATGGAAATCCTTTCTGTTGAAAACTGAAGTAATTATCGAAATTAAGTGCCTAATCTGGCACAACATTCAGCAGAAACGAAAAGGAAAAAAACGGATACACCGTGCTTAATGTATTAGACGATTACAAATTGATCAGGATTGAATGAATAAAGCATACTCAGTCGAGAGAAGCCGTAATATATTCAGAGAAAGTAGGCCACGTAAACAGAGTCGGTATGAACAGCTTAAAAATTTATTCTTTGTTTACTGAAAGAAAGAGAGGCGCACATCTTGCTCCTCTTTCGTTACGCGAGGGATGCTGGAAAAGAACAAAAAATATTCGCTGCGATACGAGATATCTTCTAAGCCCTTCTTTAAGGCACGATAACAAACACCTAAGACCCAATTCCGAAAACTGCCATTAAAGAAACTACTTGTGAACATTCTAGAAGTAATTGGAGAGCTGAAGAAGTCGAAAAAAAAATGGAGTGGTGGAGAAAACAAATATCATAGGAGAAGAGTTCTCCACCCCCCTACAACGCAAACCTTTGGCCGAATGTTGTTAATGAATCCTATAGTTTTCTCAAAGATACTGGCTCTTCTATTTGCCTTCAAATCAAAGAAGAAAGTTGAGAAGGGGGGATATCTACAGGGGGGGTAGTGCAAAATATTGTTAAAAACAGCGTATGGAAGAATGAGGGGAGACAGCATATCACACAATGCACTCTGGCAACAATGAGGGCAAGAGAGTCATCACATCCAATAGATGGTTTCGCCTATCCGGCTTTGTACACAATAGCCATTGTGATAGAGACAGTACCTCTGGAGGTTCAAGGCCATCCTCACGACATGTCGAAGAGAAAGCGAAGGTAGCATCAACTGGGGGGGGGAGTACTTATCGATCGTAGCATGTGCAACTCCTATGACGTGAATTCTTGTAAGCCAGGTGGTAAATTCTCAAGTGCACAAGAATATAAAGAAAGAAAGAAAATCAGGAGCTGACGAGCAACGAATGTAGCAAAGAGAAGCGAGTTAATGAATGGGTTCGATAAAAAAAAATTTAACTGAAGATGCTATTTGGTGTTCAAGTAGGGCTTTATGTTCCTAACGTCGTTTTTCCCTCTCCTCTTCTTTCTCTCTCTCAACTATTTCGAAAAACTCCCAGAAATGTTTCCAGACGCAAGCGGGAGAAAAGCACTTTTACTTAGAATCCACACAATGTTTAAGATATTCCAATAGCCATCAAATGCAATTCCACGAGAAAACCTGTCATACCCACCTGGGTACCAGCAGTTGATGCTTTCTTTCGCCATTAAAAAAAACAGTGCTCTTATTTATATAAAATTAAGCGAGAGTGAAATGTACAACGCAGAGCACGAGTTTTATTGTTGTATTGCAGCGCGTGAAATGCGCAACGCAGAGCACGAGTTTCATTGTCGACTTGGAGCCAGTGAAATATACACAGAGCACGAGTTTTATTGTTGAATAAGAGCGCGCAAAATGTGCAACGTATAGCGCGAGTTTTATTGTTGGATAAGAGCGCATGAGATATGCAAAATAGCTCACGAGTTTTATTGTTGGATTGAAGAAAGCTAAATGTACATAGAACACGAGTTTTATTGTTGGATTAGAGTGCGTGAAATGTGAAACATAGAGCACGAGTGTCATTGTCAAATTGGAGCGAGTGAAATGTACATAGAGCACGAGTTTTATTGTTCATTAAGAGCGCGTGAAATGTGCATGCAGAGCACGAGTTTCATTGTTCATTAAGAGCGTGTGAAATGTGCACGCAGAGCACGAGTTTCATTGTCGAATTGGAGCGAGTGAAATGCACATAGAGCACGAGTTTCATTGTCGAATTGGAGCGAGTGAAATGTACATAGAGCACGAGTTTTATTGTTGGATAAAGCGCGTGAATTGTGCAACGTACAGCAAGAGTTTCATTGTCGGATCGGAGCGCGTGAAATATGCAAAGTAGAGAATAGGTTTCATTGTCGGATTGGAGAGAGTGAAATGTATATAGAGCACGAGTTCGCAACGTACAGACGAGTTTCACTGTCGGATTGAAGCGAGCGAAATGTACATAGAGCACGAGTTTTATTGTTGGATAAAGGGCGTGAATCGTACACCGTACAGCAAGAGTTTCATTGTCGGATCGGAGCGAGTGAAATATACATGGAGCACGAGTTTTATTGTTGGATAAGAGCGCGAGAATGTGCAATGTACAGCATGAGCTTCATTGTCGAATTGGAGCGAGTGAAATGTACAAGGAGCACGAGTTTTATTGTTGGATTGGAGCGCGTGAAATATGCAATGTAGAGCACAGGTTTCATTCTCGGATTGGAGAAAGTGAAATGTACATAGAGCAGGAGTTTTATTGTTGGATAACAGCTCATGAAATGTACAACGTAGAGCGTGAGTTTCATTGTCGGGTTGCAGCGACTGAAATGTACATAGAGTAGTTTTATTGTTGGATAAGAGCAC
The DNA here is from genome assembly GCF_048544385.1 of Mastigoproctus giganteus. Taxonomy (NCBI): domain Eukaryota; kingdom Metazoa; phylum Arthropoda; class Arachnida; order Uropygi; family Thelyphonidae; genus Mastigoproctus; species Mastigoproctus giganteus. The sequence continues at coordinate 261,723,457 of NC_143575.1, forward strand.
GTGAAATGCGCAACGTAAAGCACAAGTTTCATTGGTGGATAAGAGCGCGTTAAATGTGCAACGTGGAGCTTAAGTTTTATTGTTGGATTGGAGCGCGTGAAATATGCAAAGTAGAGCATAGGTTTCATTGTCGGATTGGAGAAAGTGAAATGTACATAGAGCACGAATTTCATTGTTGGATTTGAGCGAGTGAAATGTACAAACAGCACGAGTTTTATTGTTGGATAAAGCGCGTGAAATGTACAAAGTACAGCACGAGTTTCATTATCGGATTGGGGCGAGTGAAATGTACATAGAGCACAAGTTCAACTGTTTGATTAGCGAGAGTGAAATGTACAACGTACAGCAGAAGTCCGCTTGTTTACTCTTGCCTTAGTGCCACGAAGGGTTTTGAAAAGTCTGGGTACCCGTGTATATTTAGAATCACCTGTGGACCCACATTCTGACCCACTCTACTGTATTCAACATTTTTTTTTTTTTTTAAACTTGGCCTCAGCACAAAGCTCAGGCGACCCTGGCAGAGACCAGTCAGAATTATGGACTGCCTGGCTTAGCTCCTAGTGGAGGTGTCGGGCAACGTAGAGACCCATTAGGGACCCTGCGGCCAAAAGCCAGAACAACAGAACCCAACACACTATACCCACATCTGGTATTCACAGAGTTCTGTTTACTTCACACTTGAAATAATGGCGCAGTTGTGGGAAACCACCGGTGGCGCACCAACCCAAACACTGTCCCATTATGTTGTACTGGCGCGTGTAAAATGCACAACGTACAGCATGAATAAGCGATAGCAACAAAAGAGAAAATTTTCATCCTTTGTTTGTATTAATTATTAAAGACATGTGATCGTAGAATACGAAACCCAAATTATATTTTCAGGATTGTAAAATGATTTTTTTTTTCTTTTCTTTCTTTTTCTTTTTTTCTTTTTTTTTTTTTGTAAAATGTACCGGATTTTATATTTACATTATCTTACATTCAAATACAGAAAACCATATTTAGATATCAGATAAATTATTAAACCTAACGTTTAATATTTAACAAATTGAAACGTTTTTTTTTTTTTTTTTTTTTTTTTTTTTTTGTGGCTATTATCATGATGGGGGGTACAGTACAGTGGCATTTTTCAGGGTTAAACCCTTATGAAATGAGGACCAAGTGAACTAATTATTGATAGTTATTTGTTTGGTGATTCGTTTGTCCCCAAAGTTCTGGTTTGTCTGTAGCCAGACCGTCTGAGGTTGACGCATAATGCAATTACCCTTGGACTTGATCAATAAGCACGCTCCCAAAAACGCACCTATGGCCATAACTCATCTTTCGTGTTTCAAGTGATTCATAAACGGATGGGAAGAGTACAGAGGGGTAGGTGAGAGGTTAATCTGTCTGCACAGTTCAGGTATGGATACAAGGTGAGTCACCAGACAGGTGGGTGCCATTGTAATAGCATCCACAAGCTATGGGCCGCCTATCTGACGGCATGAAGGCTTCAATTAGCCAGCCTGGTGAGCAAAAAGGGCGTCAGAGGGCACAACATGTCATACGATTGTACATGAATCTTTTGAGGTTTTTTTTATTTATTTATTATTTATTTTTTTTTTTTGGAAGAATCGAAGTTTTGTATTAAATGAGAACTATTCTCCTACTGCATAAAGATAGTTAATATGTATGTAGTTTTCTAAGTATGTCTGTCTTATTCTCGAATGGGGGGGGAGATTCCTCATTCCATTTTTTTTTTTTTTTTTTTATTAAGCTTCTAGGGAAATTACGTTTAGAATTTACATCGGCTTCAATCAGTATAATACCGAACGGACTCTTTCCTACTATACCTTTACCCGATTCTTGAAATGCTTCGATATAGGTGCGAGCACTCTGTGATGGAAACAGCTTTAGTGGAATGTTTCATATCGCAAAGAAGGAACTGCGAAGAAAGTGGGAGGTAGTTTCCGTTGACGAGAGCGTTTTTCACCCGTCGCTAATCACGAGCGCGAGACGCGCTAGTAGGAAGACGACGCTGAAGAGGCCATGACGACTTAGCCATAATGAAAAGGCATGTGTCCACAGACGACCTGTTTTTCCTCCCACAGCTGCTGCATCAGCATCCCAGGTTGATGTCGAAGTGCAAATCACGGGTTCCCCAAGCTAGTGGCAGCTGTCAGGAGAGTGATGCCAACGGCGGAATCTCCCCCTCCTCTCTCACGGAACAATTTATCAGAAGTTGACGAAATCTGAAGACGCTCGGGGAAACAGAATATTTAGGGGAAAGTTGAGCAATTGACAAATGTAAATCTACCAGCGATATTAATTTCCAATCGGCACTTTCCCATGATTTAAAAACTTGGCAGTGTGGCTCCATCTGGAGGATAATCTTAGACGCTTCGCAGCTGTTCGAAGAGCAGACGTTATTTTTAATGTATGCAAAATGAGATCGCATATGGTAGCTATAAGGGTTGACCCGGTAACCCACTAATGAAACTAGCGGCCTCGCTTCTATCTTCTGCCAATACTGACGGATGTTTTAGGCTTGGCTCGCCACGTATCATATTCAAAAGTTTGTATTCTCCTTTGACCTTGCAGCTGTTCCCTGGGAAGAAATATCCTCTTCGATGAACAGAAGAGTTGAGCGCGCAGAGGAGCAATTTGTTTTTGTTGCCAGTTGATGTCAGACGGTGCACATGGCTTCACCTCAAGGCTGAATTTTGCGTTGTTCTCTGAGACCAATGCAAGAAACGCTGACTGAGCAAAATACTATCCACCAAAACACATCACTGATGGATGCGGAAGTGGTGATACCAGCCAACCCTCTTTTTCTACCCCCCCCCAACTTCTTGGTCGTTCTCAGAGGTTACATAAGGTACTACTAGATAGAAAAGGGCTTTCTGCAATATCCATTACTACTTTTTTTTTTGTAATTGGCATGTTTTGATGGGGGGGGATGAATACGTTGCCATGGAGACACTCCATTAAAGCAACACTGCTAGGGGTAGTAGCAGACCTAATAACATAAAATGGCTGTGCTTGGAGGTACAGAACGCTGCTCTATAAATAGGACACATCGATTGTCTGTTCAAATATTCTCACGGAAATTGCAATTCCAAGGAGAGAAAAGTAACAAATCGGATTCGGTCTTGTTTTTTTTTTTGTTGTTTTTTTTTGTTTCTTCTTTTATACAAAGACCCGCGGCAGGTGTTACACCACCATTAGAAGTCCCCAGACTAGACCGACATCTTTTTTACTTACTAATCGGATAGGCGTTGGCCGGAACAGGTCTTTGAACCTCGGTTGCGAGCACGAGTTCCTTCGGGACACTTCCTTGAAAGGTGATTTCAGATGTCTTGTGCTTAATACAAAAGTGACAGTAATGGGGCCTACAGCGGGTATTTTCTTATCTTTATAACACCTGGCGGACAGAATGCCAACCATATATAGAACTCTAAGCATCTCATTCTCACTCGTTTGGCACACATGGCGCCTCTCTCTTTCTCTCTTTTTTTTTTTTTAAATCTCCCCCCTCCCCCCAAAGAACGTCACCTAGACACTCGCGGTGCTGTTAGAAACGTGTCACAGCTCTACTAGACATTGACACCGTTTTTTTTTTTTGTTTGTTTTTTTTTTTTAACGGGGCCCAGTTTACATGGTGGGGGCTGAGGGTTGAGAGGAAACTCGTCTGTTCCAAAGTGAAAATAAAATCAGTAGAAAAAAAAGTAAAGGAAAATTGTGTCTTTTGTCTAGAAGTAACGGCTCTGCTCTGATACTCACTTGAGTTACGTTTTCGATCCCCTCCCCTCCCCTTCAGCACGAGAATCTGCACACCTGTTTCTACCCTTACCATCTATCGATTGCAACTAACCTTTCGTTTCTGTAACTTGATATGCGATACTAACACCACCTAGTGATTCTTTTGAGTTAATCCCATCTTAAATTTCCTCCCCCTGCTCATTGCCGACTTCTTAATTTTATTTCAGGAAGATTCTCTTGAGCAGGAAACGATCCACGCAGTCTCTAAATAAAACATCTATAACCAATATGAAAAATTTCCGTCTGCCTTTTTTTTCTCTCCGTTTGCCTTTCACAGTCCAACTATCGTACAGTCAGTCTAATTCTCTCTCTCTCTCTCTGTGCCTGCGTTTCTTTCTCATTCTTTCTCTGTCTATCTGTCTTTCGTTCTTTCTCCGTTTGTCTTTCTTTAATTCTGTCTTACTATCTATCAGTCGGTCTGATTGTCTCTCTCTCTTTGTATATATTTTTATTGCAATCAGTTAGTAATACTGATTTTCTCTTATTCTTTCTCCGTCTAACTTCCTTCTATCTTTCATTCTGTCTTTCTAGCAAATAGTTCGTCTAATTCTCTTTCTGTCTGCCTTTCTTTCTCATTCCTTCTACCTCAGCGTGTCTTTTTCTCTCATTCATTCATTCTCTCTCTCTCTGTCTGCCTTCCTTTCTACCTCCGTTTGTCTCAGTCCAAATCTCTCTCTCTCTCTCTCTCTCTCTCTCTCTCTCTCTCTCTCTCTCTCTCTCTCTCTCCACCTACGTTTCTCTGTCAATCTTTCTCTCTTGGTACTGATCAGTTGGTCTGATTCTCTCTCCCTCTCTCTCTGTCTGCCTGCCTGCCTTTCTCATTCTTCCTCTCTATCCGCCTACCTTTCTCTCTATTTGTCTTTCTATTTCCGTCTGCCTTTCATCTTGCCTTGATACTGTGATTTTTTTTTTTTTATCTCTCTGCCTTTGTTTCTCATTCTTTCTCTATCTGCCTACTTTTCTCACTACAGTATTTGCCTTTCATTCTGTCTTGCTATTGATCAGTTAGTCTGATTTTCTCTCTCTCTCTCTCTCTCTCTCTCTCTCTCTCTCTCTCTCTCTCTCTGCCTGCTTGCCTGCCTTTCTCATTCTCTCTCTCTCTCTCTCTCTCTCTCTCTCTCTCTCTCTCTCTCTCTCTCTCTCTCTCTCTCCACCTACGTTTCTCTGTCAATCTTTCTCTCTTGGTACTGATCAGTTGGTCTGATTCTCTCTCCCTCTCTCTCTGTCTGCCTGCCTGCCTTTCTCATTCTTCCTCTCTATCCGCCTACCTTTCTCTCTATTTGTCTTTCTATTTCCGTCTGCCTTTCATCTTGCCTTGATACTGTGATTTTTTTTTTTTATCTCTCTGCCTTTGTTTCTCATTCTTTCTCTATCTGCCTACTTTTCTCACTACAGTATTTGCCTTTCATTCTGTCTTGCTATTGATCAGTTAGTCTGATTTTCTCTCTCTCTCTCTCTCTCTCTCTCTCTCTCTCTCTCTCTCTCTCTCTCTCTCTCTCTGCCTGCCTTGCCTGCCTTTCTCATTCTCTCTCTCTCTCTCTCTCTCTCTCTCTCTCTCTCTCTCTCTCTCTCTCTCTCTCTCTCCACCTATCTTTCTCTCTATTGGTCTTTTTATCTCCGTCTGCCATTCATCTTGCCTTGATACTGTGATCTTTTTTTATCTCTTTCTGCCTTTCTTTCTCACTCTATTTGCCTTTCTATCTCCATCTTTTAATTCTGTTTTAATTCTCCACCTTTAATTCTGATTTGCTACCGATCAGTTAGTCTGATTTTCTCTGTCTCTCTCTCTCTCTCTCTGTCAGTCTGTCTCATTCTTTCTCTCTATCAGCCTACCTTTCTTTTTATTTGTGTTTCTATATCCGTCTGCTTTTTATCTTCTCTTGATACTGTGATTTTCTCTCTCTCTCTCTCTCTGCCTACCTTTCTCACGCTATTTTCCTTTCTATCTCCGTCTGCCTTTCATTCTGTCTTGCTACTGATTAATCGGATTTTCTCTTTCTCTGCCTTTGTTTCTCATTCTCTCTATCAGCCTGCCTGCCTTTCCCATTCTTTCTCTCTATCCGCCTACCTTTCTCTCTCTATCTGTGTTTCTATCTCCGTTTGAATTTTCATTTTGTATTGCTACTGATCAGTTGGCGTGATTTCTCTTTCTCTGCCTTTTTTTTCTCATTCTTTCTCTGTTTGCCTGCCTACCTTTCTCTCTCTTTCCCTTTCTATCTGTCTGCCTTTCATTCTGTCTTGCTAATCAGTTGGTCTGATTCTCTCTCTCTCCCTTTCTCATTCTTTCTCTCTATCGTCCAACCTTTCTCTGTCTTTCTTTATCGCTCTATCGGCCTACATTTTTCTCTCATTCTTTCTCTCTCTATTTGCCTTTTTATTTCCTTGTGCCTTTCATTCTGCCTTGTTATCATCAGTCGGTCTGATTCTTTCTCTCTCTCTCTCTCTCTCTCTCTCTCTCTCTCTCTCTCTCTCTCTCATTCGATCTTGCTATCGATCAGTAGGTCTGATTCTCTGTCCTCTCCCTGCTCTCACACAATTCTTTTCACACACACAACCTTAGCGTTGCAAGTCTTGCATGATGCCGATGGTAAATAGCAATGACTTCCGGTATTTCATAAAACCGGAAGCGGTTCTAAAAGAAATAGAGACGTACACATATCTTTATTGTACATCGGTTCAGTTGTACATTTATCACTCAATTATTTCAATAGAACATTACTGACATTCATGCTTAGTATTATTGAGTTGCTGTTTATTAAGATTAATAATCCTTCACTCTTTCCGTGTATTTACAGTCCAGGAATATTTCTGACCATTAATATCAGGCGCTTGAGCATTTCGCAAGGCAGAGAAAATGATTTTTTATTTTCTCTTTGACACACTTTCTGCGCATTTTTCTCCAACGCAACCTGTTATACACTTGCAAGTCAAACAAGGAAACCTCTTTGTACGCGTGCGCTAATCCTATTTGACGAAGGACCAGTCCCATCCGGGCAAATTTGTGTTAATTTTAACTGCACATCACTCTCTGAAATTCGTTCCGGCAACCAATTAGCAAAAAATCTCTTCTTTCAGCGTGCACTCGCTGTAGGGATGCTAGAGGGGAAGGACGGATGACCTCAATAAAATCTAGGTCAAGTATTGTCCCCCTATCCTCCACTTTAGCTACTTAAACCCGAACAGATTTCACGGTTCCGGAGTGGTAACACCCACCAACAATAGGAGGGGGTGAGGAATATGGAAGTTCCCGCCCACAATCCCCCGCCCCCTTACACCAGGAGTTACAGTCCCTTAAGTCTCCAGAGACGCGAATGACAGCCTCACATATATACATGAATTTTCCCATTCTAGAAAAAATCTCGAATTGGTAAGACAATTTAAGTTTAAATTCTTTTGTGAAATTTAATTCACCTCAAACAGTAAGCAATCCTAATACACTGAGTGGTTGAAATATTAGAAGCTCTCTAAATGCTTGGATAATAGTATTTCAATACCATGAAAGATGGCAGCCATTTTGGACTTTGGATGGCAGCCAAACGAAATCCGATTGTTGGTGAAGTTGGTGTTCAAAGGACACTTTTTTCCTGAGGAACGTCTAATACTTTGAGCATGGTTGAGGAAAATATTTTGGTTGTGTAAATTTGCTTCCCCGGATTTTCAGCCCTCAGCTCCACTAACCAGAAGAGGTCACCCAAGCATTAATACCCTCACCTGTGTGGGTGGCGTTATTTACTCTTTAAGCAAACAGTGGAAGAGCTTCGTAAGCTTACCACGCTGGTGATGGAACTCCAAGAGAAACAGAAACTGTCTAATGTTCAAGGAATTTTGTGTATTAAAAGGTACAAGGCAAACATAGCCTCGGGCGTGTTTGGTGTGTCACCATGAGAAGTCCTCCCTACATTGTTTTAAGCCATTCCAATTACGCGCGTCTGCATGCACCAGGTGCGCGCTCACCCGCCACGAATACCTCGCAAGTTTTGACTTGTAATATCCATCTACGAGTAGTCATTGAAAAAAAAAAAAGGGGGAAAGAAGAAAAGTAGAGAAATACTGAGAATTAGAACTCGCAAAAGTTAAAAACAAAAATGGGTCACGTCTCTCATTCCTAGAATTAAAGTATAAAATTTACTGTAATTAGAAATTATAAGCCTACAGAGATCTAAACGTCACTTCCGGTTTCACCAATAACTTCCGTCAAAGAAGTTAAGTTTATATATAATCATTAATTGTCGGTTTTGTGAATTCGATAAATAATCATTCATTATCGATTTCACGAACTTGACCATTCATTGTCGATTTCGAGAGAATTTGATATAATCATTATTGTCGATTTTGGGGAATTTGATATATAATCATTCATTGTCGATTTCACCAGTTTGATAAAAAATCATTCATTGTCCATTTCACCAGTTGATAAAAAATCATTCATTGTCCATTTTCACCAGTTTGATAAAAAATCATTCATTGTCCATTTCACCAATTTGACTTATAATCATACATTGTTGATTTCGCGAATTTGAAATATAATCATTCATTGTCGATTTCACTAATTTGATAAAAAAAAATTATTTATTGTCGATTTTGTGAATTCGATATATAATCATTCGTTGTCGATTTTGTGAATTCCATATATAATCATTCATTGTCGATTTCACGAATTCGATAAATAATCATTCATTGTCGATTTCACGAACTTGATCATTCATTGCCGATTTGGGGATTTGATATAATCATTATTGTCGATTTCAAGAATTTGATATATAATCATTCGATTTCAAGAATTTGATAAAAAAATCATTTTGTCAATTTCAAGAATTTGATTAAAAATCATTCATTGTCAATTTCACCAATTTGATTTTAAAAAATCATTCATTGTCGATTTCACCAAGTTGATTTTAAAAAATCATTCATTGTCTATTTCACCAAGTTGATTTTAAAAAATCATTCATTGTCTATTTCACCAAGTTGATTTTAAAAAAATCATCATTGTCGATTTCACCAAGTTGATTTTAAAAAATCATTCATTGTCGATTTCACCAATTTGATTTTAAAAAATCATTCATTGTCGATTTCACCAATTTGATTTTAAAAATCATTCATTGTCGATTTCACCAATTTACTTATAATCATACATCGCTGATTTCGTGAATTTGAAATATAATCATTGCTTGTCGATTTCAAGAATTTGATTTTTAAAAAAATCATTCATTGTCGATTTCACCAGTTTTATAAAAAAAAATTATTCATTGTCGATTTTACCAGTTTGATAAAAAAATTATTCATTGTCGATTTCACCAGTTTTATAAAAAAATTATTCATTGTCGATTTCACCAGTTTTATAAAAAAATTATTCATTGTCGATTTCACCAGTTTGATAAAAAAAAATCGTTCATCCAATTTGATTAAAAAAAATCCTTCACTGTCGATTTCACCAAGTTGATTTTAAAAAATCATTCATTGTCCGTTTACTTATAATCATACATCGCTGATTTCACCAATTTTACTTATAATCATACATCGCTGATTTCGTGAATTTGAAATATAATCATTGCTTGTCGATTTCAAGAATTTGATTTTTAAAAAAATCATTCATTGTCGATTTCACCAGTTTTATAAAAAAAATTATTCATTGTCGATTTTACCAGTTTGATAAAAAAATTATTCATTGTCGATTTCACCAGTTTTATAAAAAAAATTATTCATTGTCGATTTCACCAGTTTGATAAAAAAAATCATTCATCCAATTTGGTTAAAAAAATCATTCATCCAATTTGGTTAAAAAAATCATTCATCCAATTTGGTTAAAAAAATCATTCACTGTCGATTTCACCAATTTGATTAAAAAATCATTCATCCAATTTGATTAAAAATGATTCATTGTCGATTTCACCAATTTGATAAAAAAATCATTCATTGTCGATTTCACCAATTTGATAAAAAAATCATTTATTGTCGATTTCACCAATTTTACTTATAATCATACATCGCTGATTTCGCGAATTTGAAATATAATCATTGCTTGCCGATTTCAAGAATTTGATTTTAAAAAAATCAATGCTTGTCGATTTCACTAATTTGATAAAAAAAATCATTCATTGTCGATTCCACGAATTTGATATATAATTATACATTGTTGATTTCGCGAATTTGTATAATCACTCATTGTCGATTTCTTGAATTTTATGTATAATAATTAATTGTCGATTTCACGAATTTTATATACAGTATAATCATTCATTGTAGATTTCAAAATCATCCTTACAGATCCCGAAACGTCACTTCCGTCAAAGAAAATAAATTTCGTATGTAATTAATCATTAATTGTCGATTTCATGAATTTGATATACATAATCATTAATTGTCGATTTCACAATTATCCTCACAGACGTCAATGTCACTTCCGGTTTCCCTAATAACTTCCGTCAAGGAGAGTAAATTTATTATATCATTAATTGTCGATTTCGCAATCGTTCTTTCCGTGCTTAAAACTTCCACTTCCGGTGCCAAAAGTAGGCTTAACTGTAAGTTTGGTACACACCCATGGATTAGTTGAAATATCAGATGATCTTCGCAAAAGTTCTCCTTCGGAAAGTTATAAATTACTCCTACAAAAAAAGAAAAAGGCAAAAATCATTTTCTTTTGATAACCTTGGGAAGTGCAGAGTATTAGTCACTGCTATTACTCATGGTCCAATCTGCTCTCATCCCAGTGATGATAATTAGAGAGAGAGAGAGACAGAGAGAATAAAAGACCATCGTAACTGCGGCTTACGGTGGCGTCGCCAACCTGCCTTATCCCTTTTAAAAAGTGCAAGCGCCTAGAACAACATATGTTGGCAGAAGACACAGTCCTAAACGGATGTTTTGGTAAAAGTGTGAGGTGTGCCAAGATGCCGCTCGTGTTTGGTCTCCGCCCCAGGTTAACCATGCCCTTAACTGTCAGACGAACGTTGGCAAAAGACAGAGAAAACTGTGGCAGATGTTTCTGCGATAATAAGGAGGGGGTAGGAAAATCCGCGCGCGGTGACGTCACCAGCTAACCATAATGTGCACACAGAGACACATACACAAAAAAGGAAAGACGATGCGCTGTCGTCTGGTGGGATGGTAGCCCGTCAGCGGATGTGAGGAGGATGTTTGTACGGAAAGTTGCCACTGCTTTTTTGATGCGTCAACCCCTTCCTAGAAGAAGTCTTTCAAATGAACCCTTAATTGTTTCTTCGTTTATTGGAAAATTTATGTTGAAGAGAGGGATCAGTAACCTCTCTTAGAAGAATTAACGCAATGCCCGGAACGGACCTCGGTGGGCGTTCTTTGCCCCTCCCGGTGTTTACTTCTAACGCTTATGGATAATCTTAGGGATACTCATCCTAATGATGGTGTCTTTCCAGGAATGCCAATGACGAACACTATCATTTAAGTTGGCCCAAGACAATGAACGCGGTAATACGGCATTAAATTGATTCCGTCGACTTATTCGCCCTTGTTTTGATATATCGACTTTCCTCTTCCCTCCAGTAGAAAATGGACTCGACTGATCTGGTTTAGGAATCATTAGCTAAGCCTAAATTAAAAGAGTACGCAGTGAGCAAAAAGAAACGAGTTTTATGCGCATTTATTATGCGCAGAGAACATTTCGTTTCTGCGAATCTGCCACATTGTCCATTCATTCATTCCTCCAATCATTGCATGGTAAGAAACTTAACATCCAGCTACAATATATGGATAGTCTATGCGATTATGTGTGAAAAAAATAAATAATAATAATTGCCTGATTTCTATTGATCTGATTTTAATAAAATTTGGGTTACTCGACAAATCCTTCTAAGAAACATAAAAATCATGAAATCTATCCAGTAGGAGCAGAGTTATTACCTGCAGACGGACGGACAAATAAATAATAATTGTCGGATTTCTATTGTTCCGATTTTAATGAAATTTTAAGAAGGCTCAACAAAATCTTTCTAAAATGCCAAAATATAAAATTGCATGAAAATTCTAAAAGACCCAAATATAAAATTGCATGAAATCCATCCACTAAGACCAGAGTTATTACATGCGGACGGACGAACAAAAAAAATAATAACTGTTAGATTTCTGTTGGTCGGATTTTAATGAAAGGCTCGACAAACCTTTGTAAAATGCCCAAATATAAAATTGCATGAAAATCCACCCATTAGGACCAGAGTTATTACATGTGGACGGACAAACAAATAAATAATAATAGTCGGATTTCTATTGGTCCGATTTTAATAAAATTTAGGATGGCTCGACAAATCTTTCTAAAAGTTCCAAATATAAAATTGCACGAAAATCCACACAAAAGCTCAGTTATTACATGCGGACGGACGGACATGAAGCCATTCTGCACATTATGTATTATATGCTAATACCCCTAACGAGTTGTTTTTATTTTTAAACTACTAGATGGAGATACGCCATATTTTAAACGAAGGAATTTGATTCAGGGAAGGGGTAATAAATATCAGGGGTGGAAAGAAGTTGAATTTTAGCATTATGACCCACAGACTGAAGTGGTAAATATTTTCCATTTTTCTGAGGGGGGGGGGTACTTATCCTTCTTAACCTTTCAAGGGGAGAGACAATCCGCCCCAACATCAGCGATGCTTTAAATGATTCTGAAAGATGAAAGCAGAAATCACGAATCTAGAAAATCATTTCAAATTTCCAAACTGCCATTGTTCGCAATGGCCAATCATGTCTAATCACCACCGAAGCACGGAACTGTCGTTGGAAATAGAACCAGGAACGCCATTCGCCCGCCCAAATTATTTCAAGTGTCCCCGAATCAACGGCAAAAGATAATATCGCGTTTCACATTCAGAAAACTCCCTCTACGTTCGTGGCTTCTCCTGCGCTTAATTCCTAATTCTGCTCAGGTCTACATCGGCCAGACGATATCGGAAGACAAAATCGCGGCGGCATCGCTACGGAATTCGATTTAGCTCAAAAAGCAAATATTCCGGAGGAAGATGGCGTTTTATTTATCCGAAGACGCTATTGATTATTACTCAAGAAAAATGGGATGAAAAGCGAGAGAGAGAGAATGGATAATCAGATTTATCTCCTTTAGCTATTATATTGCTATGTCCAGTCCTCCATCCACTGCGCATGAGTCGCTATTCACAGAGCAGACGAAATGTACATTTCAATATCATGAAAACACCTTGTGGGTGAAAACTACATTTCAGCCAATCAAAAAACAGCATCGTTAATACGTCACAGGTCTCTTTAGCCGTGGGAAAAGCGACAACGATTTTAAGAATGGACTGATTGTTGGTGTTTCTCATAAAAACTATCGAAATTTCGTGTGAAAATTATAAAAGTTGTTTCATCTTCTGCAGGAGTGTGTTGGGACCATTTAGGAGCTACCTAATCAACTTTAATAAGAGAGTCTTTGTTTTCAACGTCGAGTGGCAAATGGAACTTCCTGTTGATTGGTGGATAAGTGGAAGGTTATTTACGCCATTTAGTCTTCATTTAATTCGCGTTACTTCGGTGGGGTTCATTTGTCACCGAAGACAGGAACTTCAAGTAGAAGGTAAAGAAATTTATCTTCATTACAGTCTGGTTGGTAGGAGGATTGATGAAAAAGTTTCTCCTTTGCCCTTCAAGGAATTCTTGCGCTTTTTTTTTTTTTTTAACATGTCACCGGAAAAAGGGAAATTTAAGGAATGTTGAGTGAGCAGTCATAAGATCCCTTTAAAGGGTATGGCATCACCGGAAATGCCTGAGGACAAGTTACAGATAGCGCATCTTTTTTCCCACATATTCAATTGTTAAGTGATGTCACAATTTGGGAATGACAGATCGTCTCGCGAAGATACTGACTGGCCCTAGCAACTTTTAAAATAAGTACACTATATTCACAAAAGTGACAGAACACCTGTATGTTTCAACAAAACCTTTTATTGATACAAACTTCAATAATGTGTAGGGACAGTTATTCAAGTGTGGCCAATTCAACTACTGTTTGTGAGCCGGTTGGCTTGTTTGAATCCATGTTCTTCTTCTTCCCAAAGATGTTCAATGAGGTCGGCGCTCTGGACAGGCCAACTAAGCTTTTGGACACTCATCTTCAACTTCTTCGGTTTCTTATGAAAAGTTATTGTATAAATTAGAGCAGGTTTGGATAATAAGGAAGATCCACCGATTGATTAGGGATTTCTTGAACGGCAGGAGATACACGATAGTTATAAATAAATGGGTATTCATCAGAGTGGTCTTCACAGCTGAGTGATCAAGAGCGTGAATGCAATAGCACATGCTCTTTGAGCCAAGCCTGCTAAATATGGTCGATCTGCCAACCCGCACTGGACGAGCGTGGCATGCTATGGTCCTGTCCCTCAACATGAGTTGTTGAGGAGTCCGCCATCCTGCAGTGGATTGAGAGTGGCTGCAGATTTGGATTTGGATTCATCAGAGTGGATGGATTAGCAAGTATGGTCTCTCAGGGATGAGCCCTTGGACCTCTCTTGTTTCTTATCTTCCTAAATGAAACTGATGAGGGATTATAGTCAAGTTTGCTGACGACTTAAGAGCTGGGAGAATGCTCCTGGCCACAGGATTGCCATTGGCTAGATGTTATTTGGTTACTGGATACAACCAAGAAACTGGTGCAGAGAAGGGCAACGAGATTGTTGAGGGAAATAAAGAGTTCTCTCCATTCTGAGAATTGTGTTGTCTGGAAAGAAGGCCCTATGAAGAGGTCTGATGGAATCCTTACTGTGATTAAACTACACTCACGAAGGGGTGTAAATTGAATTCGTTTCAGCATCCACAACACCAGCTGGATAGAACTTCCAGCTGGTGTTGTGGAGATGGATAATTTGAATAAATTTAAAGAAGAATTAGACAAATTATTAGAGGGGGATGGACAGATGAGGTGGGTGGTTGCAGACTCTGAGATACTCATACTGGCGATTCTGGGACCAAGTAGCATAAGAAAAGGATAGCTGCACCTAATAAAGTGGCCACTCAGTGCATCTTTCAAAAAGCAAAACCTGAGCCATTTCTTTTTGCCTGATGAGAGGATGGGTAGTCATGCAACTAAGATTACGCAAAATTCAAAATATGCGAGATACACCGCCACCTGGTGGTGTATCTCGCATTTAAATTTTTCGAGTTGCATGACGAAGTATAAAATAATCTCTTTAAAGCACCAGGCTGAAATCAAAAGTAAATTGAATGCCACTAAATTTTCCTTTTGGTGATTTTTTTTTTTAAGGATTCGCTAAAAGCTAGAAAATTGGGAACGCAGTTCATTGCGATTGATAGAAGCTGGAGACATCGTAGGAGATAAGAAGAAGCGAAGGAAAAAGTGCCTTGGTCATCCGTTTACAAATTGAATAGGCTCTCGCTAAGCAAAACAGCATCTTCAGAAGAGAAGCGGGGTATTGATTTCTAATCACACGTAGCACAAAGGAGAGCAGACGAAAATACACGTAGGTGGAACTCCCCACACGGCAAGTGTAGCGGAAGAGCGGATTATTCATGATCGGCGTACGACAACGCACGATAATCTTTCCTTATTTTTTATTTTTTTTCTTTCTTCTAAATCCATTTTCTTACTGTCTGTGCTAAGGCTGGTTGGTCTATGTGAGAGATTAAAAAATAATAATAAATAAAAATAAAGGGACCAGCATTAGAAAAACAGCGCACCCCCTACTGAGACCAGCTAATTTAGTTGTTCTTGATGTCCCATGAGTTCTTCCTACCATCGACAGGATTTGAAGATGGACTTTTCAAAATAATGCGCGTTACCAGTTAGTGACTAATGGGAGTGTCTAGCCATGGGGGTAGACTGACAAGCGATTGTTTCCCATTAATATCTGGAATAAAATGAGCAGCTGAGACCCAAATCTCCTCACCCATCCTCATGATTAATCATTAAAAAAAATTAGCCATAAACAAAGAAGAAAGAAGGTTCATTAAAGGTCAAAGACCTTGGAATAACTGCCGATTCTGTCTTTTTCTTTCTCTTTTCTCGGTTTCTCCATTTTTATTTTTCCGATTCTCTCTTTCTCCTCTCCTCAATCTGTCCACTTTTCCTTTTCTGGTATTCTCCTTCTTTCTTCTCTCTCGGTTTCTCCATTTTTCTTTCCCCGATTCTCTTTCTTTCTCCTTTCTCGGTTTCTTCATTTTTCTTTCTTTCTCCTCCCTCAGTTTTTCGACTTTTAATTTCCGATTCTTTCTTTCTCCTCTCTCGGTTTCTCCATTTTTCTTTCTCCGATTCTATCTTTCTCTTCTCTCGGTTTCTCCATTTTTATTTTTCCGATTCTATCTTTCTCTTCTCTCGGTTTCTCCATTTTTATTTTTCCGATTCTATCTTTCTCCTCTCCTCAATCTGTCCACTTTTATTTTTCTGATATTTTCCTTCTTTCTCAGTTTTTCTTCTCTCTCGGTTTCTCCATTTTTCTTTCTCCTCCCTCAGTTTCTCGACTTTTATTCTCCGATTCCATCTTTCTCCTCTCCTCAATCTGTCCACTTTTATTTTTCTGATATTTTCCTTCTTTCTTCTCTCTCGGTTTCTCCATTTTTCTTTCACCGATGCTCTTTCTTTCTCCTCCCTCGGTTTCTCGAGTTTTATTCTCCGATTTTTTCTTTCTTTCTTTCTCGTCTCTCAGTTTCACCATCTTTCTTTCTTTCTCCGATTCTTTCTTTCTCATTTCTCGCTCGGTTTCTCCATCTTTCTTTCTCCGATTTTTTCTTTCTTTCTTTCTCCTCTCTCGGTTTTTCCATCTTTCTTTCTCCGATTCTTTCTTTCTCATTTCTCGCTCGGTTTCTGCATCTTTCTTTCTCCGATTCTTTCTTTCTCATTTCTCGCTCGGTTTCTCTATTTTCTTTCTCCAATTCAATCTTTCTTTCTTTTTCCCCTCTAACCTTTTCCATTTTTCTTTCTCCTCCATAACGATATAGGCTGCTCCCCATGGAGAAATTCTTAAAGATCTCTTCAATCAGTATAGTTAACCAATCTCAGGTATAGGTAGTACATCGTGCTCGCCCTCCCTACGGAAGGGGGGAAGGGAACGATGTACTATTCGGGGGGATTTCGGCCCACACAGCATGCAAATCATTCGAAAAACTCAACTTCCATAGACATAACACTCCAAAAATGAAAATGAACAAACCTAACAACACTATGACCAAAGTCCCAACCCTCCCCCACCACCCAACAGCTGTAACTCCCCCTCTCTGTAAAAGGCAGCCGAAGAACACCATCCCCCTTTCGAAATCTTGTAACTGTTGCAACCCTGACTCCTACATCATAAAAACCCAATCGAAGCACTACATGGGATTGGATGTAGTCCCGGGATAACGTACATCACCAGATCATATTCGTACTCTGCCACAAAACAATGCGTCTCATTGTTAACTGGGCGCTATTATATCGGCTGCCAAAAGCAGCTGCAATGAAATTTAACGTTTCATTTGCACGAGGAGGTTGAAAAGCCCGATTTTCAAGAAGGAGCATTTGCAATGGCAGCCACTGAAGGAAATTAAATTTTAAATGAAGTGGAGGCTGAGGAGGCAGTTACTTGAACTGCAAATCTAGATTAAAATAAGTAATTTGCGCCTCCCACGTCGCCTCCAGAAATTGGCAGCAGCCATCCGACTTACGTTGTCAAGCGAATCCGTTACATCATCTGCGTATTCTACTTAATACAAACTGCCGATTACGAAAGGCGCCCCCCCCAGACTCTCCTACGATGCCATTTGAAGGAGAAAAAAAGAAGTCTCCTATACGATGTCAGATCTAAGGCTGGGCGAACAAAAGGTGACAATAAACATAAAAGCAAGTACGTTGCTACATTCCGGGGAAGATTATCACTCGAAGCAACCCCAGCGTTTAGCGTCTTGCAGGCTCACTCCACCAAACGACTTATTACAATATGCTAATTAGGGCAGTCTTTGCAGGCGGTGCCAAGGCGCCTGTGAAATACCAGCGAGGCCAGTCTAATTACATTTGATTTAATGCGAGTGGGGAAGGCAGTTGGGAATATTTCAACGCTAACGGAACTCGTTCCCTCCCCCACGATGAAAAGGGGGACATCAAAGGAATGTTTTGTAGTCCTTGTTGAGAAAAAAAATTTAAATTAATTAATATTTAACTTATTTTTACAATTAAACCCTATAAATTGCGCTACAGGGATTTTTTTGTTGGAGGGAGGGTGCTGATGCGGGAAAGTGTCAGTAAGAGACCCTTTTAGAAGCTTTTTTTTCCTTTCTTCTTTCTGTCTCTCTTTCTTTCCTCCGCATTTGGCGCACGTGTCCACGTATAGCATCGACAGTGCCACCTGAGCTACAAATCCTGCTAATTACAAGGTCGTCACCAAGCCAGGGGTGGACTTGCACAGGATTATCAATTGTAACAGGGATCGATTGGTGCCGTGTGCACAGAAGTTGAGAGGCTGGATGGTAAAGCGGAGTTAATTACCCTGACCTTTACTTTCAAATGAAGTCCCCCTGGTGTCGAAGGCTAACGCAGCCAAATTTCCTTCCTCTAATTCGTGTATAGAAAAAAAAAAAAAAACATTTGGAAGTATAAAAAAAATTGGTAGAAAATATATTTATAAATAAGAAATGGGTAAAAGAAATGAGAACTATTTTTTTTATATAACAATACGCCATTGTCAAAAAAAAAATTAAAATGGGCCCCTTTCTACTGCATGTCCCATTTAAACAAACTGTTCATATCTGGTCGTGGTCGGAAATCGACAGTTTTATTAATTATCTTCCCAACTTTACATACTGACCAACCTAACTTAACTACAGCACTGCTTGCAGTTACATGTCAGAGGAGTTCGCAAGATAAAGAGAATAGGAGAAACAGCACCGTATTTAGTAGTCACGGGCTGGAACCTCGGTCACTCAAAGCAAGTGAACTCATCAACTCTTGCACTTGACCACTCGTCTATGACAACGTTAAAAAATTCCTCGCATCATCGACTGGACTCGAACTCAGGTCTTTCCACCGGGTCTGGGGAGGACGGTGATCCTGCCAACGATGTCACCGACGAGGGCAAGATTTAAGTAAAGCTTTTGACACTGCTCCACATGGATGATTGCTGTACAACTTGGGGTAGTGTGGCATTGTAGGAAAGACACTGATGTAGATAAAGGAATGGTCGATTGACATAACACAGAGGGTTGTTAATGTCGTTGTATTGGGGTTTTAAGAGCATCAGCGACTAAGGCCATATTGCTCCATGTATAGTGTCTGTAAATTGAGTGTTTTCTGTGGTCGAATTTCAGTTGGCTAGATGAAAAACCATGCTACCCTCGCCTGAGACCGACTAACTCAGCATTGTGAAAAAGGCCCATGAGGTCGTCCACGAGACTCGAACTCAGATCTTTTCAGCCTGATGTGGGGAAGAAGACGATCCTACAACTGTGCTACCCACGGGGCAGGGTAGTTAAATGCGCACTGCTCTTCTTGGACTGTTATTAGAGGGGTCCCTCAGGGTTTACTGCTAGGCCTATTGTTCTTTTTCTATATCTATTAATGATACTGATCAAGACATGGGGAGTACTCGATCAATCAGACGAAGTTCTCTGAGTAGTGCACACAGGCTGCAAGGACAGCTCATGGACGTTTGTCTATGATATACAGGAATTTTTCTAGTAGGGATAAGGAGGTGATTGTCCTATTGTGTAAGGCAATGGTCAGGCCACCTGGAGACTGCATGCGGGTCTAGAGGCCTCATTTTAGGAAGGATGTGGAGATGCTGGAACGAGTGCAGAGTAGAGCAAAGGGATTGGTGAGGGGGAACAAAATGGTGGTCTTACCAAGAAAGACTTAAGTTCTGCAAACTGCAGCTTCTGGAGACTAGGCACCCACTAGGTGATCTGATTGAAAAGTTTAAGGCTTTCTATGGATTGAGCAAGCTCAATGCTGATGGGAATCTTCCTTTTGCTCAGATTATGCATCTGAGGGTGGGCAAAAATTCAAATTGAGGAACGATGGTTGCCATCAGCCAGAGGGTGGTTGATTGTTGGAACATAATAAAAGGTCCCTGGTCAGAAGAAATGTGTAACTATTAGTTATGCAAGAAAATCCAAATTCCAAATCTCTTTACTAGTTGGACACTTTCATGTGTCAAAAGACAGCAACCCCGTTAAAATATTAATCCGGATAAACCAAATATTACTCTTACAATGTTACCAACTCCTCTTCGTAAAATAATATTTAAAATAAAAGTTTATTTGCAGTTTTCCTGTTAGAGACCAACCCCAGTCGAAGAATTATATTTTCAGACCAAGAGATAAGTGACGAATGACCTTCAAACTATGGAGACGCTGGACGCCATAATGTCAGTAGCACCCAGGAAGTCATTGATCACACTTTCCGGTTATTTAATATGTACTTATATCAGTATATTCGAGTGAAAAAAAGAACAAACAGACTTCAAATTGCATGCATGTCGTAATATTTTGGATACTTTAATAGTCAACCGTATATTTCTGATCATCTCCTCAATTGTCCAACAATTGGTTTCAGTTAAGGCGATTTTAATGTCCAAATTTAGTCAGAAGAACCAGTCTTTGACTTTTCTTTCTACTATAACATCCGGGTCTTTCACTCCTCTCTCTCTCTCTCTCTCTCTCTCTCTCTTTTAACGCTGTGGTCGTACAAAGCAGGTAATTTGCGACTGCTCCTTCCATTCTCCCAATAGTCAGCGCATTAGTGATGAAATTCATGAATCAACTGCTTCCCATCGTTGTTTTAATGAAGGGCGGGAAACACACCCATCGATGGGAACGCTTAATTGCCAAAAAAAAATAAAACAATGCAGCGTCTGACATCGCTAATTAATTAAACAATAAAAAAAACAACATTATTACACGCGGAAGGAACGCTTTAATGTTTTTTTTCAGTTCAGTTTAATGAACCCTGTCGCCAGGTAAGATGGCAGACCTAACAGACGAACTCGTCCACAAACCGGCTAAGTCCAGTTTTTGTTTGTTTATATCTCGTCGAGCGTTCTACGAAACGGACAAAGGTTATGTTAAACAGTGTCATCTTCACCGCCACAGTCTGCACTTTATTACAATCGCGCACATGTGACCTAACACGAACGCTTCGTAACAAGTAACACGGCTGCAATATCTGCTGAAACAAGCGTGCATCCAATTAAAAGCGCGTGTATTGTTAAGTTTTAAAAACCTGAAGCAAGAACATGTCGATTACATTTAATCAC
Organism: Mastigoproctus giganteus; assembly: GCF_048544385.1. NCBI lineage: Eukaryota > Metazoa > Arthropoda > Arachnida > Uropygi > Thelyphonidae > Mastigoproctus > Mastigoproctus giganteus. The sequence continues at coordinate 261,744,480 of NC_143575.1, forward strand.
AAGCGAACGCACCACCTGCGTAACAATGAACCTAACTTCGATTGTTGCGCATTTTTAATTCTTGCCACGGAACATGTCGATTGCAATAATGAATGAAACGTGCCACCTGCGAAACAATCAACTTTGGCTCGCTTTATTAGATGACGTCACAATTCAGACTAATTATGGAGTTTTCTAAGCAGCATAGATCTGATAGGATTCCAACGAAATGGAAAGGAGATGATGTTGGGGGAGGGTACTTTATAATCACTCACCAACCAAAAAAATTAGAAACCTTTTGTAATTAGGCAACTGAACTATGCGGCGGGAGTTTATAAAAAATCTCAGATTCTTCAATTCCCACTGCTAAGACTGGACTGTGAAACTGGGAAGAAGGTCACGTGGTCTTGTAAGTCTGGATTTGCGTTTTTGGCACTAGTGGTAGGGTGAAAGTGTGGTATAAACCTCATGATGCATCCAGACTGTTTCGTGTCCAACTCAAGATGGAACAATTCAATTCAATAAAAGCACCAATCATCAACAAGTTCATCCCGGATATCTCTAAAGTCGATCCAAACATCGCCTCACTGGTTTTCTCCGGGGATACACCACGTTTTTGCTCACGGGCCAGGCCTCTATCAACAGCAAACTAGCTTCCATGGGCATTACTGAGTTACTGTGGACTCATTGGGAACTGGGCACACCTTAAGCGCTTCTGTCCAACAGAAGATCTCTGGTGTAGACTCGTTACTCAAATTCAGCACCAATCACAAGGACACGAATTTATGTCATCGCCCAGGAATTTTCACCCAGAGAAGATCAGTACTTCCACAATTGCCTCCGCAACCTGCCAGCACTTCTGGACTTGGTCACAAGATCACGGGGTAGGATAGCAGTATCCTAGCCTGTGACCAATAGTCACAGGGTCAGCTGTCCGTATAGGTGATTTGTACATCACGTCTAGTTGAGGAGACAGAGTGGTATGGGAGGTGGAATCTGGGTCAGTCAATTGGTAATGGGTTTAGTCCAGTTAGAAAACAAGTCCAGGATGAATCAAATTCGGTAGGAGGGCAAGTCCGATGTGTGTCATCGACGGATTCATTCTACCAGATTTGACACAACGAACTTGTCCTCCTACAGAATTTGATTCATCCTGGACTTGTTTTCTAACTGGACTGAACCCATTACCAACTGACTGACCCAGACTCCACCTTCGGTACCCCTGTCTTCTCAACTAGACATGATGTACAAATCACCTATATGGCCAGCTAACCCTGGACTTCTAGTCATAGGGTAGGATACTGCTATGCCAGATCTAGGTCTGAGTAGGATACTGTAGTTACGCACCACCCATTCGCCTATGGAGACCACCACGCATCTCCCTTGCTGTGTGAATTTCTTCATCCCCCTTTGGGGTTACCCCCTCTTTTCGCTTGGTGAAGCATTGAGCATATGGGCTTTGCTCAACTACCAGACCAGGAGAATGCCTTCGTCTACATCCCCTTGCGTACTTCTCTCTTTATCACTTCCCCCGCTCTTTTGTACACCCAAGAAGCTATAGGTGGGATCTTGGTATGGGAGATGTTTTGCTGATACTGACTGAAGACCGTGTTACATCCAGTGAATATCTTTCTGTCATATCGGATCAACTTCGTTTTGCAATGTTTCATTTTAACCCGGATTGAGATGGATTCTTTCAAGACAACGAGCGCAACTATCCACCTTGAAAAAAAATTGCATCTGAATGTTTCGAGGAACATTCCCAAGATGTCAAACTTCTTTATGGCCATCTAATTCTCCAGATATGAATCCGAGAGAGAGAATATCCGGAATATCCTAGAAAAGGCAGTTCGGCTTCGCAATTGTTTACCGACCACAATATAACAGCTAACAAATATCCTGATGGAAGAATGGTAAAATCTGGAGTTGGAAACCCTCAGACAAGTAATGGTATCCACGCTATGACATTTACCCACTGCAATTCGGACCAAAGGTTCGATACCAGATACTAAATACAGGTTTCAATTTTTTTGGACAGTGAGTGTATTAAGTGAATTTTAAAACTCCATTAAGAAGCTGGAGAGATCAAACCATAAACAATTTAATTTACGCTGGTTGTTCTTTCACTATAAGAGCCCAAGACAATTAATGCCAAGAGGCACTGGCATATATATGAATGAGGTATAAGAATGAGATATGGCATTTTGAATCTGATTTGAAGATTGGCTGTTGGAATAATGTCCAGACTAATCTTACAGAACTAGACGACCAATGTTTAATTAAAAGTTGGTTTAGACATTTCTGTGAAATAAACACAGTTGATGAAAGATATTACACAACTGTTTCTGCTCATTCTTTCGCGCAATCCAAATACCACTCATTAAGGATAAACACGGTGCAAGATTCGCAATGATCCAGCTATTCTGTAGATCGCGCCTCAATTTCTAATGTATTTACCACTGGAAGCGCTCTCGGGCATTTTACACCATGGCATGTTTACCATCTAAACAATTTATCCTTAATTGAAAGTGATCAAACATTGAAGATTATGATAAGTATCGTTAACGAAGTCGGAAGATAAGGCAATCCGCGTTTCTAATAGCTTAGGCGGAAGCTTTTCTGTTGCGTAAAATAAAGCCACCCTCCCCTCCCCCCATTCCACTACAGAACATGCGCAGATGTACTCATTCTAATGTGATGGAACAGGGGATTTCTCTGCAATGTTTACAATTGTTACACATGTTATTAGCAGAAAGACAAACAGGAGGGAGAGAGAGGGGGGCTAAATACAGTGATCCCTTTTAATGAGCGACGGCAGCGCCCTCTGCAGGCAATTGGAGAATTTCTTTAGGCTGCAATGCTGGGTACTTTACGAATATACGGGAAAAATCCAGAAGAGAGAGAGGGAAAAAAAAAAAAAAAAAAAAAACACACGTTGACAGATCACGTGACCTTTAAAGTTGTGTATTCAAACATGGCTGATTCTCATTCCTGAAATCCCCCCAGCGAGTCTACTGCAATGATTTATCGATTCTTCCCAGTCACTCGCGTTTGTTCTTTACACCTTAAGCGCCCGACAAGGGAGAAGCACAATGTTGGGTCAGAACTATATGGGTTCACGGAGGTGGGGAGAGCCGCTGAAGGAGGGGCGACTGGCGACAATGGAAATACGATCCTCAAGACGTTAGACGAAAGAGCCATTGTTTCCTTTTAAAGGGAGGGAGAGAGAGAGAGAAAATGCTATGCACGTTTTCGAGCCATTACCAGATGAGGACACATCATGAAGTACGAGTCATAACCAGCAGAAGGTGCCAAAAAGGTAGCAGTCGATGGAACATTTATTGTTATATTTCTTCCTTGGATATTCATTTCATCAGTCCAAGATCGGGAAGAGATCTTGGACTAATGCCAAACGTAGCAGTCGATCCAGTATCTCGCGCCATAATTTTTTTTTTCCCACAGGATGTTCATTTCACGATTTCGCGCCCTTTAGTTTTGTTTTTTAATTACTGTATTGTTACATTTCTTCCTTGAATGTTCATTTCATCAGTCCAAGATTCCTCTCGGACCTTGGACCAATGAAATATCATTCGCATTAATGATTCATTCGATTATACCCATATCATTCCATTACACTCATATCATTCAGATGATTTATTCGATTGTGACAAATCATTCGTTACACTCATCGAATGATTTATTCGATTATGACAATTCGTTCGATTATGCTCATGTCATTCGATTACACTCACGTCACTTACACACCGAAAATCATTCGATTACACTCACATCATTCGCACTTGGAAAATTATTCAATTACGTCATATCACTCGCACGTGGAAAATCATTCGATTACACTCATATCACTCGCACGTGGAAAATCATTCGATTACACTCACATCACTAGCATGTGGAAAATCATTCGATTACACTCGCATCACCCGCACGTGGAAAATCATTCGATTACACTCGCATCACCCGCACGTGGAAAATCGTTCAGTTGCGCTCATATCACTCGCACGTGGAAAATTATTCGATTACACTCATATCACTTGCACGTGGAAAAGTATTCAATTGCACTCTTCTCACTCGCACGTGGAAAATCATTCAATTGCGCTCATATCACTGGCACATTGAAAATCACTCAAACACACTCATATCACTCGCACATTGAAAGTCACTCAAACACACTCATATCACCCGCACGTGGAAAATCATTCCATTACACTCGTATCATTCGAATGTGTAAAATCATTGGAATGATTCATTCCATTGTGGAGTCATTCGAATGATTCGTTCGATTGCTGAAAATCATTCGAATGATTCGTTCGAGAAAGGATTTTACACTGATGCCAAATGTAGCAGCCGATCGAGTATTTAATCTTTGTCCGAATCTCGCGCCATAATTTTTTTTTTTTCTCACTGAATGTTCATTTCACCAATTTCGCGCCCTTCATTATTATGATTATTCCCCTAACGTTCATTTCAACAGTCTGGATCGGGAATGGATCCAGTTTATTCCAATCCAAGGATTTTAAGAAATTGCGCTGTATAGTTGACAATCAATTATCGGGAACCTATAAAATATTCTTCGCGATTTAATTCTCAATTTCAAGATTGAAAACAAAATTTATTATCGCGCGTTGGTTAAAATCTTTCAGATCTGACGGGAATTAGTGGAAATTTTCGCGGAAAAGCAAAAGAAAAACCTAATTAGGCGGGAGTACTATCTCTATCTTAAATCAATACACGATGGCTTAATTACCCACGAGGATGATAACCCAACGACGAATTTGCTTTAAATTAAACGATCAAAACAAAAATATGCGTCCGCTGATTGACTAGTCGGTAACTATGTGGGGGAAACCAACGCAGCGTCTCGATTTAAATCAAGCTGTTCGGAGGATGAAAAGGAATATTTTATCGGTCTAAGACGCCTACTCTCATTTCAAAGAGATGTTTTAAAAAATATATACCAGTTGATATCTTTAATTTCTCGTTGACGGACGCTGTTTTGGCAGACGACAATTATAATCAATATTTCTCCGATTAATATAATAGTGGCAGCTGTCGATTTAAACTGGCTTTGCTCCCGTACTTGATTTTTACTGCATGCTTTTATTTTGCGTCAATTATCGCTTCTTCCACAGGACTGGCGACCGTCCGGAAGGTCGCAACCCACTGTTTGTAAAACACTTCACAAGATCCCAGGTTTTGATGCTGCTAACTTTGGAGATAATAGTGAGGGGGTACTCAAGAGTGATACTGAGTGCTTCTCTAAACAGCGCAGTAGCAGATAGAGGGGTTCTTTGGGAAGCCCGACCCCTTTTAGGTGCGTTCGCAAATGCATGATGGATATAATGAGGACAGTATCTTCATTATATCTGTCAGTCTGCCCGTCTCATGGAACAACTTCTCTTCCAGTGGATGGATTTTTACGAATTTTATATTTGTCTTCAGCTATCCCAAAATTCATTAAAATTGGACCAATAGAAAGCCGGAATTCCTTTCCCATAAAATCAAGGTATCTACATAGCGGTATGTTTGGATTTTTTTTTTTTTTTTTTTTTCGGTTCCTGTGGGGACTTAAAGCTCAATTTTTATTCCCCACTCTCCTCAACCCACAGGTGTAGCCTTACAGAAATTTTTCTGTATATTTGGAATGGCATTTGCGATTCTTTTTCAAAATTATTTAACATATTCTTAGGGAATTTAAATCACTTCCCCTTTCCCTCCCCTCTTAAAATACTGTTACATAAATCTAATCTCACGACCAGTGTGGATCCAATAGGGGACAATTACCCTCTCCCCCTCAAGAGCCTGAGTAAACTGAAACAAATACTGAGTTTTATGGTATTAGTTTGGTAAATGCCAATCACCTATGATCACTGATCGGTATAATCGATTATAGCAAATAATTCAAACATACAAAAAAATTTGTACAAATATCATTCAAATGATTTACTCGATTATGACAAATCATTCGATTATTTCGAATAGCTTTCTAACTTTCATATAATTCGATTATTTCCATTACACTCATATCATTCGAATGATTCATACGATTGTGGCAAATCATTCTATTATGGAAAATAATTCGATTTTTTCGATTATACTCATATCATTCGAATGATTCATTCGATTATGACAACTCATTCATATCATTCAAATGTGGTCATACAATTGTAGAGAATCATTCCATTATTTCGATTGCACCATATCACTGGAATAATTCATTCCATTACACTCATATTTGCACGTGAAAAATCATTCGATCGCATTCATATCATTCGCAAGAGGAAAATCATTCGAATGATTGACTCCATTGCCGAGAGTCAATCGGATGTGAATCATCCATTGTGGAGTCATTCGAATGATTCATTATATTATGGAAATCATTTGAATGATCGTTCTATTGTGGAAAATCATTTGAATGATTCATTCTATTGTGGGGGTCATTCCAATGATTCATTCTATTATGAAAAATCATTTGAATGATTCATTCCGTTGGAGAGTCTTTCGAATGATTCATTCTATTATCGAAAATCATTCGAATGATTCATTCTATTATCGAAAATCATTCGAATGATTCATACCATCATAATTATCGCCTTCCCCCAGAGCAAATCCTGTTGACAACTACCCATCGCAATAATACACAAAGCTTGATAAACACTTGTTGAGTACGGCAGGGAAGTTTTTAATCCAGGACTTAAGTTGTTCGATAATCGAACGAGTCTGCAATGGAACTAATACGTACATTATCTGACTTGTTTTTAAATTCTGTAAATAGTCAAGAAAATAGTTTAGTTCTAAGTAATAAATACTTATGAAGTTCTGTATGGATTAAGAATGGATTGTCTTTGAATATAAATAAGAAATCCCTTATGAAGGTCCAAAGTTGTCGACAATACATCCTTGAAGATTTCATTTTAAGCGCTAGATCTGTGGTTCTTACATCAACTGATAAATAGAAAGATTCAATGTCGATAGGAATTGGCTATTATTTATTTTAAATGCTCCATCAGACAAACAACGGATGACACTGACTGTTCCACCCCTGTGTGTCCAAGTCTAATCAGGAACATTTAAACGCACTTAACGAGCTACTAAGACAAACTAATCAATATCGCATGATTACAGCATTCATTACGGTATATATTGTCGCGAGACTGAAGAGAGGTTAAATGAGGAACCTTTAAAGGGACTTTAAGAGCGCAGAAAAAAAACCACAGAGCTAAATCCGGTGAAAATGGAGGATGAAGAAGCACAGTGATGGAGCGCTTCGCAAGAAAATCTTCAATGGAAAACGGAGAATGTAATGTACAGTGACGTTGTTGTGATGCAGAAGATAATTCCCTGAAGCCCACGTTTCCAGGATGTGTCCCCGAACAGCCACAGTCGCTGTAAAACTGTTTGGTAGTATTCCTGGACCTTGAACATAATGCAATTCTCTGGACTTCGACTTTGTGGAAGAAACTTTATATTACACCAAGACAATGACCCAAAGCACAGCTCTAAGCTGAGCAAGGACTTTTTAGCAACTAAAACAAAAAATCTCATGGAGGACATTTTGATGAAAAACCAGTATAGTTGTTAATATTAAATCATTTCAATATTTTTTGGCTGTAAATTTTAATAAAAAATTGTCATAGCTAATTAAAAAAATAATAATAACTAAAATATTGTTTAACTTGCTCTAATTTCGCTGACTACAGACAAACGGATAATTCATTCATTACATTGTCTAGATAACCAGGAACACGTTGCAACTCGTTACGACTCCCAAGTCCCGAACTTTCTTATCACACCTCTTATAAGCATGTTTAATGCAAATTCTGTACAGGTTAAATGAGTTGCGCAAAATTAGAAATCCTGCTGATAACTTAGAGGTTTATTTGACATTAACTTAAATAAAAGGCTGGATGTTCCCTCCAGTATGACCTATTAAGTTGTATAATTTGCATCTACACCAAGAAGCACCAAACTGAGTTAAGAGCAAACATCGAGTGTTGGCTAAGAAACCTCTTTGTGACTCTTCGAGATGGCAAAAAGTGCGCGTTCCACAAAAAAATCTGATTTGCAACCATAAGCATTTCGAGCAGTAGCGAAGTGGAAAGTCAAAGGATGAGTGCTAAGATGTTCTCCAGAAACCCAATAAGGGATAGAAAGAGCGCAACCAAATCTCATTACACACCCTTTCTGCAAAAGGGACGCTCGAAGGTAGTGAACAGAATAGATCGGTAGAGGAGTTCCATGTCCACCCCCTGAGAAATGGAAGAGGAAATAAGATTGCGGGGTTGTGCAAGGGGAGAATGATTGCCAAGGTAAAGACTGCGAAAATCGATTTCTCCAAACAACCACTGACTCTTCAGAATCGTGACAATGTACACTGCCTCGACAAATTAATAGACTAAGTGGCTCGGTTCACTTAATTTAAATATAATATCGCAACGTAGGTGTCTTTCAAAATATTTTTACATGAAATTATTGATAAACAACTATCAACTTTAGAAATTTTTAATTCGAAATTCCACCTTTTAATTTCGCTCCTAAGATTTAATCGATGAAACATGTCGCCAGGTGGCGTCGGTTACATTTCTAGCCGGCGACTAACAGACTGCTATTAGCGGCCAGATAAGCCATTGACTAAAGCAGACGACGTAAATCTCGTAAGTCTCGATCGTCAACTCCCTCCTTCTCTACACTCGAAGCCTCTTGTCCGTGATAAAAATCATGGCCCATTTCGTCCTGTCGCTATGGAGGGTTCTTCATCGTCACTGTTTGTCGTTCACTTCAAATGCGGTCCACCCAAGAGCATCTGTGTACACTGCACTTGAAAGGCGTTTATTGCTAATTCACAATCTCCAGCGGAGACCCCTTAAGGGACCACGGCTGAAGTAAATGAAAATTTGCGATCAATTGTTTTAACCAAACGAAATAATAGTTTTATATTTCAAAACATAAAAATTTGAATAAAGACAAGGGAGGGGGGAGTCATCCGAAAAAAATCAACACCAAGTGATAATGAATACAGACAGACAGTCAACGTTTTTACTATCAAAAAGATTACCGTATTTACCCGTCCATAAGACGCACTTTCTTCCTGGAAAATATCTCCCCTGCGTCTTATGGACCGAAGATATACTTGGTGCACGCAATAATGTGTCTATCGTTAGCAAAGACAGTATGATCAGTACGTGCAAATGGCAATTTTGGCGTTATACGATGAGCAAAAGCTTCGTTTTACAATGACATTTCTTTTAGTAAGCGCTTGTGAATTTTTATTTCAAATGTATGCAATAAAACAGTTTTTATCAAATACGTTCCAAAACATTGTGCGTATTATGATAAGTCTTATCGTTCGAAAAATACGGTAATTAAAAAAAATTAGAATTCAGTCACCTACTGTTTAGTGGATATTTTGGTTTGTAGCTAAATGTGGCACCTTCTATTAAGAAAAAAAATTTAAATAAATATTTATTTTACTCATAACTGAATATTTAAAATATAACGAGAAATCAAAATACCACTGACAATATTAAAAATACCCGAGTGGTTTTTCCCCCGAGATATTTCATGTCGATTTTTCCAGTTACTCTCACAGCACTTCTTCCTCCCCCTCCCCCTTTGCTGTCAATAGCACGTTATTGTGTTTCCCTTCCCGTGTCAAGTCCCCTCTCAAATGAAATCCCAAAGCCCTTAACAAAAACACCGGTGACAGAACGTGTCTAAAAATGCAGCACAAAACCTTCTAAAGTTACACAGTTGTGAATGACCGACAGCATAACCCTCCTCTCTGCTAGAGGGGGAGGTTATGGAGGGAGGACAAAATACAAGTTTTGAAAGCGACTACGCGATTACCAGAGAAACACTAATGTCAGAGCGATTCTCTCGTCTTTTCCATAGAATAGACGAAGAAACTAGGGAATTTCTATCCTCGGTATGAAAAACTGATGGTTGAAACCATGGTAGGTGCAGCGCCATTATACAGGACAGTACTTCAATGATTTTGAGATTTACACAAGGTCCTGCCTTATATTACTATCATGAAGGTCATTAACTCCTCAGATATTGAAGATATTCCTAAAAATGCAATTTTTGATACATTCGCGTGGATAATATCTGAATGTTGCAGTGGCCAGCATTCAGCCCCAACCTCAACCCAACTTAATATCTTTGGGATGAAATGGAATGTTCAATTAGGGAACGGAGCCCTCTTCACTGTCGAACTCTAATCCTGCTTGTGCGTATTACAAGTTTCACGACTTCACAAACGTGGGAACGCCTGAAAGTTATTTAAACTTCACTTAGTTGATTGGTTGCAGTGGGGTTTTAGGCACTCAGCAACTTAGGTCACATTGCACGGTAAATAATGTCTGTAAATTGTGTTCTGTGGTAATTTTTTTGATGAAAAACCATGCTACCCTCACTTAAGACCGAATAAGCAGACCAAAAGAAAAGATATATAAAAATAAAATATGAAATAAAATAGCAGGGCCAGTTAATATTATGTAGAAGTATTCCTTCCTAGAGTGAAGATGGTCAAAATTGCATGTAAAATTATCTTCGAAAGAAGAGAGAAGATTACGCGGGTAAATACGGTATTAATGATATTTTTGATTTCAATTACCTAAACATCATTTTGCCTTAAATTTATTGAAAATTTTTCAAATAAAAACAAAATAAGTGACAAATATGTAAAGTGTATACTTCGAAACGCAGAAAATACTTCCAGATGGATTTCGTGAACCCGAATGAACTTAAATGATAAATGAATCCATTTTTAATATTGATTACGTCACACACCACTTCCGGTAGAAACTACATCCTGTTTTCATCAGAATTGGTTGCTAGACAAAACAATGAAGGGTTGGCAGCGAAGAAAAGAACAGGAAATCGAGGAAAATGAAAGACCAAAAGGTGAAAAAAAAAAAAAAATACGAAAGGAGATAAAATACGAACGCTAGATGTTTCCGTTCATAAAAGGATGGGGCCCTTAACAAAAGGAGTCTGCTGATTTCTTGGAATCAGGGTGTCGTGAACCGTCAACGCATATCGGAAGCTGATATTCGGCCCAAAAGGAAAGAATTGCTTTTACGCTCTTCTTGTACGCAAGAGGGCGCTTTAGTGCAAAACACAATAACAATAAATCCAAGTGGTGTGTTCGCTGATCGATGATAGAAAGGGAAAAATGAGCTTAACGGAGAATGTGGTTCCGTGATTGCCCACTAGAGGCGCTGTAATCGGGAATTTCGAAATAAATAGTCTAAATGATGGCACATCAGAATTATAATCAAATAATTATCATACAATGTACGCGGTTGGAAAAATTAGTTTAACAGCTGCAGACGCCTTCGACTCTTTCGATTAGTTTAAGTGTAACCCTCACCAGAGGAGGGCTCCCGCATTTTTATTATTTTATAGGTAATATTGCAAGCACGCTGGCAATGTTATTAATTTTCATTTAATTATCCGCTTTAAAATGGCTGCTACTAATTACTTCCATATATTATTAAGCCGTTTTGTGGAAAATTTTCAAAACTTAATAGTAAATTACGTTTAGGCTTCCGTACTTTTAATAAAACGCTGTTTATTTCAGTCTTTTGGGTTGATGGCACGCGCCTTAGATTACGTGTATATTTCAGTTGTCTTTTGGTTGATCAATGTTTTGCATGCGCCTTAGATTATGTGTAGATTTAATTTCAATCTTTTGGTTGTTCACTGTTGTGCACGCTCCTTAGATTACGTGTAGGTTTAAATTTAGTCTTTTGGTTGTTCACTGTTGTGCACGCTCCTTAGATTATGTGTAGATTGAATTTCAGTCTTTTCGTTGTTATTTTTTTCTTTTTGGTTGTTCATGGGTTCATTGTTTACGGTTGTTCATTTTTTTACTCCTTAGATTACGAGAAGGTTTAATTTCTGTCTTGGTTGTTCATTGTTTTGCACGCGCCTTAGATTATGTGTAGGTTTAAATCAGTCTTTTGGTTGTTCATTGTTGTGCACGCGCCTTAGATTACGTGTAGGTTTAATTTTAGTCTTTTGGTTGTTAATTTTTTTTTTGGTTGTTCATTGTTTACGGTTGTTCATTTTTTACTCCTTAGATTACGTGAAGGTTTAATTCAGTCTTGGTTGTTCATTGTTGCGCACGCGCCTTAGATTACATGTAGGTTTAATTTCTGTCTTTTGGTTGTTCATTGTTGCGCACGCGCCTTATATCACGTAGACTTCATTTCAATCTTCTGGTTTATCATTATTGTTCACGCGCCTTAGATTACGTGTAGATTTCATTTCAATCTTTTGGTCGGTCATTGTTGCGTACACGCCTTAGATTACGTGTTGGTTTCCAGCCAGAAAGTATTTCAATTGTTCCAGTCACGTGTCAGCTATTGTTAACACGCCTCCAGCTGTTTAAACATAGAGGTTTACTTTGCTTTCCCCCTCCCACCCCTCCACCCTTGAAAACTACATCGGAATTGAAGGCAAACAACATCGACGCATATTTCCAGTTTGCAGCTGTAGCAATTTTATGAATTTCATGTATAAGATAGTGACCTTTACAAGGTCACACTGCTCAAATAGACCAAACAATGCCAATTAGTATGCAATGCGTGTGGTAAATGGATAATTATCGTTTGACACGCCTCTTTACTCTTATTATAATGCAGACGATTACATCAGGACTTCATTTTCTGGTCGCATGAATTTTTAGAGTGATGTTGCATTTTTTGTAAATCTTTTCTTCATAATGTACTCTACACGACAGCTCATTTCTGTGCATGGATTTCCCTCCTGCCCTCCCCCATCCAACTACATACTATTAACGCGGTGAAGTATTATAAATATTACTCTGTATCATACGCAGAAGTTACAATTGTCATGATTTAGAACCACTGAAGTTATATGAAGTTATAAAACCACTTGAAGGAAATGTTGAGTTCATTTACATAGAAAGAGAATGCTGTCGTTCGGAATTCTGTTTGCGTGAAACTCGTGTTGGACGAGCAATTCTGCTCTCTTGGAATCTTGCATTCGCGTTCATGGAACAAGAACGGCTACTTTTATACTGTCGTTCTGTAAAAAGAATAAAGATCGATAATTCGAACTGTAGTAGCAGGATCTTGATTATCCCAAAAAGGAGACTGACCCTTTTTGGGATAATCAAGATCAGTCCCTTTTTCGGATAATCGAGATCCTATTATAATTGTAATTCAAAAACTAACTTCTTTCGCATAAGGAAAGACATGCTCAATGGGATTGGGGTCTGATAGAAGTTACCACCTTCTTAAATGCAAGGGCAGACCACTCTACTAGAAACTATCCATATTTTCCCATCAGAAAGGCGTCCTATTTCCATTTGCATCTTCGGGTACTTGATCTATGGCCCTCTGCAATAACGGTTTTGACATTCGTTTGGAACGGTCTGGGTTCGAATCCCGTCGAAGACTGGAAAAATTATCAAAAAAAGACTATAATCATGGCTGCAGGTAGCCAATCTCAGGACAAGGGAGTAGGGTCTTTTCTAGAGTCTTTCTCGTGAGTTATTTGGGGCTTTTCATCCCGCACAACGTCCAAATCTAAACACCTATAGAGAAAGTGATACAAAATAAATATAAGACAAAAACTAGGACAACGTGCCACACAACCGGCGAACAGTTCTAACACTCACATAGCCGAACACTTCCATCCTCAGTTGACTTGAAATTGCCTTACAGTTTTTAAGAAAAAGTACACAAATAACAGTACTAGTTGGCACAGACACCCTATATATATAAACCACAACAGTTTCTGTTGCCACGGGGTCCTTGGAACTATGCTGCAGGGAGAACAAACATAAAACCATAGAAACAGCGAACTACCGATATTTAACCTTCGTTCTATTAAAATTGGCACGAAAAACAAACCACTGCAGACTACCAGACTACCCAAGTGTATTCCACAAGCAAGCGACAACAGAACCGGTGAAGTGCAAGGGAAAAGCAAAGGGGTAGTTGAGGGGGGGGGATGTTAAAAGAACGTGAACGCCAGAAACACCTCATGTGTCTGCTATACGCATACCAAAACTCCCACGTCGGGTGGATTTTTTTCTTCCTTTCCTTCTCAAGTCCCCCATACGAAGAACAGGTTAGTGTGACCTCAGCGTCTCAAAGTGAAAGCAAACGTCTTCAAGAACGAGGGGGGGGGGGGAACATCACAGGTGACGCAAGTGCACACGAGAGTTACAGTCTGGAACTCGTTCATATTTATTCAGGCATAAGGGCATCGTAGGAATCTGGTGAGCCATTTCGATGGATCCAGATAAACGACAGCCCAAGTAGCCATTTTGTCGATCAATTTATCCACTTCTCAATGTGTTTCTATACGCCTCTAGTTTGCAAAAATACCGCAAGGTGGCGTCCATAATCCAAAACGAATTAAATTAAATCGGAACAAACTTTTATACTTGTTTATTCTGCAACCTAGTTAAGGTGCAATTCATTAAAACTGCCACCAGGGTGCGCCAATGTATCAACCTACAAGGAATGCAATGCTTTTTATGTAAGATGAAGTTTTTCCAAGCTCTTAATTCTGTTTAGCGTAGTTCCGAAGGCTGCCACTAGGGGGCATTGTTGTAGCAAATGTTTTGGAAGCTAAAATTCAGATTCTTCGCAAAAGTAATCGCCAACTGTCTAAAAACAAAAGCGTTTTGGCAGAGTTGAGTATGTATGCGACCCCATTAGTGGCTAAATGTGCTTGGGGGAGAGGGAGTTGCACTCAAGGAAAGCACCACCACTGTTCTCATTGCTATTCATGAATGCGAAGAAAGCACTTTTCTTTCTCCAACCAGCAGTGATTTCTTCGAGAAATGAACAGCAAAGATGCTTCAGGACAGGGCCCTAAAACGCACGACCAAAGCTATGCGTTTAATTCTCGACCGGATTTTTCGAGAAATGGTACCGATTCGTCACACAACCAGAAAAAATGGTAACCATCACGCAGAAGGTGCTAAAGAAGCGCGTGTTCCAAATTTAGACCACTGAATAAGTAATTCTTACGATCATCTGAGCGCGCGCACAGCGTCATAAGGTCTTACGTGCAAGATTTGCGCATCTAAGAATACGAACGCTTACAAGATTTAAAAATAATAAAAAATAAAAAAAGGCTTAGCTGCACTACCAGATATTTAAAACTATTTTTGAAACAAACAACCTGATATTAATTGTTTAAAGCACGCTCTTTTCTGAAACTGATATTTTCTTTTGCGCGTGCAAAAGCAGAAGCTTAAAATCTTTTGGACTACGGAAACCGTATTGTGCAACCTTTCAGAATTCATTTCTTGTGAAAAAAATAATTGTAATAATAATAATAAATAATAATAAAATTAAATAAAAAAGGCTTATCTGCACTACTAGATATTTAAAACCTATTTTTGAAACAAACATGTCAAGACACGTGCCTGATATTAATTGTTTAAAGCACGCTCTTTTCTGAAACTGACATTTTCTTTTGCGCGTGCAAAAGCAGAAGCTTAAAATCCTTTGGACTACGGAAACCGTATTGTGCAACTTTTCAGATTTCGGTTTTTTGTTGATCCTGAAATGGCAGAGGAAGGCGTATTTTGCTTTCACCCATTCTAAGAGGATTATTACCCGTTACGTGGACTTATAAAGATGACGCTGTCGTGTCTTCTGAGTTACTATTCAGAAAACGCCACCCATTAATTTATTCGTTGGTATTGCATCCAGTAATTTGAAATTTTAATAAGGCGTCACTACTGTCATTTTTGTTACGTCCACTGACTGGTTGCATCATTTCCCAACCACAACAGTTGCAACAGACTTCACCCCTGCCCTTCGGAGAAGCTTACTAATAAAGAGTTATTCGTAATCGCTAAGACTCGTTATTAAATTAATATTAATTGCTAATTAGCCTTTGCTAATTTTAATATATTAATTTTGCGTGACTTGAGTCAGGCAGGGCTAAAAATTGCAGTCACAAAAAGTAAACAAATAAAAATCCGATTATTTTTTTTTTAAATATGCTTTAATAACTTCATATTTCACTTTGTAAGCAGTGACACCAACAGATGTTTTGGAATCGCAGCATCATGCCAACAACTGAGACACCAGAAGAGAATTGCACTGGTGCCCTCCAGGTCCACATACTTCCTGACTGACACCAATTTCAAGAACATGTTGGAATTTACTTTCCCCATCTTTCCTTGCAATTTTGGTCCGCCATTCCTGTTGCTGATTGTAGGTTGTTGTGAAACCGTGTTCGACATCAAGGATCCCTGCACGTTATTTGTGTTATACCAGGGGCCATTGAAAACTTTGTGGTGTAAGTATGAAGGATTTATTTGAGGAGTCTGGTAGCAAGTTACTTTTCAACATAGTCCCCTTTGGAGTCAATACAGTTTTTCCACCGATGCTGCATTGCGTTCATTCTAGCTGCGAAGAAAGTTTTCTCTAGAGCATCCAGAAATTTATCCACTGCACCAGTGACATCACTGTAGATGAGAAAATGGATGGCAGCCATTTTTTTTTAAATTATGAAATAGGTAAACGTCTGATGGTTCTGGATCTAGTGAATATGAGGGATGGTCTAAGAGTTCATGCAGTGCAGCCATGACAATCAGTGAGCAGGCACGTTGTCCTGGTGGAAGAAGATTCCTTTGCTGAGATTTCTTCGGCTGTTGTCTTTGACGTTTACTCTCAAATGCGTGACAAGGTCTACATTATGACTTTCTAATGGTAATCAACAAGAGTTGTCAAGCAAGTGAACAACATCAATCACTCATCGCCAAGATCATGCACACTGTCAACAATTTCTGGAGGGATGGACGTTGCAGGTCTTCCAGAGCAGAGTCATCTTCCAGGCTCTCACTCCCTCGTTTAAATTCTGCTGTCCACTTCTTAACCATGGAGTAGAAAGAGAATCCTCCCCCAATGTTGTAACTGTATCCTCATGAATTGCCGTTAGCCCCTTTTTTCCCCAAATACTGAATGACTGGATTGATTTTGTCCATCCTTCCTCATTCACACAACTGTGTTGGCTTCTGCATGAAACTTAATGAAGTACCGAAATTTTTAACACGGTACCATTACTCTTCCGTACTCAGGCCACAAACTTTAACCCTCCCTCCCCCTCCTAGTATTTGTTGTGATATACCAAATTTTCTTAAAATTAACAGAAATTCAGATCTTTCTTTCTTTTTGGTGTTTGTGAATCTCTCTTATCAAGATTCACATCTCTTTTATCAAGATTCACAAACCAAAAAAATTTGAGAGTATGTTCTATTAATCCCCGGGAAGATTTTAGGCCATATTCTCTTTCCATGGCCCACCCAGTCCTTCGCCCACTTCACCCCAACAAAAACATTCCAATAAATTTCAATCAGCAGCCACGATCTCCTTTTTAAAATTTCAGACTCTTTTTTAGAATAGACTTCTAGTCTTTTGTATCTTATATCATATCAATAGATTAACTCGATCCCTGTGTGCATTATTCTCCCTCCTCTCCCCCCCCCCAAAAAAAAAACTGCTGCACAAACCTCTTCTGAAGGCTCCAATATGTTATGTACATCGCACCATAATAATTTGGTATGCAATGCAATTGGTATATTACCAAACTTGTTTTAGTTGGCAGAATATTCTAAAGGCTAAGCATGCGCGCAGGCATCTTGACTATAGCCATCTGCGGCTTCCGTACACACTGCTCACTGGCCTTGTTCAACTTTAAGTGCCTGAATAAAAATATGACTGAAAAACGGACGTCACAATAGATTCTTTCCTCTGCAATCACTACGGTCAGTGGGTAGCGTTCCCACTGGAATCCATTGGAAGCGGCAGAATGAAAGAGGAAAAAAAAAAAACCCTGCAACTTTTCTCCCCTCATCTCTTTCTCTTCGAATCCTATTAGAAAAAATGGTTGCACCTGACAAGCTGCAGCACTCGGGAGATAAATCATGATCGCCAGCGCCATCCAAAGTGTCTGTTTTCGGTATATTTGGTCCAGCTCTACCCATCACGCCTTAAACAAAATTTGCCTCTCAATCATTCTAAATATAGTTTCAAAAGTTTGAAAAATCCAGACAATTCCCAAAGCGCTGAGCGCATTTATAATGATAATTTAACTTTCATTTTCTTCTCTCTATCACACACACACATTCGATCTATCGTATATAATAATCAACAAATCTAATAAAACGCAAAGAGGGCAGAAAATGGAAGTGATTTATATAAAGGTCCTAACCAAGGATGTTTATTCTATCTGGCCCCCAATCTGCGATCTGCTATCTCGACGGATCGAATCCGGGTTTCTTTAACACGCAGAAAGAACAACAGCTAGAGTCGAGATAAATCAAATCTACTAACATCTTGCACTGATGATGATGGTAAATCTCTTAATATATCAAACATTCCACAATCATTGTTTCATTGACTGAAGACCTTTATCCACCTTCTAGTTCAGAACCTTTGATCTGCAGATCATCCTCCAATGGGGAAAGAGAGGACTGATCCTGTCTTATGCAACCCCTCAAAAAAACAACATTGAACCTTCTGAGCCCATAATAATCATCATCAACCAGATTTTTAGACAAGTCTTTAATTACCTTAACCCAAGGATACTCAACCTTTGAGATACTGCGACCTTCCAAATGATAAATGAATTCGTGCGACGCAATCCACCAAATAAACGTAATTTGGGTTATTGGATCGAATAAAGATCATCACGACATATACCACTCACTCTTAAATATATTTTAATCTATACATCTTATATAAAATGATAGATCCCTACAACTTCATTACATCCCACAGTCTGTGAACCCCTACCCTTAACTACACACGTTTGGTCTGAGGGACTATAATAGTAGTAGTAGTAGTGGCATGTGATGCAAGAAAGCAAGTACAGTATATGAGCTTATGCAGCATCAGCCAGAAAAAAAAAAAAAAAATTTACAAAACAATTCCCTCTAAATGTTTGTCCAGTTCCTCCTTAAATTTATTTAACCTATCAATTACCACAACGACAGATGGAAGTTTGTTCCTGCAATTAACCACCCGCTGATTAAAGGCAAATTTCCGCACATCTATTCTACATCTGTCTTTCTTCAATTTGAATTTATGCCCCCTTACGTTCGTAATCTGAACAAGTGGAAAAATCCCATCAGAATTAAGCGTGCTCAATCCATTCAAAGCCTTATACACCTCAATCAGATCACCTCGCAGGTGCCTAGTCTCCAGCTGCCGCAATTTGCAGAACTTAAGCTTCTCTTGGTAAGAGGATCCCTCCATTCTCCTCACCAATCTTGTTGCCCTTCTCTGTACACGCTCAAGCAAATCTACATCCTTCCTAAAATGAGGCCTCTAGACCTGTACACAGTACTCAAGTCATGGCCTGACCATTGCCTTATACAGAGGGACAATCACCTCCTTTTCCCTGCTAGCAAAATTCCTATATATCATTGACAAAACTCCATGACCTGCCCTGACAGCCTGTCTGCATTACTCAGAAAACTTCATATATGACTGCACAATTACTCCCAGGTCTTTTTCATTTTCTACCACCTTAAGTGTAGTACCACACAGTTGACACGTTTCTCTGCGGTTACTTCTACCCATATGCAGTACTTTGCATTTGTCAATGTTAAACTTCAGTTGCCACTTCTCAGCCATCTGCCCAAATTTTCTAGATCCTGTTGCAGTAGCACACTGCCATTACTGTCATTAACAACCCTGCCAACCTTTGTATCATCTGGAAACTTTGACACTAAGCTTGATATACCTTCATCAATATCATTGATAAATATACAAAACAACAGTTGACCCAACACCGAACCCTGTGGGACTCCACTAATAACATCAGTCCACGAAGAGCAGCACCCATTAATTACCACCCTTTGTCTTCTCCCACTCAACCATCCTTTTATCCATTGTAGCAACTTACCCTTAATACCATTCTGCTCCAATTTGTACAGTAGTCTTCCATGAGCAACAGTGTCAAAAGCTTTCCTGAAATCCAAGTATATGATATCAAAATTATTTTTTGCATCCAGTTCCTTTGTAACCACATCATAATATAATGAAACTAAAATTTTGTGGACATAATAAAGATTTCCCGCCAAGCACCTTCAAATAACAAAATTACCAACTGACCGACGTTTCCGTTCGGCGATTGCGTCATCTTCCAGTTTACAAATAGCAGTTCAAGTAGCATTTTGGTCTTTGGGATCCAACATGCGTATTTACGTTAGCTTACAAAACTTGAAATGGAGAGGTATGCTTAGAATCCCTATCATCTGCAGTGGTTTAGAAGAAACATTTCATTTCACCTATCCATCCCATCCAAGTATGCATTGTTCTTCTTTGAATTTATTCAAGCTATCCACTTCCACAACAGACGGAAGTTTTTTCAAACAATCGACCCACCGCTCGCTAAAGGCAAACTGCCACGCATCTATTCTGCAACCATCCTTCCTCAATTTGAATTTATGGCCCTCATTTGCGTCGTCTGAACAAGAGAAAGAATCCCGTCAGCTTTGAGCTAACTCAATCCATTCAAACGCTTATACCCTTCGCAGTCTCCAGACGCTGCAACTTGCAGAACTGAAGCCTTTCTTGATAAAAGCATCCCTTTTTTGCCCTCGCTAATCTTGTTGCCCTTCTCTGCATTCATTCTAGCAACTCTACATCCTTCCTAAAATGATGTCTCCAGACCTGTACGCAGTACTCAAGGTGTGGCCTGACCATTACCTTACACAAAGAGATAAACACCTCCTTAACCCTGGCTTGAGCTGACATGGCAGCCTGTCTGACTGCACAATTACCCTCACCAGGTCTTCATTCTCCACTACCCTGAATGTAGTACTGCATAATTGGTACGTTACTCTGGGGTTACTGCTGCCCATATGCAGTACTTTGCATTTGTCAATGTTAAACTTCAATTGCTGTTTCTCAGCCCATCTACCTAATTTTTTTTTGGATCTCGTTGTAATAGTTTATCTTGATTGCTTTCATTAACCACTCTGCCAACCTTTGAATTATCAGCAAACTTTGACATTAAGCCCGAAATACTTTCATCAATATCATTAATATAAAACAATGGGCCCAACACCGAACCATGGGGAACTCCAATAATAACATTAGTCCATGAAGAGCAGTGTCCACCGATTACCACTCTGTCTTCTCTCAATCAACCATCCTTTTATTCATTAGAGCAGTAACTCTTTCAATCAGCATAATGTTTTGTGTAATCTGCCTTAAGATGGAATACTGAGTCCACATCTGGAGTGGTACCTCCTAAACGTCTCTTAAACTCCTAGTGGCATGGACACTATAGAACAACCGGCACAAAATGTGAGGCACAATTTGAGGTAGTGGGGGTTCGTTGATAAAGAGCATCAGAAAAGGGGTTGGTAGCCAAAAAGGCTCTTGAGGCATTGTTCTAGACTTTATCCAAAAGAGAATTCAGAATAAGCAATGATACCTCACTCCATTCCCTATCACCTAGAAGTCCAATTTCTGCTGCACCTTTTTCTACAGATATTTATGCGAATGACTCTTCCATCGCTTTCTTTCAAATCGGTCCGGATTCACAGCTCTCAACTCTCAGAGTTGACTTTTACCCCTCCCCTTCACCCAATTTGAACTTTATTCAAATCCAATAAAATATTTCGTAAAACTTCCCAACCTTCAACCCATCGAAGGTGTAAGTAATTTTTCGCGTTTGGAAATACATTAAAAAAATAAACAAACCAAATCATTAAAATATCAAAACCACTTTATAAAGGTCAAACAGTCACGACAGAAGGCGCCCCCTAGCGGATATCATAAATTTCTTAGGAAAAGTATCGTATCTGCAATTACTGCACATTTGCATATTCCGACTTATCTCAGAGGGCGCTTATAGCTACACACAACTAGAGACAGTTTGGCAACCTGCGAAGGATCACATTTTCCCACTCGCAATTCCCCCCTCCCCCTAATAAGGGAGGGAAGGTGTAAAACCGACACCGAACAGTTGGCATACTAATTAACAATTTATGTTAATTAGCTTCTCTACAAAATGTTGCGTGCAGGTGTATATGAGAGTAGAAACAATTAATTAGGGTTGAGATAAGCATGTGCTAGGCCTAACACAATTCCCAACTCCCCTCCACATCCCCCAACATCCAAAAACACAGTAATGACAAAACATTAATCGCCCTTGCCCGTTAAAAATGCAAATATTTCGGCACCACGTGCAGGTTTTGCCTGTCTTTATAACAGGCCATCAGGCATGCTGTTGTTATGGTAACCGCTCGTATTAAAAAGCAGTTACTCTAGCCATTCCAATCATTAGGAATGGATTCGTACTTATTCGAAAAGGTCTGGTATGGGTTATGCAAGCGTCTAATGACCAATGCTCCAAGAAGCAATAATTACAGGGGCAAATATTGATTATTCATTACCGTAATTGTACATCTGAGCGTGGATAAACCAAGTTTTAAGAAGAGACGCGTAGTTTTTGTGTTTCCATTCATCAGAATCGAATTTCAAACTTTCCAGGAGCTAGTTTCAAAACAGCAAACACAAACTGTTTCTATGTTGTTAAAATACTTTGAAATTTGACCGCAAGGTGGCTAAATGATTTATTTACTACAATAAACAACCGTTTGCATCAAAGACAGAAAATTCTCAAATCCTCTTTGTTCAAGAAGAATGGTATAAAATATTAACCTCCTAAGTCGAAGTGGACTCTGCCTCTGGAAATGATTCGAAGAATTGATGAAATTTAACAATTCTTTGAATCATTGGGATCATCTAGTGAAAGATCAGGATCATCTAGTGCTCGCTGTACATCTGTGAGCATGTTATGTAAACCCTTAAAAGGTAGACCTTTACCTGTTTCCCTACGAAATGAAAACATCTATATCGATTTGAACCAAAGGACACAGTAGATGATTGACAAAGTTGCTTTTCAAAATGATTATTTAACATCCTGTGGATGGATGAAGTGCACTTTCACCTTGACGGCTCTGTGATATACACGAATTGTCGAGTTTGGTCTAAATAAAACCCCCTCGTGTGAATATTGAGGAATCATTCCACCCATTAAAAGTTTACAGTAGATTTACGGCATTATTGGCTCCTTTTTCTTCGAAAGGGACAATTAACCATTGAGGGCGTTTCAGGACACAAGTTAACCTATTGCGAGCCAAATTTATCCCAGAGATTATGCGCGAATTTGCAAGGAAGCATATTTTCTACGCAGGGTGTTGCTATGCTCCATATTGTCAATAACATCAAATAGCTCCTATGAAAGACCTTAACGGAAGAGCGAATTATAAGTCTCCATTTTCCAATCTCCTGCCTACAACATCACCCGACCAGAGGACTTTTGATTCTAAGGATATCTCAAATATCCATGTTTATAGATTTCCTTCACCCTTTTCAGATTTTAAGTATGCAATCAGCCAACATTATTTTCTAATAAGCAATGGACACAACGACCTGCGTAATTGCTTGTTAGAAAATAATGGTACACATCTGGATGAAAAATTTATCTTTGTCTTAAATTAATCACTTTGTGCTCCGCTGGTGAGTAACTTCCGACATATACAACCTGTAGTTTCCGAATTATTGAAGTCCCAGTTAACCATAGGGTACTCCAGCATTCTTTAAACTATTAATCTTTGTAGATTCCCCTAATTGATACCCTATTGATCCTTCTTAGTAAAATTCTAATATAAGATATTGTCAAAGGCTTTTATGGAATTGAGCTCAGTTAAATTAAAACTATTACCTAATTGTATGGTGTTGTTTTAATAAAATCACAAGTTAGTCGAAATCGATCTTCCCTTGGCCCAACATTCTTCGCCCTTAATGTCTAGGATCAAGAATGATCTGAATTCAATTTCTAATTCATTCCATTATCCACGCCACATCAAGGCTGGACCTCTAAATTTGTTAATCTGTGAATACCAGAAATATGAACCAGAATCTTCTGTTAATAACCCCATTAACCTTTTTGAAAGTGGCTCGTATGTACCATAAGTCGTTCCATCCTTCCCAAAGACGGAGGGGGAGTTGGCGTGGCCAGTAAATAATTAAAACAATTCTTAAGGACTTCCATTCACTACTCCTAAATCCAGTAATTGCTTTAATTTGGCCACACAGGAAATCCCTCGAGTTTCCCCTCCCTTCTTGGCTGGTGCTAGACATTCTACCGCTTCTAACCGGCGCTAGTCTCCCGCGTTTCCCTGCCCTTATTCAACCCCCCACTTACTTCCCTCATCGTATAAAAGCTGCCTCCAGGATTACAGACCTGATTTCATGTCTTCGGCAGTAGTAGCGCGGTTATGAAGGCTTACTTACATCCTAGTGGTTGCCTAGACAACTGCATCGAAGGGATTACATTTGGGGGGATGGGAAAATACCCTAGAAACCACGGAAAGAGAAAACAGCAAAGAGGTGGGAAAGTATGTGCCCTGATGGCTCGCGAGAAATGGATGGTAGAAGCACATAAGCTTAATGGTACAGACAATACAAGATCATCACGTGTTGGGTAAAAGTGGATATGTTTCGGACTTGTTCCCTCATTTCGCGCATGCGCCGGTCCCTCAGTGTTGCAAAGAGCCATTTCCGATAACAACGAAATGCAAATAACATCAAAGTGTGTACAAACGTATCGATTTTACTCTGCACATCAATAATGCCACGTTACCAGAGTGGGAGAGAAATGAAACTATCCCCCCCACGAAATTAATTAAGCAATTTGTAAACAAATGACTTCCACCAAGCCCGGATATAAGTACTTTGTTCCTTATCTCGGAGTATCAGACAGCCGACTGCGTCAATGGAATAGAAACACGACATTTTAAAATGGTCGACCCGAGTCTCAATAAGCCGGAAATAGTTTCAGCTAGAACTCGACAACACCCATTATGTGACATCTCGACTCGACGCCCCTGAATTTTAAATAATAATTTCCCAATAGTAACTGTCAATTAAAATCGCAGATGAAAATAATTAATACAATTTTTGAAGTCTAAGCTGGTATTTATAATCCACAGAGCACATTCTATAGCGCATATACAAGTGCTTATTTCTCTTGTGGCTACAAACTGGCCACAGCGCCGGACGAAGGTATTTCGGCCCCACGGGGCAGAGAGAGAGAAATTCTTTAACCATTTATTAAGGATATATATATATAGTTTTTTTTTTTGCCTTATTGTTCTTCTGGGTTTTTTGCGCCCCTTAAAGTATAGCGCCCAGGGCAAGGGCCCTTTTAGCCCATACATTAATCCGGAATTGATTGGCCAGTACCTACTGTCACTGCCAAGACCCGAATTTATGCAAAATGCGCATGTCTTTAACATGTCCATCTACTCGACTTTCAGTTGGCACATTTTCGTTAAATTTCATATTTGAGCCTTTTAAAAAGATTTGTCTAGCCATACCTAATTTTATTAAAATCAGACCAATAGAAAGCTGACAATCAACATTTATTTGCCCGTCCGTCCGTCCTCATGTAATAACTCATAATAATTCATTCACTACCAATGAATGAATTTTCATGAAATTTTATATTATGCTCTGTTAGAAAGATTTATCACTCTTTTCAAATTTTATTAAAATCGGACCAATAGAAATACGACTATTAATTATTCATACATATCACAAAGGCCTTGCCGACCGGGCTAGCCGAGTGGGTAAAGTACCTGCCCGGCAACCCAAAGGTCGCGGGTTCGATTCCCGCCTCGGGCTTGGATCAAAGTACTGCAAAAACCTTGGGAGGTGCAATATGGCCACAGAAGCCGATGCGCCAACAACTACCAAATCAAAAAAAAAAAAAAAAACAAAGGCCTTTTAAAAATATTTCTGCAGCCATACCTAATTTTATTAAAATCAGACAATCAACATTTATTTGTCCGTCAGTCCGTCCTCATGTAATAACTTATGATAATTCATTCACTCCCAATGAATGTATTGTAGCTGAAGCACTGGATATTATGTTTGGGGCAATGCTTTGGTTATAGTTTCCTTTTTTTTTTGTAGTATGATATTACTATTTGTTTGCGTTAACCTACACGAGTCATTTAAGCTGCGCATCAGCGCTGGTTACCGATAAACAGGCGACGTACCTTCAAACATGTTCATATACACAGCGGCACACATGGGCCCCACTTCTCTTTTTATATCTATACGTTTTAAAATTGATTTGGAACCTACTTATTCGGTGGGGTATAGATAATAAATGGTAAATATTTTCTTCAAAATTTTGGGAGGTTAAGATTTAGCCTCTTAATTTTCCCCTCCCTCATATGTAGCACAGTTGGTAGGATCGTCTCCCTCTCCACACCGAGTAGGAAAGACCTGAGTTCGAGTCCCGTCGATGATGGGGGGAATTTTTATGGGTATTTTTTCACAACGTTGCTGAGTTAGTTGGTCTCAAACAGAAAATCGATCTCAGAACACCCGCAACAATATGACAGTTGCTGATGCTCCCAAAACACTACAACTCTCCTTCCCCCCCTGCGTATGAGCCGCCCGTATATCAAACGATCTTCATAAGAAGAAAAACACCAACACTTTAGTCACTTAGTATACATGTTCAAGGATTACTGAATGGGAGAAAAAAATTAGACTTCTTCCCTTTTTTTTTTTTTTTTTTTTTTTGACTTTAACTGTGCATCTCCCGAAATGACCTTGTTCAATGCGATGTCTGACCTTGAAGGTCAAGAAGATCTCTTTTCATTGCATAAAATGGTGGAAATCAGGCCAACCCTATTACCTAAGAAAAACCAGAATTGACAAAAATCTGTTCGATTTCCTTCACTGCCCGATTGGTTCTCGTTTTGGCGCCAGTAATCTTCGTCATTTGTCACCCGCAGGGGTCACCTCAAGGAAGCGACTCGAGCAGCCTTTATTACTTAGGGATACGATGTGTTTTTTTTTTATTATTATTTTATTTCTTCTATCCTTCTCCTTTTAAAGATTACAAGGACTTGTAGAAAGGCACACAAACAGTTCACAAAGATCGAACAGCATGGCTCCATCCAACAGCAAGTAAACCCACCCACATTTCGAGCATTTTTTACGCTTGTTGGGTAATAAATGGAGGGGGGGGAGTAGGGCAGACTTCTGCGTTCCCACTAGTGACACTCGAAAACTGTCTAGTCACTCACACAAAATAAATGCACTATAAAAGCGGAAATTGTGTCTGGAAAAGTAGTTCCAGAGAGAATCACTGTTTCGTTTGCTTCAAAATCACGTGATTTCGAAGCAAAAAATCTGTTGCCCTGTAGAAAACAGAAGATGGTTCACAATTCAATCACACGAATTCGAATATGACTTCAAAAGGCAAGGCTATCGATCTTACGATTGATGGAAAAACTTTGCAAATAAACGCTGGAGGCATCTCTAGGAATAATACATCATTCCCCAGACCGCCTTTGGTCTGCAGACGACTGAAACGAATTTTAATGGCCTGTTGCCAACTATCGATAACTTGTGAACTGCGCATACTCCAAGGATGGTTGGTATTATGCAGTGTGAAAATCGGAGCGAAAAAAATTCCCCCCATCCTCCAGCAACAAAATTAGGCCTAACTATTCCGTTCCATAATTATGAACCGTTCCCCCTCCACTCCCCCTCATATAAACGCTACTTATGCACTTTATTTGACTACCAAGTTACGAATGAAAATTATAAGCAGCTTTAAGACCTGTTTTGTAAGTAGAAACAGCACCAAACGATAAAACAGAACCAGACGATAAATCTTCGACCTCTGGCTGTGCGTGTTACATCTGTATGCATTCACCGAATGATGCGGATCTGCCTAAGCCAGATGGAGGTTATTAGCGTCTCAATGACCTGCGCCTTTTCGCCATCCACTACTTTTTTGTGTACACGCGAACTCGTGCTAATGTTAGACACCCTGCTTCAAAACTTCGGTTGGAAAAACTGCTTAAGAAAACATTGCTAGTTTTGGCACCCGTCTAGAAACTTGGCCATGATGAGAAATTACTGTTTAAAGGGGATGTGTTGGGAATATTATGAATCATGATGTCTTGTGTTGTTATTAAGTACTTGATGATAACTCTTAACAACAACAACAACCTCACAGACGAGACGTTTGAGAAATCCGCCATGTTAGGCTTAACTACTATTGGCTCTGGTAATATTCGCCATTGCCATAAGTATTTGGAAAATCGAAATTATTAAACTAGAAATCGTATAAAAGTCACTAATTAACTATTTTTCTTCGGTATTTAAAATTCTAAATATAAAAATTAAGATTTTTATAATTTAAATAAAAAAAATAAACTATTCGAAAACGTGCTGGGGTAATATAAAAATAAGGACAATCTCCGATATATTTGAAGGTTGCTAATCATTTGTATAAAGTACGAAGATTTCAAACATTGGTGATCTTCTCTCCCCCCCCCACTCCTTGTCCAGTTTTTATGGATCCCTTTAGCGGACTTTTAAGTGGTGTCAAATTAGGCCTACTTTGGAGAACAGAGAACTCTTGTAACCACACAACACGGCCACAAAGAAAGGGAATGGGAGGGTTAATTGAGGGAGGGAGGAAGCCAGAAGGGAGTCGACCACTTCTGAAGAGCATTTGCAAATGGCCCTTAAGCACCCGGATGTTTTTTTTTTTTTTTTTGCCTCCTCTTTCTCCTCTCCCGTTTTACAAATTGGATATTAACGGTGGCTTCAATACCAAAGTACGATTACACATCTTTTCACCATTTACACTACTAAGCTGAATCGCCTACAGGTAAACCAGCCCAGCTTAGTGTCCCGGGATACTATTTTAAAAGGTGGAGTAGTCATAAAAACAAGACAAACTCGGCTTTATGACAACAGCAACTGAAGCAAACAATCCGGATCTGCAGACAGAAGCCCAGTCAACAATAGACCGCCGAATACCCGTCAAAAGAGAGTGGCAACCCTCCCCCTTTCATCAAACCAAAACCCTGTCAGCGACAGATAAGGCATTTCACGTGGACAAGGGTCATTCCACCAGCCAAAGCGATAACAGCTTGGGTAAACACAGCTAAGTCGCGTCATGGTCCTCTTTGGCTAGCTATCAAATCAACGGGACATCTTTCTTGGCGACAGCTACAATCCCCAGTGTCTTATCCAACCCCCCCCTCCCCACCACTACAACCTCTTTGCCCACTTACATCCCCTACCCATCTCAATTTAGTGTCTCCTTCATGACGTATTGTAAAAACCATCCATCCGTGCCATTCTATAGAGTCACGATCGGCAGTTATCCGAAGAACTTAATTATTTGCAGAGCTCACTGGTCGATCAATACTCCCTCTACCACTTGCTAATGTGTATCTTAAAGATGATTCTTCACGCGATTTTTTTCCCTTTACATTCATTCTACATTTTCTTAATAGAAAGATTTGAAGTAATCGAGAAAAGAAGCCAGTGTGACCACATTTTTTATGGAGAGGATGATAGTAAAAGTTAGCTAATTTGCATAAAATTCATTTTAGATAATGATGATACAAAGCCTTTATTTATTGATAGTAATTACTTATAAAGTACTTCAATAAACTTTAATACAATCTGAAATTGCTGTGTGTGTTATAACAGTTGTTTGTTAAAACGGGACTTAGTTACAGCGAGTGTTATAACAATCGGTGCAGTCTTCCCACCCCTCTTCTATCCCCTAAGCTAGTGCTTAAGACATCTCTTAGCTGGAGTTAAGAAACTGAAGAGACCGCTCGCGGTAGCGATAAAAGCCTGGAAGTTTGTTTATGGCAACAGTATCCTTCCGATCAAAGAAGTGTTGATAAGATATCATCAATCTCTCGGCGCACATTACACTAGCTGGGGGGGGGGGGCGACTTTGTAGCGGCTTCAGTTAGCTAAGGATATATCCAATGTCTTTAAATGGATGTACTGAAGAAAAATAATACCGACAACAAACTGTTAGCCAATTTCTAAACACAGCATTTGATCTTCCAATTAAATCTCCAGTATATCGGCGGATTTGATGTCGAGCGATAGCCTGGGGACCCTAAGATCTTCAGAGTACCTTCCCAGTTATCTGTATGTTATTAAATGAGGCGGTATGTTGCGTTATAACTGGCACAGTGGGGAGGGATAATGGTACTCGGTAATGCTCAGGGCTGTGGCGTGAGGGCAATGTGCAGCTATTTTCAGAGGCAACATATTTTCTTGAATGAGTAAACTTTTTGAGCCATCATCCTTCTGTGATGGTCTTGTTCATAACCAGACTGAATTCCATCCTATATAATCAGAATAAATTCTCGCTCTGCAAGATTTATGACTTTAAAATAAGAGTTATTTTAAACCTTTAAAAACGCATAAGCACACAGGGCTGATATTACTAACCACGATTCAGAGATATCAGCTTCTGGTACCCTTCTAAACTCGTAAATTTTATGTATGGATTATATAACGCTGTTATGTAAACTGGAACAAATTGAGATTACTGGTAAAATCCTACGCTGAATCACATGACCTGCCCTCACGACCTTTCTTCAAGATAGAGGAAAGAGGGTTGTTATAAATGATCAACCATCAGTGTGGGCTACTTGAATTCTTCGGGATTCGGTTTTAGGTATTCTCCCATTTCTAATATTCGTCAATGATATTAACGAGAAATACCATCATAGTTTGTTGATGATTTGAAGATGGGAAGGATAGTAACAATTCTAGACATGTTGCTCCAGAAGACTTGGATCGGTTGCATATACGGTCCGAAAAATGTCAAAGTTTGATGGTTAGATAGCAATATTATTTTTCTCACTCTCCCAAGAAGAAAGAGGGGGGGGGGGAGGTCTTTTTCAGTGTTTAAAACCCCTAATCAGCAAAGCATACTAAATACATCTTACAATTTTTATTAAATGGAATAATTTATACTTTAAACATAATATACATTCGGTTGGCCTACTTTCTAATGCGCGTCTGTCTATACAGTATAGAAAAAAATAAATGGCAAATCACTCTGTCGAGACAAGAGAAAGTAAGATAACCCACCAGCCCATGTAAAACAATCCCCCCCTTCCAGACACGAACACACCGAGGCGTAACACTCATCGATGTGCAACGCTGAATTGACCTTGATGAAGAATAAACGACTCAAGGCCGTGTCGGAGGTTAGCAAGTTCGAAGGGGAACTTGCTGCTTCCACCCACAGAAATATAATTTTGTAACAATTTTTTTTTTTTTTTAGCTCCGAGATAAGAAAGTGTGTTACTGCATTTAATGCAAATTGCTTTGATTCAGCATCCATAATCTCCTCCCCGACTACCCCGGGCGGAAAAAAGGCTCTGGATTAAACCAAACGCTCACGTAGCAAGTAGTGGATGAATAACCTATCCTCGGTGTTCTACATACACGCATGATAAATGAACCCCCCCTTTCCTCGACTCCCCATCATATGAAGGTCATCCATCCGTTTCCCGTATTTAATAATGTCCTATATTAGTACCTCTGTACATGTATACATACCGTGGTTTAAAAGTATTTATTGAACTCGACTCGGTCTCCGTTAAAACCAAAACAAAAGTATTATTAAATAGAATGAGCGCGCATAAAAATTCTTTACATGAAAACTACAAGCGCGCAAAATTTTTTTTTTACGGGAAAACTACAATTCCCGGTCTTTTTTTTTACGGGAAAACTACAATTCCCGGTCTTTTTTTTTTACGGGAAAACTACAACTCCCGGTCTTTTTTTTTTACGGGAAAACTACAATTCCCGGTCTTTTTTTTTACGGGAAAACTACAACTCCCGGTCTTTTTTTTTTACGGGAAAACTACAATTCCCGGTCTTTTTTTTACGGGAAAACTACAGACCGCACAAAAATTCCTGGCCTTTTTTTTTTTTTTTAACAGGAAAACTACAGTTCCCAGCATTTTTTCGTGAAAACTACATAAAAATGAAAGAAATCGACACAAACTTCCAAAATGTATCAATTTCAAATGACTAATAATTAAATCGAGCCTCTCACAAACCAGAAGTTTTCTCTCAACTGAGATGAAATATCGGCTGCACATTTCTTGCCAATAATACGAACGCGCCGGCATGTGTGCTCGCTCCAGCGTCTGCCAAAAGCGCAATTTCATCCGACGGTATCGCGTGCTGCAAATCTCGGACAACAATAGAAACTGCAATCGCGCGCAATGCGCTTGCTTTAATTTTCAGGTAACGAAATATACAGCTCATGGACTGAGCATGCGCCGTTTACCTGTACTTTTCACGCAGCAGTGAAAAGGCAGAAGACAGACACACAGCGGATGTTTCTTTTATTTTCAACTACTTCTATTTTATCTGCGTTGATTACGGAATCATTTAAAAATAGTTGTTTAATGAGAACGCTAATCTTAAACAGATCTAAACTCAGCCCACACGGACGCCGCCCACTTATACCCGCCAACGTAAGAAACAATAAAAATATAACACGCTAATAAATCCCAGTTTTATATAATCATTAATAAACTCGACACCGGAAATTTCCCGCTAACAAATGCAGAATTGGTTGAGACTAATTACGGACAGATAGAAGATGCTTATCGTCTGACAAATCAGTACGGAGTTACGGCGTATCTTTTTAATGATTTTAGGCTTAGTTAATAACCTTCCGTGCCGACCTACATTCATTTCCCGAAATGAACAGTTCGCTCAAAAGTGATGAATTGAATTATTGATTTAATTTCTTAAATATATATTTTTATACACTAGAGGAATATCATCGGCGACAAATCAATATTCGATTGCGTGGCTTTGTAAGTGTTGTCTTTCCCAATAATTCTCGTGGAAATTATTGGTAGACACCATACAGCTGAATACCATACAGCGGAAGTTACCATCGCTGTTGTTAGGAGCGAAGCAAACAGGGAAAGTGGTGAAGGATCAAATCCAGCTTGAACCCGGGTCTGATTCTTTGGTTCTCAATGTACATTTTTACTTCCTGTACAATCTCACTTCTATTCCCCCCTAATACTGCCGGTATCCCCTCGAAACTTAAGGGGAAGAATCTGTTAACTATCAGTGGCAGTCAGACCATAAACGTCTTGCCTAACCTTGTTCGGTTATCAGAAATCCAGCTTGTCTTTTGAATTCCCTCACACCCATTTTAAACTAACTTCAGCACACCTGTGACCTTATTATGATCGCCCCTCCACCCCGCTATCAAAATCCCAACCGTTCCGCAGGCGAGCCATTTTCCAACACCATTCTTCGATGGGGTTACCGACAACACGAGTACATCGGGTCGAGTTCGTCGCCTTGCAATACCTGGCGCGTTAACCCTAGCAGGCGCTGTGGGAGGTTACTTTCAGGCATCGACGTAGGGCTTAGGGAAAGTTCTTTAATTGTGACAAGCTCCTACCCACCACCAGCCTCCTTCTTACCCTTTGAAGTGTCGACCTCTATGGGGTTCACTACCGTGACCTTGTTTAGGACAGCTGAAACCCTAGAAATGACCGGACAGGGAAAGCAAGAGGGAAAAGAAGTCAGCTATGTTCAACTTGAATACCATGGAGGAGGGAAAAACATTGCAGCGGCTTTGACGACTTGCGTTTCAATTTGCTACCGCCTCCGCCTCCACCCCCCTCACCCCTCCCTAAGAATTTTCCTAGAAAAACACCACAGACCGATGACAGCAAAAGGAAACTGGATAATCAAAAAAATATTCATAAATTCCTTGGATAGGTTGCTTTTGTAAATATTGGTTCATTCCTCAGTTGATCAAAAATAAACATCTTATGACGATCCTTGTGTAAACAGACAAAGTTCGCTAGATAAGTCCCAGGATAATCCCAGGCACTGGTACTTAGGTGCAGTTTAATGAACATACTTAAGATATTCCTTAGCGAAAGAGAGACTGACGATCCTTCGGTTTGGCAATCATTTATGGTTATTCTAGATTGTTTACTACGCATTATTCGTGCAATTAAAGCTATTTATAATTATAATCGCTAATTAATGTACCGGGATTATTTATTTAACAGAAATATAATTTTAAATTAATAGAAACAGAAATTGTCAACAGAACAAACGAATCTGCCACTAGAGGGTGTATTTATTATTTATTTAAAGAAAATTAATTTTAAATTACTAGAAACAGATATTGACAAGAGATGAATCTGCCACTAGAGGGTGTTACTTACGTACAGTATACAACAGACCTAAAAACAGTATCAAGGCTACCAAACGATGTCGAAAGATTTCTTTTCTTTATTTTGCAAATCAATAATAAAAAAAAAACGTTTGCCTTTCTAAAATCGATTATGATTTGGAAATTAAAGCAAATCAAAAGCTAAGCGATATTTTGGCTTAAAATATCAAACAAGTGTGCTATTACCAGCAAATCGATTGGTAGATGATTATTATTTTTTTTTTTTATGGCTTACCTCGGAACTTGGTGGCGCTCGTTGTAATTAAAGTCTTTAAATATGATCCGGACGCCTGCAACATATTCCTAAAATCTTTTTTAACCGCTTCCCGATACCTTTCTTCCATCGTTTGACTGCAACAAGTTTTAGCAGAAGGACAAAGTTCTAAATCATCACCTACGGAAACAAACAGAAATTGTTATCAGCGAGTGGCGTTCTTGAGACAGACAGACACACGCACGCACGCGCACACACACACACACACACATAAGGGCAATAACAAAGAAAAGGGGCATAGTCGGGCATCGACTACTGCCGATGGAACCCACCTTTGATCTGAGTTTCTGGCACCAGTTGAGAGTTTCCAATCTGCTTCATTACAAATATTTGTCGAATCTCCGTGCAAGATGTAGAGACGTCGGACGCTGCATCATCCTCGCCAATGGCCTCGGTGGCATTGTCGGCAGCGTTGGCCAAAATGAGAGAGGAGAACAGACTCACTAGAAAACACAGCACCAATGTTTGGCAGGCCATGATCGCGACACGTAACAAGAAAACGTATCCTTGCCTCGCTAGCTAGGAACTACATCGAACAGTCGGCACAGAGGTAGAAGACCCTGTTCGTCTGCTTCCATGGGAGGTGAAAGATCGACAGCCGTTCGCTCTACCAACACTGTATGCCATTGAGGCACGTAACAAAGCAGGCGAGCTGCTACTGGTTAGCTGAGACGTGACGTTGCCATCAGGTGGTGTGGAAAAGCAGAAATAGTGGATTGACGAATAACGGAAAAATGGTGCTTTGCTGGGAAGGTGCTATAGATGCACGTGAGAGTTATACGATTTACGAATATGATAACGGTCTCTTGGCTTCGGAATAACCGCTAGCTGCGACCTCTCTCGGACAAGAATATCATTTATAAGACTGCTAAATTTCACTCACTTACCATACAACTTTACCGCAATTACTTCAACCGATTTTTTTTATTTCATCTCTCTCTCTGTCTTCTGACTTTTTTTTTTTTTTCCTTCTCTGATTTCTTGACTTTACAAGAATGTATGCAGAAATTTGATTTTGAGGAGATTCCATCAACAATGCCTCCAGTGTCCAATGGGATTCGAACCTGGGTCTCTTTAGACAAGTCAGAAGGGACGAAACCACTGTACTTACCGGGGAGACGTTGTTGTAGTAGGGTTTAGGAGCATCAGCGACTATATTGTCTGTTAATTGCTGTGTTCTGTGTTCCATTTTATGTTTTCTGGACGAAAAACTCGAGTTTTTGGGAGAAAAAAACATGCTACCCTCACCTGAAACCGACTAATTCAGCCACATTGCGAAAAAAGGCCCATAAAAATTCCTCCCGTCATTGATGGGACTCCAACTCGGGTATTTTCCACCCAGTGGGGAGGACAGCGATTGTACCAACGTCAGGGGAGACTTCTCGTTCTTAAGAAATAACACAGCTTGACTTTGAATGCTAATTTTTGTTTTCTGTGATCAGAGGTGTGTGTGTTAATCGCCAGAGCGACTAAGGCCATGAGGTGTCAGTATGATGTGTCCGTAAACTGTGTATATTCCGTGGTCGATTTGCTGGACGAAAAAACCGTATTACCCAGAGGAAAAAGAAAAAAAAAAAAAAACATGAAACCCTCACCTGAGACCGACTAACTCAGCCATGTTGTGGGAAAAGATCCATGAAAAATTCCTTGAATCATAAACGGGATTTGAACCCGGGTATTTTCTTTTTGTTATGGGGAGGACAGTGATTCGATTTGTGTAATTCGTGTATACTGAAATATCTGTTGACTGCATCGTATAGAAGTTTTGCAAGGACTAACTGAAGCTGGTCCTGACAGGAGGATTGAGATTTGAGAATGGGCCTGTAGCATGGCTAATTAGTATCCTACTTTAGCGATATTCCATCTCAATGGCACCTGCAATAAACAGACATGTCAGTGGTGGCCCACTACTAACGTATACGATGCTGAAGAACTTTTTGGAGGCGAAACTTACGAGGATATCGATTCCATGGCTATGTAGTTCCAACAATAGTATGTCACCGCACTACGCCCTTGGCGTTCATCACTAATTCGATGAGCATTTCCCCTGATTGGATTAGTCATAGAAGAATCATCGAGTGGCCAGCAATACCTTCGGATCTAAGCTCTTTGGATTTCTTTTTTGTAGGGTATGCGAAGTCCCGGACAGCAATTCCCACTGATTTTCAGAAACTGCAAAACACAGATTGTTGCAGGACCGTGACCCTGAAAATGGTTCCCGGAAGTGTTTTAGACAAATTGCATTAGTATAGACACTGTCCAGTCAAAACATTATGAGCACAACTATGTTTTAGCAATCAGCCATTGCTCCCATCTCGGCGGCACACTTATCGCAGTGAGAACTAATAAATGTGATATCTGCGAGATCGTGATACGAAGTACTTCACTGACATGGACAAGGGACGTGTTCTGATGGACTTCAAAAAAGAGATGATTGTCAGGTACCGGTGGAATAGTGGAAGTATTACAGAAACTGCGAATCTTGTTGGCTATTCGCGGAGGTACTGTAGCTAAGGTATTATCATACCTCTTGAGTTTTTTGGTGATGTTACCTATATAATTGAATAAGACTTTTCCTTTGAGAAGACTGACCTTTTGGGGAAACACTAGCACCGTCTAGTGGACATATGGCTTTTTGTGGTGGACTTGAAGAAGATTTCTCCTTGACTTATTTTTTTTTCCTTGACTTATTTACATTATTTATTGTAAATAATAATTGTTAAAAATTAATCAGTGTAATGATCATGTATACATATTATAGAAGAAGAAGATGAACTCTTTAAAATAAAATAAATACATTTTTCTGTTTATACTCCGGCACGACAACCAAGTCAGTAGAGTTTACAATAAATCATCAATACAAATATTTATCGTATTTAGTAGTCACGGGTTTGAACCCCGGTGCACTCAAGGAACGCGTGCTATGCACTCTCGCTCCTGACCACTGGGCTATGACACGAAGACCTCTGATGCGAAGACCTGCCGCCATGTGGATGGTCCTTGGTGCATATATATATGGTGCCTTATGTATATTTACTAGTCTTTGCAAGTTATGAGACGATTTCCTCTATGTATAATTTTGTATCCTTGATTTGGGCTTCCATTACCCTGCACCCACAGATATTGCCCTCTCTCTTGTGGGTGTACAATTTTGTCTCTATTGGGACTGTTGTGTAGATAGTAGAATTGGCCCACCTTCCCATAGTCAGGGACGCGTACCCAGAGGGGGTTGTCCATGTGATTGCCACTTCTGGGTAGCCAAGTGATCAGCACAACACAACACAACACTACTCACATGCGTGGCCTTTTTAGTGAGTTCTGAAACGGGGAGGAGTTGAATTAACGTTACAGGTTTCGTCCCAACAAAAAAATATACATAAATACATGGACTTTAACTAAGGGATGACCAGCGGTGTTTCCAAGACGACGATCCAACGAACCCTTCTCCGTATGGGACTTCTGGAGTAGATGCCCGGTCATATGCTTACAGCCACCCATCTCCAACAAAAGTCTGCGCGGGTAGCACGGTGGTATCGTCACCGTCCTCCCCACACCGGGTGGAAAAGGCCTGAGTTCGAATCCCGTCGATGACGCGAGGAACTTTAATGGGCTTTTTTCACTCCGTGGCTGAGTTAGTTGGTCTCAGGCGTAGATGGCAAGGTTTTTCTCCCCAGTAACTAGGGTTTTTTCGTCCAGCAAAACAGGCAAATCAACCATAGAACATACGCAATTTACAGACACAAATACGGGTTAATGTATTTAATTACAGGCAACTCTAAAATAATAATAATAATATATCTCCAACAAAACGTCTAAAGTTTGCATTTGAACTGCGTTTGACAACTGGAAAAATTTTTGCCTTTTCCGTTGTGTTTGGTAGATGGAAGATACGGCGACAAACCGCGGGAGAGGAATCACCCTGATGTCAATAGAAACAGGCAGGTAACCTTAGTCTTTTGGTATGGAGGATATTTTCCAGGGAATCTCTTGGGGCTCTCATACCTCTAGACCGCACTCCGAATGCAAAAATCTGCCGATCCATTGTGGCTGATCAAGTACCTCCTTCATAGTAACTGTCTTCACGGATAGCACATGTGGTTGTCCGCAAGATAATGCGACCTGCCACATTTCCGGTATTGTTCGAGAATAGTTCACCAAACAAAACCCACTTCCAAGTGTTTCGGGACTCGAACTCTTTTCCACCCAGAGGAGGATGGCGATTCTACCAACTGTGCTATACACCAGGACGTAAGTACAAGATATATCCACTATTACGTAGGTGGTCATAACGTTTTGACTGGACAATGTGAGTGGACAGCAGGCAGGCTGCAAGGAAGCATCAGTCTTTCTGCTTGTTTTGGTTCGCAAAAGAAAGCATCGTTCTCTCTGTTTGTTTTGGTTTGTAAAAGAAAGCATCATAAGTTTAGATTTTATTTTGTTTTTTTAGTTCAGTATCTCAAAAATACACTGAGGAAATGAATATATTCTTTTTGTTTTTACTCTTCTGGTAGATTCCTTGTAAAAAAAATACAAAGTAAAAATATAACACTTAAAAAAAAAAGGCGCATTGCGCGTATTTCGGGATTAAACTTGGAGACCAATGGAAACTATGGGCTTCACGCAATGTTTGCCTTAATGGCATTGAGAATTGAAAAAATGGAATCAGAGTAAGGAAAAGTCTTGAGTTCTTTGTTGTATTCATGGTTTGGCGTGATAATTGCTAGTTTTAGTGCCATCTTTAAAAATGGAGATCTTTTCGATGATATTGATAAATAGAGCTGCATCTGCCGTCTGCTATAAGATCCATCATGAATGGAGCTGATATGCTTAGATCTTCTCCACCACACACTCTCATTACAATTTCATTACCAGATTCTGAATGTAGCTCTCATGGATAACACAGTTGGTTTAATCATCGTCCTCCGGGCACCGGGTGGAAAAGGCCTGAGTTCGAATACTATCAATAATGTGAGGAGTTTTTATGGGCCACTTTCAAAACATAGCTTAGGACACATTGCGCTATATACGGCGCAATGTGGCCTAAGTTGCTGATGCGCCTGAAACCTTACACCCAACCAACCAACCGGAATTGGCATGCTGTCATCGTGTCTCATCGCTGAATCCAGATTCGGAAAAACATTCTACAGATCGGATATTAAAAGAATTACATGCATATGAACATATACGCACATTGACAAAAAAAAATACGAACCTTATTCAGTATCGAATCGGACCACCTTTGCTTCTAATAACAGCAAGTGTGAGATGCGGCATGGATTCTATAAGGTGCTTTGGCGTTTTGGCCAAACTGTAAACATTCTTAAGCAAAATATCGCGCAGTTGAAGGAAGAGGACTACGTTGCCGAATAGCTCTCTCCAGCATATCCCACATATTCTCAATAGGTTTGAGAACAGATGAATAAGCGAGAACATGACACGGAAATCCGTGTCATGTTCTCCAAATCATTTTTTCAGGATTCTGGCACGATGCGCTGTTGCATTGTCATCCATGAAGTGACCATTACCTTCAAGATGAAAGTGTAACATTGCAGGGTGTAATAGATCTGATACAAAATTCAGATATTTTCTGGATAACGTTCGACCCTCCACTGGTGTCAACGGACCCAGCCATTGCCAATAAAACATTCCCCATACTATGATACCACCTACAGATGCTTAGGTTGTCTTAACAAGGCAAGCAGGGTCGCCACACTCTTTGCCTACCATCAGCGCAAAACAAGGTGTATCGTGATTCGTCTGACCACATGACTTTCTTCCATTGTTCCACTCTCCAATCACGACGTTTTCGACACCACTGCAAGTGGATTTTTCTGTTTTTCTCTGAAACAAGTGACTTCAGAATAGGCAGGCGACTGCCAATACCCAATTTCTTCAATTTCCTGCTCAGGTACGAATTGAAATAGGTCAGTTCTGGGGTTGGTTTAATTCAGATGTTATTTGCTGCACACTGGATGGCCTATTTTTCTGAACAGTCCTCCTCACAGTATAGCGACTTCGCTCTTGAACTATTGTTTTTCTGCCACATTTACGCCTTTGAGATGTGGAAGAACATTAAAAACCTTTGAAATGGATGCTTTTGAGGAAACCATTAATGTCTTCTGTTTCTTGAATCGTGGCTCCTGCTAAACGTGCACCCACGATAAAACAAAACCTTTTTCAAAGTCTGATAGATCACTCGTTT
The DNA here is from genome assembly GCF_048544385.1 of Mastigoproctus giganteus. Classification (NCBI taxonomy): domain Eukaryota; kingdom Metazoa; phylum Arthropoda; class Arachnida; order Uropygi; family Thelyphonidae; genus Mastigoproctus; species Mastigoproctus giganteus. The sequence goes on from NC_143575.1 coordinate 261,785,081, forward strand.
TTCCCATTCTGGTTTCTGATTACTGCAGTTGAACAGCATGTGCAGTCTTTACTCAAAGAGGCAACACGTAATCACCCCACGTCACACTCTTAATACAAAGCATCGTATTTTTTTGGCCAGGGTGTATATAAACACTGATAATAAATAAATAGTAATTATATTCATGTAGGTTGGGTTAAATAAGTATGTGAGTTGTATAATCAATGTCATTGTGTTCATGTAATCAGTGTTATCACATAAACTAGACATGCTGGAGGGAAAAATGCGAAAACAACTTTGGAATCAGCGTCCAGAGATCCCTATCTAATCCACATTTTTCTTTTAGATGAAAAATACTTGTTGATCTGTACAATTGTACTGTCACGTGTTGACGCGTTTAAAAGCTGTCAATTGAACTTCTCCTCTCTGTCCCTCCCCCGAACAAAATGTTTCCTTGTGCGACTGCGTACAAACGAGATGGAAAGAAGATACTAGGGAGTGTAGAACGTAAACAGGATCGTAGATACTGGTCTTTGAAAAGGGATTGGCGTAGTGAATAAAATAAAACCAAAAAGCATTCGAGATCAAAAGAGTTAGAATTTATTCCAAGAAATTTGGCTAATGTGTATAAACTTTCACGTTTGTACTAAATATTCTTTCTTCGCTTTGAGTTTTTGTCCTTTTTTTTTTTTTTTTTTTTTTTATAAATAGTACACGGATTGTTATTAGATGAAATTCAATGTTTCCTTTTTTTCCCCCCTTTTTTCGTCCACCAAAACAAGCAAATCGACCAGAGAACTCATGCAATTCACAAACATAATACACTTAGGTAAAAAAAAAAAAAAAAAAAAAGGTAAAGGTAAATTGCATCCATTATCAATCCACTGCAGGATGGAAGCCTCCTCAATGATTCATTTTGAGGGAAATGGACCATAATCAGACTGGTCCAGTCTATGGTTGGCAGATCAACCGCATTTAGTAGTCAGGGGCTTGAACCCTGGTCTACTCAAAAAGCATGTGCTATACACTCCAGCTCTTGACCACTTAGCTACGTAGTTGAATTAATATTCCGGGTGACCATTGTGTGTAAACATTTATCATTATGAAGGGGTATACCTGATCAGCCACAAGGGATAGGTAGATTTCAGCATTCCCAGTACGGTGTAAGGGTATGAGGACTCCAAGGGTTTCCGAGGGAAACATCCCTGACATCAAAACACTGCCTCTACCTGCCTGTTTCTGTTGGATAAGGACATTGGAGTGAGTACTCTCCGAAGTTTGTTGCTGTACCATCCATCTAACCATCTAAATGGAATATTAAGAAACATGATTCATCAGAAAAGGCAACTTTTTTCAGTTGTCAGTGGTCCAATGATACCGTTCACCTGCTAACTTTAGGTGTCATTGGCGATGAGTAGCATGCATCAGTACCTTGGTCCTTAAGGAGGAGGGTTCGTTGGATCGTGGTTTTGGAAGCACCGATGGTTGTCCTCTGGTTAAAATTCGTGGACAGCAGTTACAGCATTTTCCATCTATTGGCTTGCACAACTTGGGAGAGTCTGTGTTCATCACGACCATTGATGAGGACGTCTTCCATTGGCCCGGTCACTGCTGCGTCCACTATCCGTCCACTCTTAAAACAACTCCGTGAGCAGCCCACAAGGTTCACAGTTTTCGTCAGACGTCTACCCTTCAAATGGCCGGTTCTGTGGAGGACCACTCGTACCGCTGAAAGATGACTGGTAAATGTCTTAACTATAATTTGGTTATGATATGCCACCAGTCGTGGGGGGGGGGAACAGCCCTTCATGCATACAATTCCGACCTTGGCATGTGGCGCATTTTTCTGTTGGAAGAATCATTCGCAGATGGAAACACTGCAGACATTAAGGTACGTGCCTGGTCAGAAACAATTTACAGATAACCTGTGGCATCTAAACGTTTCTCCACTGGTATCAGGAAGCTCAAGGTGCACCACGAAAACTCCCCACAGCATTACACTGTTTATTTTCACTAGCTATGGATAAAACAGCACGGATACAAAGACCCATGCTGTTTATCCATATTTTGGTCTTCTCATCGACGTGAAACAACAGGAACTGGGATTCATCAGACGGGGAAATGTTTTTCACTCCTGCACTGTCTAGTGTTGGTGTTCCTCAGCCCAACGTAACTGTGCCTTGTTTTTTATTGAGAGGAGTGTTCTGTGATACTTCATTAATCACAAGGTACAATGAGTTGTACGATCTGCAATGCTTCCTTGGTTACCACTGTTGTACCGAGTTGTTCAAGGAAGTGTATGTATTGAGCTTAAAAGCAAAAAGTTTGAGGGGTCGGTACATTGTTTATAAATTGCGTATATTCTATGGTCGGTTGGCCTTTTTTGCTGGGTGGTTGATAAACCACCCAACCTTCCGCAAGATAAAACCATACAACTGTCGCCTTACACCGACTAACTCAGCCACATTGTAAAAAATTTCTGGCATCATCGATAGATTTGAACCCAGAACTTTTCCACCTGGAGTGGAAACGTCCTGTGTTCAAATCTAAGCCATGCTGCCTGCAAAACTTTCCAGAGTGACGGAACAGATGACAGTTGCGTGTCCATACGTCTCACTTCCCATTCCAAAACATCCCATAGGTGTTCAATTGGATTGAGGTCAGGCGAATTTGGAAGCCAATCAAGATGGGTGATATCTTCACTATGTTCCTCGAACTGCTCGTGCACAGTGCTGGCCCAGTAACACGGCACGTCTTGGAAGATACAGTTTCTGTCCACGAAAAAAAAGTAGCATGACAGGCTGCACATGGTCTCCTAAGAGTTGCCAGTAGACCTCAACAGTAAATAACATTGTTCCATACGCACCAGTGGTCCTAGTTCTTTCCAGCAAAATATGCCCCATAATGAGCAACCAATACTGCGCGCTACGCGGCATAATCCATTACGGATAGGGTGGTCATAATTCTGTGATCACCGAGTGTTTATGTTTACTTTTAGATGGTTCAACAACTTAGGCCATATTTTGCTGTTTATAATATGTTTGTAAATTGCGTGTTCTGTGGTCGATTTGCAGTTTTCTGAACAAAAAACTCGAGTTTCCAGAAGGAAAAAACCATGCTATCATCGCCTGAGACCAACTAACGCAGCCATTGTGGAAAAGACTCATAAAATTCCTCGCGTCATTGACGGAATTCGAACTCAGGTCTTTTCTACCCGGTGTGGCCATGACAGCGATTTAAACCAGCTGCTACCCAAGAGGATCTCATCGCTTCTAAAAGACTGCATCTGGTGTCAACCCTGAGTTTACCTCGTAGCAGTAGGACTATTCTTGTTCTACGAAAATTTTCAGATAGGCCATAGACGTCCGTGGTTGTTGTACTTTAAGAAGGGATCCAAAGCAGTGGCAAAACTACAAATTCGAGACCCTTGAAAGAGCTTTGATGAGAACCCGCATAGGCTATTCAACACGAGTCTGCGCCCTTCTGATGACCACTCTAATCATATGGTTGAAAAGGAAACGCAATTCTTTGGACTAAAACCCTACGGCATCACTAGTCAGCAACTTCAGCCGTAAATCTCAATTGTTGGTGAAGTAGACTTGGCATAGGATAGGCGCCTCCTGTTACCCCAATCAGCACGGCTAGCATTAATAGCAGGTGATTCCTGAGAGTGCCGATGTGTCTGAGCGAAGTTCAGAGACTGTTTAGGGACGCCACTATTTTAAGCTTTTTCGCCAAGGGCTCAATTTAGGACAGCGTCGACCCTGTAAACCGTTAGATGGTATATGACACTGTCCTTCAGAGAATGGTTATGGACTACCTGACGTTGTATTTGGAAGCCTATCAGTACACATTAAACTTTACACCCTCAGCCCTCCCCATCAGTGTGGAAGGAGCGACATGATTAACCTTTTATATATTTTTTCTCTCCTAAAATACTTATTCTGATTCCTCAGTATCTCCTACGTTTACATCAGCTGGGAAAAAGTGAAGTTTACTCTCTTATTCAGCAACAATTTTCTGCCTGATTTTTCTGGGTTGCAAGTTTTTCAAGGTCCAATACTATTCCAAAAGCTTTTGTTGTTATTGGGTTTTAGGAGCATTATCGACTAAGGTCATATTGCTGTGTTCTGTGGTCGATTTTCTGGATGAAAAACCCGAGTTTCCCCGAAGGAAAAACCATGCTGTCATCGCCTGAGACCGGCTAACTCTGCCATGCTGTGAAAATTCCCCTCGTCATCGACGGTACTCGAACCCAGGTCTTTTCCACCCGGTGAGGAGAGGACACCAAAGGTTCCAAAAGCATCAATCCAAAGAAACGTCTATCGTTATTTCTACATCATTATTTTTATCATAAATTCCAAAAGCTTCACTCAGTCTATTACACCAGTGATACAAGAGGATACAACCAGCTATTAATCACGCAAGAAGTGTGAACATTCAACAAGATTGAATACCATGTAAGGAAACATTGAATGAAAACATTTCACAATCACTTGGGGACTTGCTCGGGTTTTTCTTTTTAACTCCAAAAAAAAAAAATGTCGTTCCTATCTCACTTGACTAAATTTAATTAGCACGTGCAATTTTTATTAAGAAGTTACTTATCGGGTTTGAAGAAAAAGATGATTTATTAATATTAACAGAAAATAATTCGGCTCTGTTCGTGGCCACTCACGTTCTCACGAAGGCAAAAAAAAAAAAAAAAAATGTCATTAATTATTTGGTACGTGTCTATCAATTTTCGCTGCCAATGAAGAATATAAAAAAATTCCCTCTCTCTCTCTCTCTCTTCTTTTTTTCTTTAAATTTCTACTGTCATCATGTTTTATGGCTATATCGCCAAAGTCGTAAATTTTTGGAATAATCTGATCGATATAGAAACGGTTAAAAGAACACAAAGTACAGCAACCGGCTAGCGCCACCTCGCGTGTAAATGATTAACTACCGAATGGAATAACTTCTTTTTTTCTGGAAATTGAAAAAAATGGAGATTTTTTCATTAAAAGTTTGCTTTGTCGACTTATTATTATGCTGTGGAATGCTTTGTATACCGCAGGCCTTGTGCTATCCACCACTTTCTATCAAGCATCTCTTGTAAGCAAAGTGCCATGATGGTATGAGTGCTTTAAAGAGGAGTGTTTACATATTATTCGTGGTACGTTGAGCACGAGACTAGTAGAATACGAATACCATATTCAGTCTACACCTGTGCTGACTGAATTTCTTAGTGGGTTTGTTGGGCGTAGTGAACCCGGAATGAGATGAAGGATTCATTGGACCCGTTATATTTGCTTTCAACCGTGAAGTTAACAGAACCCTAAATGAACGCAGTCTAACGGAGTTGGCGGAATTCGACCAGATCGCGTCACGCATAACCCATGAGCAGTTATATATCAACAGGCACATTACATAGACATATCTACCAATTGCTAATTCTCTCCCTCTGTCTCTTTGCGACCAAAATCTGAAATCAGATATCTTGTTCTCTAATTTTTTTTAACACAGTATACGTAGCATATTATCTCATATGTAGAAATGTTTAAGTTATGAAAACATTTTTATAAATGATGGGTAGAACAGGATTATCTAATAATCACAGAACTCGTCGTTGAACGGTGAGTACCGAGGTAACCATAGCAACAGAGAAGATGATTTGGTGAGATATTTTTAGAGGTGGCAGAAGTTCCAATGTTATAGAAACAGTATTTAATCAGCTTTCTGCTCCTCAAATACTATTAGAGCGCTGCGTGATATGGAATAATCCCGAAAAGAAAACGTGTGTTTATTTTGGAACATTACCTTGCATCCAAATAGTTTTTGCAATATCAAGAGATATTGGGTAATACACTGCTCGACAAAATTAACAGAACACGTAGAAAACGTGGTGTAACGCGTGCAGCTTGAGATGAAGCGGGAAAAAATTTAGTATTTGGTGGACCATAGAATTACGATGAAATGATACAGCAAGAAACTTCGGACAGGCATAAGGGACATTTATAGGGGTTGTATAAGAATTAAAAACATCATATTACAGAAATCGATACAAGATGCTCGATATAAGGGTGTCTATAAGATTCGGTGGTAACAGATTCCATTCTTCCACCAGGAGTTGACTGTCGGTGGATTGGATTTAAGTTTGGTGCTCGTGCTGACCACAGCAGTCATTGGATATCTTCGGTTTCAAGATATTCCTCCGCCACTTGAGCTTTTTGTACAGTGGCGTTGTCGTGCATGAAAAGAAAATCTGGGCCAACCGCACCCCTAAAAAGTCGTACATAGGGTTCGACGATCTCTTCTCGGTACCTCTGAACAGTTACGGAACCCCTATCAGAAACATGAAGAGGAGTGCGCATTCTTCGTTGTTCGCAGATGAAATAACGTCTGGAATCTGTTTGTAGGCTAAAACGGGACTCGTCAGAGAACAGAACTGTACCCTATTTGTAGGGGCTCTGAGTCATATGTTCATGGCACCAGTTTCGACGAGCTCTACGGTGGTTTAGGGTTAATAGAACACAAAAACCACTAGCTTCCTTAGAGTCTACTTGAATTGAACCTTCTTAACACAGTCTGGTTGGAAATGTTTTCGCCTGTGGCCATAGCAACCTTAAGAGATAATTGATGAGAGGACATCGCAGGGTTCCATTTTGCTGTTAGAGCCAGATAGTGACTGCCCAGGTTCAAGTCGTCCAATGGCCTGCCATCTCAAAGAATCATCTAAACGACGATGACTTGCCATCCTGAGTACTGGAGATGTGGCTATCCCACTGAGCAAACCAAAACACGGGAATGAAGTGAGTAGGTCGCAACCCGTGTTTTTATAGGCATGAGTAATTTGCATAATATGCGGCTCAGTAAGGTGGTAGTTAGTTCAATTTCTATCGGATATTTTGAATTTGCATGCCAGGATGGCTATTATATCAAATATTCGTTTTCGGCAACACTGTTCACAATAAATTTTCATGAAAAACATTTTGTTCTGTTAATTTTGTCGAGCAGTGTAAATATCCAAACAGGCCTGTGCTAATTAAAAGTGAAGCAAACATGACATTGCGCCATTGATGAATATCTTCCTAAAGTAGCATTATTAAAACGGGCGAATGCATTGCTACACGAACATGGTGGAAACTCCCAGCACATTCTGTAACTGTTTAAATAATATTCAGTATTCAGTTTTAATAAAATTTTGTTGGATTCAAAAATGGGTTGAAATTTAATCGGTCTGTTGTTATTAAGTGCATCAGCGACTTGGGCTATTCAGATTTTGGTCTTTATTTCCATTGGACTCCTGTAAAATGGTTTTCATTTTAATTGCAGAACTCTGTACCTGATTAGTACACATACAATAATTTCCATTTAAGAATCTTTCCATGAAATTCTGCAAATTCTCAATAGGGTTAAGGTCAATTGCAATTCAGAATTTTGAATCTGCAGTACAGAAGGGGGGAAAATGAAAGTGCATGCCTAGCAACAGTGGACTGATGTTATTATAAAAGAAAGACTTATAGGCGTGGAGAAATGCCAAATCCTGCTGTGTCACCAACAAATCTCTTGTAGATCCCATAACATCCCTTCTTGTACGTCTCCGTGCTGAATGGTATTTATCATGTCCGTGACAAATTGTATGTGTCCAACTCAATGGCACGAGAAGTCGTCTCACCTGGGCATGCCCACTTGGGTAGTACAGTTGGAAGAATCGCTGTTCTCCCCCTACAGGTGGAAGGAACCCCAGTTCCAGTCCTGTCGATGACGTGAGGAATTTTTATGGGCCTTTTTGACAATGTGGCTGAGTTAGTTGGTTTCAGATGAGGTCAGCATGGTTTTTTTCTCCGGGAAACTCGGGGTTTTTATCCAGTAAACAGAAAATCGACCACAGAGCACGCGCAATTTGCAAATCGTATATACGGAGCAATATGGGCTTAGTCGCTAATGCTCCTAAAACCCAACAACAACTATAAAACAAGCGCTGTTTTTAAGATTATGAAGTGTTTGTCGCTGACATACATAAACAGCTCGTTTCTTAGCAACGAAAAACAAACTCGTTTTATATTATGAAACATCTCTGACCAAAATGGAATCTACAGGCAGTCACTGCAAAGAGATCTTAAGAGTGACGTACATGAAATTCATCTTCTTTCCCCTCTCAACGGAGGCTTAAGGGGATTAGTACTGCATCTTACAGGGGTTAGACAACCAGTCTTCAAGATGATCTATGGCAGACACATCTTTGAAAGGGGAATTTACTAAAGGGCCGGAAATTACAGAAATGAATAATATCTTACACTATCAGATAATACAATACCAAAACAACGGAAAAACAGAAAGGGGGAGAAAAAAAACAGAGAAATAGAGAAAAGATAGGAGAAATATTGCGCTAAATCTACGCATACAATATTTCTATACTTGGCTCGTTTTTTATTTATTATTATATATATATTTTTTCTCCCTTTATGATTGTGTGTATGTCTTCTAAGTTTACAAAGTTTGAGAAGCGATCTATCTTGGCTGTTCTTTTTCCTGCTTCTCCTCCCAGTGGGTGCAGGGGTTGTGTCTACAGTGTGCGTGCATCGGAGGGCAAAATAGCGAAACGCACTGATCCGCCATGATTGATTACTACATACGGTAGCTGTCCTGGTATACATAAACACCACTAGCGTCTGCCAGAACACATGAAGGCCTTTGCATTACCACCGACATGCCTGCCAAGCTGACGAATTTCTTTCAGCACTGCACTGCTAAAAAGCAGGGAGATCACTTCATTTAAGGGGGTGGCCGGTGTCAAGAATTGCGCACGAGAGAGAGAGAGAGGGGAGCCAGACAACACGATAGAAAGCCCTCCATAAAAAAGAAGATGCAAACAGCACCAACAGAGGGCGTTGAACTGGAAATCAATCCGTTATAGACAAAAAGGGAGATGACCAGACCAGATTAAGGTACAGAATGATACTACAGATGGCAATAAAGATAACATAAAATCGTATTTGATAGACGTGATGCGGGACCTCAGATTTCATAATGGTGATACGTGCCCCCAAATGGTTTCAACCCCTTATATTAACACCCTCACGTCCAGAGTTGAATCATTCAATGGTTTCCTACAAAATAACTTTAATCTGTAACTACGGATTAGCTAATTCTCGAGTAGATTTAATTAATCCTCTCAATTGGAACTGGATCATCGAATTCGAAATTCATGATCCTGTGCAATACTTGGTGATTATAATCCACAATTTTAGAAGGTAATCCAGATTTAATAAGTTAATCCAGATTCTATAAGGTAATAATTAATAAAATTATTAATCAGAATCACATAAAGATGTAGATTTTTTCAGGATTAGACTAAACAAAATTCATTTTTTCCCCAAAGGGACTGACTACCTTTGATCACATTTTTTATTGCTGGAAGCGTTTGAAGCATTCAAGTTTTCTTTTCAATCAAAAAAAAAAAATTCTTTACCTTCCCGCCATAAGAAGGAACCCTGTATTGCCTCCCGCATTCCACCCATCAGGGCATTCTTTAACTCTAATGGTGGTTCCGGAGATAAGACTGCGCTCAGTTCACTCGCTGCGGGCGACCTAGCCGACAGCGGATGGACATAATTGATGACAAAAGGCTGGCCGGAAGTAAAAGTGTCGACAAATGTTTCAGTTTAGCCATTAATAAAGTGCTTCGTATACGCACGAGTGCATGTGAAGAGAAAGAAAGAGAGAAACCACTTCTAAGTTACTTAAAGTGCATACGTATGGGGATATTAGCAGAAGCTGGGATTACTCAAAACTCACTTCTACTGCGCAGATCCGTTTTTACTGTCATAATGGTAGTTGTGGGTAGTGACCGATGCCACATTAAGGGAGAGATCACGTCCCTCCTCTTCCCCCTCTGATATTTTATTACGAAATTCCCGTTAGCAAGTGTCCAACAAGGCATAACAGACTATGCAATTATAGAAGACATCTTGGTTGGGAGGTACCAATCTAAATGTTAGATTTGGGGTGGTTTTGACGGTAGAGGGGGCACGTGTAGTGAGTGCAACAGTGGGTCATAAAAAAAGGGGACTTTTAGCTACTTAGTGATCATTCTACCAGGAATGACAAATGTGTGATAAAAAAAAAAGAAAAAAAGATCGCTTAGGAGGATTACCGTGACCAGCGAACAATATCGTACATAACTGTAATGGGGGATGTTCCGGACCGATTTCAATCCATACAACGCGATGTACCGTGGAAGGAATGAATTATGGTAGGAGGGGGAACGGCTGGTCTCGGTAACCACAGAAAAATAACCTTGAATAAAGGGAGAGTGACTCTGCAATATACACACATAGGAAACTCGCTCGATTTTTCCAGGTCTAGTAAATGCTTGCATATGATTGTTTGGTATTAAAAATATTGGCCATTGACCAAAGTGGTTTACACCATTCGATCCTCCAAGGATAACAGAATTACTGTAGCACAAATCCTCCATAGGTGGAAGAATTCGGTGTAAAGGTAGCCCTCTACCGGGAGAGGGAAAAAAAGTAGTCTTTTATATTCCTGCTCTTTGAATTCCTGGATTCTACTGCATTGTAACAGTCCATTAATATCTACCTACCTACACTTAAAATTATTTATTATTTAAAATTAAAATAATTATTAATGAAAATTAACAATTTTCAATAATATTTCAATACAATTAGGCAACATTTCGTGAACCTTGCCAGAACTCATCATCAGACCATACTTGGATGCAAATTGTTATAATAATCCATAATTGATATTAGATAATTGTAACAATTTGTCTTTCTGTCCTTTAGTACATGTTAATATAAATGTCAAGATGTTAGACCAGAAGATATCTGGTTGAGGAATTTAACAAACCATATTATTTTATATCTAACTGGAGACTGCAGTTACTAACATGATTATATTGAAAGAGGCTCTTCTCAATCTGGCCTGAGTTGGACTTCCAGGTAGATGGGGTTAGATACTACCCCTCCTAGCCTTATAGTAGGTGGAATGTTTAATATCGCTTATATCGTCTAACGAGTTGTCGGACGTGGTTTTTCTAGATGGGGTGATCTACCGCCTCATGGTGGGGGTGGGGACGCCGTCCCTGCCGCAAGGCTAAACATCGTTTCTATTGTCTTCTGTTATGAGTCATATGTTGACCACTTGTTGTGTGTGTTTTGTATTAAGTTGACAATGACCAACCACTGAGAGTTTAAGATGCAGACATAGCTGAGAATTGGGCGCGTATGGGTGAGAACCCAGGAGGCAACTTGAGTAGAGTTTCATACAAATGACGAAATGACAAATGTCTTTTATTACAGCCAAGAATGCTCTGATGATGTTTCTGACAAGGTTCCTGAAACGTTACTTAATTGTATCGTTACTATAGTATATTTAGCCGATAAAGCTAAATAAACTAACTTTTATTAAAACCCGCTTGGTATAAGAGTGATTTTTTACAGAGAAAAATTTTACGAAACACTTAAGTCAAGAAATTAACGGGAAAACTAAGCATGAAATGCTAAATATTCCTCCATGTGGTGTGGCGCCCACACCACATGGAGGAATGCCGCCCCTCTATGTTACCAGGCAGTACTAGGTGGTAGATGACTCTCATCAACCGAGGAAATACCACAACTTTGCTTATTGGAGGCTTGAAGTGGTGGAACCCATGTTTAGTCTCTAGAGCTAAGTTCCGGTCAACCCTTCCCTATCTCTTCCATCATGCAGTATGATTGATGACTCTTGAGGTTATGATGAACGTTGTGGCGAGATCCAATATTCCTTACATTTCGAGGGTACAGCTCTAAAACGGTTTTCGCAGGCCGGCCGCTAGTTAGTACACCGGACCGAACCTATTGGTAACTCTCTAGGAGGCTTCCGGATCAGCTAGTGTATAATCTTGCTACCTCTACTCTGCCAGATAGTGACTGGAGGGAGTCCGAGTAGTGTGTATGCGGGGAGCATTGTCGAGGCCACGTTATGTCAAGGATCTGGGTATATTCTTCCCACATGTACGCCATATCCAAAAATTTCATTACTTCATACAGCATGTCCCACCCACTTTTTCTTACTATTGAATACACCATGAATTGTCAAACTAATAGAACAAGCTTATCTGCGAAAAGATCTAAACCTCCCAAGGATTTCCTAATTCATTTCACAAATATACGTGGTCTCAATTCTAATCTCAACGATGTCCATTTCCACTTGCAGTCTGCCAAACCCCATGTACTTTTTCTGACAGAATCTCAGTTATCGGTTGATTCAACTACTGTTCATCTCAGATGCCCAAATTATTCGCTGTATGATTCCTTTCGCCTCAAAGGTGGTACTTGTGCATATGTCCGTTCTGATATTCCCTGTCAGAGACTTGGCAATTTGGAATCTCCTCTCTTTGATCTTCTCTGGCTTAAAATCTCTCTACCTCATTGTGTCAAATTCATCTGTTGTCTCTACCGTTCTCCCAACTCCACTAATCACTTGGAGCTCTTTGACTTCCTCTCGTTGCAACTTGACTTTCTCCAGTCCAACTTTCCTAACAGTGAGGTAATTTTCCTTGGTGATTTTAATGTTCACAACTCCAGCTGGCTTCCGTTTTCTAGTCACACCGACCCAGCAGGTCGAGATGCTGAGGCTTTTGCAATTACTAATGACCTAGCACAGATTGTTCATTTACCTACAAGAATACCGGACAATCCGAATCATACAGCCAATACGCTTGATCTTTTTCTCACAAACAACCCTTCTAAGTACACGGTCGAAGTGAGAGGTCCTTTAGGCACTTCAGATCACAACTTGGTGATTGTCTCTTCTCCAATGGAACCTTTATCTCATGGCTATTCCCAACCTCGTGTTGTTTGGCATTACAAGAATGCAAAATGGGATGACCTGCGAGACTTCTTTTCTTCTTTTCCTTGGTCAGATTACTGTTTCAAAACTCCTGATGTCAACGTTTGCTCAGATCGTGTCAGTGAAATTATTCTTGCAGGAATGGAATCCTTTATCCCACACTCCACTTTAAAATCTCGTCCTTTATCTAAACCCTGGTTTTCCAATAAATGTGCTAAGGCTGTTCAAGAGAAGAATGTTGCATATCGTAATTGGCTTGTTTCTAATTCTTCAATTTCATTTTCTGCCTACACCAAAGCTCGCAACAATTGTAAAGCAGTTATTAATCAGTCCAAACTAGAGTTTGAACAGGCTAAGAGTAGAAAACTTGCTTCTTGCCCTAATGGTAGCCGAGCATTCTGGTCTCTTGCCAAAGCTATTGGCCGCAAATTTTGCCCATCTCTGCTTCCACCTCTGTCCAAACCAGATGGTTCTGTTGTCACTTCAGCCAAGGATAAAGCTGACCTGCTAGCATCCCATTTTTCTTCCAGCTCATGTATTAATGAACTTGGTAAAACACCTCCCACCATTCCCAACACGGTCCATTCAATGCCTCCTGTGGTCTTCCGTCAAAAGGATATCAGAAGGATTTTGATGAATCTTGATGCTAAGAAAGCTCCAGGTCCTGATGGTATTTCTCCACTTGTTCTCAAAATCTGTGCTCCTGAACTTACTCCTATTCTTTGCCGCCTTTTTTCACTTTCTTATTCCAAAGGTGTTTTCCTTCTGCTTGGAAATTTGCTCATATCCAGCCAGTTCCTAAAAAGGGTGACAAATCCCTCCCATCCAATTATCGTCCCATTGCAATTACTTCTACTCTTTCTAAAGTAATGGAGAAATCAATTAACCGCCAACTCTTAAACTACCTTGAAACCTTCCGTCTGATCAACGATCGCCAGTATGGATTCCGTCGGTGTCGATCCACTGGTGATATTCTGGCTTATGTTACCCATTTATGGACTACTTCAATGGAAAGGTTCGGTGAAACACAAGCAGTTGCTCTTGACATCTCAAAGGCTTTCGATCGTGTTTGGCATAAAGGTCTTCTAAACAAGCTTCCATCTTATGGTTTGCCAACTGTTTTTAATAATTGGTTATCCAGTTTTCTCTCTGATCGCTCACTGATGGTGATGGTAGATGGCTCTCTGTCTTCTAACTTCTCCACTAATGCCGGTGTCCCCCAAGGTTCAGTTCTTTCCCCCACTCTTTTCCTCTTGTATATCAATGACCTTCTTCCATTGACTGGAAATCCTATCCATAGTTTTGCCGATGATAGCACATTGCATTCAACTTTCCATTTTGAGAAACCTTGCCCTGCTCAATCAGCTTCAACTTCACGAAAATCTGCTGCCAATTCCTTAAATGCCGATCTTCAGGTAATTCTCCAGTGGGGCAAAGACAACTTAGTTGATTTCAACCCTTCTAAAACTCAGTCTTGTCTTATATCTCGCAAAAAGGATTCTTCTGCTCCTATGCTTATCTTTAGTGACACTCCAATTTCTAGGCAAAAGGATATATCTCTTTTGGGGATTACCCTGACTTCTAATCTCTCTTGGCACAAGCACATTACAAATATTGCTTCCTCTGCATCTAACAAACTTGGTTTTCTCTTTCGCTCTCAGCGTTACTTTTCTTCCAAACAGCTGCTCACTCTGTATAAATCGCAAATCCGCCCTGCCATGGAATATTGTTCCCACATTTGGGGTGGTGCCCCCAAAACCTCTCTCAGGCTTCTTGATTCCATTCAGAAGAGGGCAGTTAGGTTAATTAATGATTCATCTCTAACAGAGTCTCTCCACTCGCTTTCTCATAGACGTACTGTTTCTGCTGCATGCCTCTTCTACAGATACTTCCATGGGCACTGTTCTTCTGAATTGGCTTCTATAATTCCCGCTCTCTCTTTCAAAACAGTCCGAACACGTGCCGCCACCAGCCAACATCCATTTACTGTCCAACTTCAAACCCACAGAACCAACTTTTCATCTTACTCGTTTATTCATTCGACTGCTGTTTTCTGGATTAACCTTCCTTCATACATATTTCCTGAAAATTACAATCTACAGAAGTTCAAGTCCAATGTCAACAAATATCTTCTTTCGTCTTCTCAACCTCCAACCCAAGCACGGTACTGAGTACTATAGGTTCTAATACCTCTCGTGTTTGGGGTTCACATAAAAAAAAAAAAAATAAATAAATAAATAAAATTAACATAAAATACCAAGTGAAATTAACATGAAACACTAAGTCACGAAATTAACACGAAAATTAAGCAACGAAACTAATATGAAATACTATGGAAATTAACATGAAATACTAAGTCATGAAATGAACATGAAATACTAAGTTAAATTAGCATGAAACACTGAAGTGAAATTAACACGAAACACTAAGTCATGAAATTAACACGAAACACTAAGTCATGAAATTAACACGAAACACTAAGTCATGAAATTAACACGAAACACTAACTCATGAAATTAACACGAAACACTAACTCATGAAATTAACACGAAACACTAACTCATGAAATTAACACGAAACACTAACTCATGAAATTAACATGAAAATTAAGCAACAAAACTAATATGAAATACTACGGAAATTAACATGAAATACTACGGAAATTAACATGAAATACTACGGAAATTAACATGAAATACT
This sequence comes from Mastigoproctus giganteus, assembly GCF_048544385.1. Taxonomy (NCBI): domain Eukaryota; kingdom Metazoa; phylum Arthropoda; class Arachnida; order Uropygi; family Thelyphonidae; genus Mastigoproctus; species Mastigoproctus giganteus. Next base: position 261,800,600 of record NC_143575.1, read on the forward strand.
AAGTCATGAAATGAACATGAAATACTAAGTCATGAAATTAACATGAAATACTAAGTCATGAAATGAACATGAAATACTAAGTCATGAAATGAACATGAAATACTAAGTTAAATTAGCATGAAACAGCGAAGTGGAATTAACTTGAAGCACTAAGTGAAATTAACATGAAACACTAAGTCATGAAATTAACACGAAACACTAAGTCATGAAATTAACACGAAACACTAAGTCATGAAATTAACACGAAACACTAAGTCATGAAATTAACACGAAACACTAAGTCATGAAATTAACACGAAAATTAAGCAACGAAACTAATATGAAATACTACGGAAATTAACATGAAATACTAAGTTAAATTAACATGAAACACTGAAGTGAAATTAACATTAAATTCTAAGTCGTGAAATTAGCACGAAAATTAAGCCACATAACTAATATGAAATGCTAAGGAAATTAAACATGAAATACAAAGTCAAGAAATCAACATGAAATACAAAGTCAAGAAATTAACATGAAATACAAAGTCATGAAATTAATAGGAAACACTAAGTAAATTAACACAAAACACTAAGTGAAATTAACATGATACGCTAAGTCGTGAAATGAACCTGAAATACTAAGTGAAATTAACATGAAACACTAAATCGTGAAATTCACATGAAACACTAAGTGAAATTAACATGAAACACAAAATTTTGTTTTATAATTTGTATTTATATTTAATCATAATCACTAAATATGTACTATACATCCACTGAAGTTTAATACATTGATAATGGACACTGCTAAATCTAGACAGATCCGCATGCGCTTGTTTATTCTAAATCTGAAACTAACGCTTTCTGGTAATCGTATGCTGTATTTGCTTCTCTTTAACGCTCTTCTTTTTATTCATCTTCCTGTGCGCGCCACACACACACGCACGCAGTAACGCTGTACAGAGAGATGGCTAATATATATTTTCTTCGTAAGAGAGAGAGAAAGGTGACACCCAAACATCGCATAAACCAGACTGGTTTCAACCCACCCATAAATTATGGCCCATTGAAGCCCCATCTAATTAAATTAGGGGTGAACCATGGACGCTTCTATAACCCCTGTTCCTTTCTCATTCCCACTTCGGAAACTTTGATTAATTAGAACTCCCATCAGCTTCATTATAGCAGACGTCTCAGAGTCCCCCACCCCCACCCCACCCCACCCCTCTCTTTTGCTGTCAGCTTCCTCAACGAACAGGTCGGTGGTACAATTACTTCGCATTTTGCATTCTGATTATATCGGTGGCCTGAATGCTTAAATATTCCCAACAGCAGTCTTTCAATTACATGACTAATATTTGCAACTGACCTCTCTACCTGGATAGCAATTTCTTTTTTCTTTTTATCTCCCTCTTTCTTTCTCTCGAATGTTCCATATAGTAAAGGAACCCAAACGTTCGCACAAAAATAATATAAAATTTGAAGTATGAACGTCGTTATTAAGTTAATTAATTAATACGTTGAAGTTACAAATAATCGTCGTGAAACTCAAAATCAGAAAAAACCTGTTACATACACAAAATTATTAAATGAGAACTGAAAAAGTTTTATTTTTCCAACTTGTATGTACATGCTAAATCAAAAATTGCAACTCAGTATACGTCGAAAATATATGAAAATTTATATTGCAATTACAGAAAAAGAGAAAGAGAGAGAGAGAGAAAGAGAGACAAAGAGAGAGAGAACTATCTCTATCTGTTAAACACGCAAACACAGAGAGAGAGAGAGAACTATCTTTATCTGTTACAGAGAGAAAGCGAGAGATAACTATCTCTATCTACGTTACACAGAAAAAGAAAATAACTATCTCTATTCTGTTACACAGAGAGATAACTATCTGTGTCTGTTACAGAGAGAGAGAGACATAACTATTTCTATTTGTTACAGAGAGAAAGAGAGAGATACCTATCTAAATGAATATTAACGTATTTATCCAATAAATCATATATTTATTTAACTATAAATACATAGGAGCTTTCGAGACATTCGTGTCTCTTTATCAACTAATTTTGAACATAACGTATACAGTTAGGCGTGCAATGAGGCCAGACCTTATTCATTAAACTGCTTTCTATTGTTGCCGCACGGACATGCGCTGTTTCACTCCAGCGTTTGTCGAGGCATAAAATGGTTGTCTCTATAGAGACAACTATCTTTATCTGTTACACAGAGAGAAAGAGAGATAACTAACTGTGTCTGCTACAGAGAGAGAGAGAGAGAGACATAACTATCTCTATTTGTTAGAGAGAGAGAGAGAGATAACTATCTCTATCTGTTACAGAGAGAGAGATAACTATATCTGTTACACAGAGAGGGGGAGAGAGAGAGAGAGAGAGAGAAAATAACTATTTCTATCTGTTACAGAGAAAGAGAGAGTGAGACAGAGAAATAACTATATCTGTTGCAGAGAGAGAGAGAGAGGGAGAAATAAGTATCTCTATCTGTTACACAGAGAGAGAGAGAGAGAGAGAGAGAGAAATAACTATATCTGTTGCAGAGAGAAAAAGGGAGAAATAACTATCTTTACCTGTTACAGAGAGAGAGAGAGAGAGAGAGAGGGAGAAATAACTATCTCTATCTGTTACAGAGAGAGAGAGAGAGAGAGGGGGAGAAATAACTATCTCTATCTGTTACAGAGAGAGAGAAATAAATATATCTGTTGCAGAGAGAGATAAAATAATTAGCTCTTTCTGTTACAGAGAGAGAGAGAGAAAATAACTATCTCTATCTGTTACACAGAGAGAGAGAGAGAGAGAGAAATAACTATATCTGTTGCAGAGAGAAAAATTGAGAAATAACTATCTTTACCTGTTACAGAGAGAGAGAGAGAGAGGGAGAAATAACTATCTCTATCTGTTACAGAGAGAGAGAAATAAATATATCTGTTGCAGAGAGAGATAAAATAACTAGCTCTTTCTGTTACAGAGAGAGAGAGAGAGAGGGAGAAATAACTATCTCTATCTGTTACAGAGAGAGAGAAATAAATATATCTGTTGCAGAGAGAGATAAAATAACTAGCTCTTTCTGTTACAGAGAGAGAGAGAGAGAAAATAACTATCTCTATCTGTTACACACAGAGAGAGAGAGAAAAAATAACTATCTCTATCTGTTACAGAGAGAGAGAGAGAGAGAGAGAGAGAGAGAGATAACTATATATGTTTCAGAGAGAGAGAGAGAGAGAGAAATGACTCTCTCTATCTGTTACAGAGAGAGAGAGAGAGAGAGAGAGAGAGAGAGAAATGACTCTCTCTATCTGTTACAGAGAGAGAGAGAGAGAGAGAGAGAGAGAGAGAAATGACTCTCTCTATCTGTTACAGAGAGAGAGAGAGAGAGAGAAATAACTATATCTGTTGCAGAGAGAGAAAGGGAGAAATAACTATCTTTATCTGTTATAGAGAGAGAAAGGGAGAAATAACTATCTTTATCTGTTACAGAGAAAGAGAGAGATAACTATATCTGTTTCAGAGAGACATTTACATTACATTTACATTTGAGTGAGCTTTCATCTCGGTTGCCACCCGGATTTTCATCCATATGCAACCAATTCTCATTTAATATATCAGTCTCAACTTAGTTGTAAAAACCAAATATATAAAGACCAAATGGTCTACTCAAATCAAACAAAACAATACTAATCGACCATTCAGCCTTGTGGTGGGGATGGGCAATCACATCACTCACCACAAGTTACCGTCCCCACCACGAGGAGGTAGGTCACTACTACCACCCAGGCATCGCCCGGCAGCGACTATAAGCCAATTTAACAAATCTTAAAAAAGAACAAAAGAATTCATAATTTTCAAAAATATACTTCAAATTCTCTTCAGTGAGAGCCAGTGTCCCAAAGTCCAACCTCGCTCTTAAATCCTCATATAGAGGACAATATAGCAAGATGTGAAGGCCAGTCTCAGTCTCTCCACACTCACAGAACTCCGTAAGGGTCAACCCCAAACGAAACAGCCTTGACCTCAGGCCATGTCCCGTAACAACGGCAGCAGCTGCAAACCCAAGTTGGAGCCAGGAACGTCGCTCCCTACTCACAGTATGGACCGAGGGCATAAAGGTATACAAATGACGACCTTTCTCAGAGTTTGTCCATTGGAATTGCCATATGGTACTCAACTCATCATTGATTCGCCCCCGTTCCGCTGTTATACCAGGGAAAACAGCCGACCGCCCCACCGGGCACGACCGGATGCCAAAAATCACCCTGGTAATCCCCCGCTTAAGGGCATATCGCAGAGCAAACTGCGCCACAACCAACTCCGCAGGCATCTTCCCTGCAAGGACGCACAAAGCATCTGTGGACACAGTTCTGCAAGCCCTGGTTATACCTAAGAGAGCAAACCTCTGTGCCGAAGACAAGATTCTACGAACATGAGAATGTTCTATATACCCTCCCCAAGCCCCAGCAGCGTAAGTCAAAATCGGGATAAAGATGTTATCATAAAGTAAGTGGAGGGCACCACCCTTTATACCCCATTCAACACGCGTAACTCGCTGGAGCTTGGCATATAATCGTTTCACCTTATCTCGGACATAGGCAGCATGTGCTACCATAGAAAGTCGCTCTCCCAGGACAATACCCAGGTATCTAGTCTTATTAACCACTCTAAGTGAGAGATCACCAGAACGACACAAGGGATGGTTATTTCTGATAGTTATTTCTCTCTGTCTCTCTGTTTCAGAAAGACAGAGAGAAATAACTATCTCTATCTGTTACAGAGAGAGATATATAACTAACAACGTCTGTTACAGAAAGAGAGAGACATAACTATCACCATCTGTTACAGAGAGAAAGAGAGAGAGAAAAAAATAACTATCTCTGTCTGTTACAGAGAGAGAGAGAGAGAGAGAAAAAATAACTATCTCTGTCTGTTACAGAGAGAGAGAGAGAGAGAGAGATATATATAACAATCTCTATCTGTTACATGGAGAGAGAGAGAGAGAGAGAGAGAGAGAGAGAGAGAGAGAGAGAGAGAGAGAGAGAGAGAGAAGTTTAAAATACTAAAAACACCAAAACAAGAAATATAAATCCGAGCACTGTAAGTGAAGTGGAACTATGCAAAAGATAGTATTATGCGGGTTTTCTATTGTCCAAACTTCCTTACCACCAAAGAAGGTAAAAAAAAAAAAATCTATTGTTATCAAGACGGCGATGGGGGGGAGGGGGACTTAATACAATTACAGTGAACCGTTCCCCCTTCCACCTTAACTTTTTTTAACACTAACGGATCTTTCTCCCCCACTAACCCAAGAGAAAAAATACAGAAGGGCCTAGGTCGCTGGAAATTTTATTAATGGTTGCTAGAGCAACAGCGCACCCAGACTTCGAAGAGATAAAAAAAGTCTACCGGGGCTGAATTTAAGAAAAAAAATAATAATCTGATTTCTTTGCAGAGATAACAGTGTTTAAGGACGAGGAAAGAAACGCTGGTGAATGAAGATTTTAACTTGTTTATAAAGTCCTTATGTTTCCTTAGTAAAAAGAAAGAAAAAATTTGCCACCAATCTTTTTCATCCCCCCCTTCTTCTCACAAAATAAAATAAACAGCGTCTACAGATTAATACGATTTGAGGGAAACTTAAGTTTATAAACGTGTCATGAGCATATCAGAGAATGTAACAAAGAAATCGAACAATCAGTTATGCTAATTAACATAGCCGCCATTTCAATAGACTGTCTGGTGGAGTAGTAAGAAGGCCCTGGCCCCGATCAATATGTCTTGTTTCCAGAGCAGGATCGATATGTGTCAACAGTAAGGAATATCTCACCACAGCTACAATACAAAACAAACTTTGTTCTTTGACGTTTCTCACAAAGAAAATTCTTGAGAAACTAGCAAGAGAGAGAGAAAGAGAAAAAAAATGGAACGTGTATTACAAGTTTACGTGGCGGGTAAGATTTGAAGTATTACCTTCAGATGATTTAATTTTTTTAATAAGAATCAAAGAATAGTTGGTGGTGGGAATGACTACATCTGATCACTTATACCCGAAGTAATAAAAACTGCGCGTGTACCTTGTACGCACGAAGATGTTTTATTTTATGTGAAAACATCCTTGGGTTGGAAGAGGTTAGCGAAATCCAAGCCAGTAGCCTAATTAGCCATTTGTTTAATACTATGACGTCACAATCATACTTCCTGCAGTAGTAACTGCAGGAAGTATGATTGTGATATGTTAGGTATTCATTTGCGCATGCACATCGATAACTAATTCTGGTTAATATAAATTGGAGTTCTGATGGACACTTTTATGGACTTTGGAAGTGGAATACAGATTTTTGGCCGAGATATAATTAAGGAACTATTAGCGACACCTTTTGACCAATTTAATTGTTTTGAATGCGCGCCAAATAAGAGTCCTGGATCGAAAATAAAATTTATCTATCCTAATGTTGAGAATAGTTCTTTGTGGGTGAAAGGACACCTAGGAGGAATCTGAGGATTTAGTCTCGGGCACACAGAAAATGGCTTTAAAAAGAAGGTAAGTGGCAATAATGGAAACAAGTTTTCTTGGAGAATATGGTTGGATTATTGTGGTTTCAGTAAAAAAAATCACTCTTGATTATATCGAATCGATGTAACTATGGTTACCGACAGTTGGCACAGTTCATGAATAAATTGATGTATGCATAATGGCCACTGATACCAGGTCTACTTAACGACAACAGTAGTTATAGCACTACACTGTAATAAAATCAACAGAGAGAGAGAAAGAGGGACAAAAGAAACAAAGACAATATATATATATTTATTAAACTCGGAACAAAAATAAACCGATAACTGCAACAAGAGTAATAATGTTAGACTCACTTTATTCTCTTATATATACATATATAATTATACACGCATATATATATATATATATATATATATATATATATATATATATGCGTGTTATATATGCGTGTTATACCTAAGAGAGCAAACCTCTGGAGATAAAAGAAAGAATGATAGACAGCAAGAGAGAGAGATAAAGAAAGTAAAAGTAAAGAAAGGAAGAATGACAGAGAGCAAGAGAGAGATAAAAGGGAGGGAAAGACAAAAAAATATGAAAGAGAGAGAAAAAGAAAAATTAAGATAGGTAGGCAGAAAAAGAGAGAGAGAGAGAGAGAGAAAGAGAAAAAAAGAAGACAGACAGAGAGAAAAGAGATAGAGAGATAAAGAGCAAGAGAAAGAGAGAGAGAGAGAGAGAGAAAGAGAAAAAAAGAAGACAGACAGAGAGAAAAGAGATAGAGAGATAAAGAGCAAGAGAAAGAGAGAGAGAGAGAGAGAGAGAGAAAGAAAAATAGACAGAGAGAGTAAAAGAGAAAGGAAGATAGACAGACCGAAAGAAAGAGAAAGAGAAAAAGGAAGACAGACAGAGACGAGAGAAAAAGAGATAGACAGAGAGAGAGAGAGAGAGAGAGAGAGAGGAGCAATATGGCCTTAGTTGCTAATGCTCTTAAAAAAAAAAAAAAGGGAGAGAGAGATAAAGAGCAAGAGAAAGAAAGAGAGAGAGAAAGAGAAAAAGAAAAATAGACAAAGTGAGAGTAAAAGAGAAAGGAAGATAGACAGACCGAAAGAAAGAGAAAGAGAAAAAGGAAGACAGACAGAGAAGAGGGAAAAAGAGATAGACAGAGCGAGAGAGTGAGGAGCAATATGGCCTTAGTTGCTAATGCTCTTAAAAAAAAGAGAGAGAGAGAGAGAGAGAGAGAGAGATAAAGAGCAAGAGAAAGAGAGAGAGAGAAAGAGAAAAAGAAAAATAGACAAAGAGAGAGTAAAAGAGAAAGGAAGATAGACAGACCGAAAGAAAGAGAAAGAGAAAAAGGAAGACAGACAGAGAAGAGAGAAAAATAGATAGACAGAGCGAGACAGAGAGAGAGAGAGGAGCAATATGGCCTTAGTTGCTAATGCTCTTAAAAAAGAGAGAGAGAGAGAGAGAGAGAGAGAGAGAGAGATAAAGAGCAAGAGAAAGAGAAAGGCAGATAGCGAGAGAAAGAGGAAAAGGAAGATAGACAGACAGAAAGAAGAGAGAGATAGTGAGAGAAAGGGACAAAGGATGATAGACAGACATAAAGAGAGAGATAGCGAGAGAAAGAGAAAAAGGGATAGAGCGAGAGAGAAATAAAGAACAAGAGAAAGAGAGAAAAAGGGATAGAGCGAGAGAGAAATAAAGAGCAAGAGAAAGAGAAAGGCAGACAGATAGAGAGTGAAAGAGAAAAATAAACATGGAGCGAGAGATAGAAAGAAAGAGAAAAGTGAGAGGGAAAAAGCGCAATAGAGAGATACAGAGGGTAAGAGAGAGAAGGAAAGATAGACAAAGAGGAGAGAAAAAAGAAAGATAGAAAGGTAAACAGAAAGAGAGAAAACAGAAAAGGAATGATACAGAGAGAGAGAGAGAGAGAGAGAGAGAAGGAAAAAGAGATAAAGAGGAAAAAGAAAGATAAGAGTACGAGAGAAAAGAAAAAAGGAAAGACAAAACGAGAGAGAGAGAAGAAAATATACATATATAGGAAGAAAGAGAAAGCGAAAAAGAATGATAGAGATAAAGAGCGAGAGAGAGAAAGAAAGGTAGACAGATAGAGAGGGAAACGAATGACAGAAAGAGAGCTACAAAGCGAGAGAGAGAGAGAGAGAGAAAGATAAACAGAGGAAAAAGGTTGATAGATAAAAAGATAAACAGACACACAGAAAGAAAAAAGAGAAAAGGAAAGAGAGACAGAGAGCGAGAGAGGAAAAGAATGATAGACAAAGACAGTGAGAAAGAGAAAAACTAAGATAGAGAAAACAGAGAAAAAAAAAGATAGACAGAGATGAGGAGGAAAGAGCAAGATTTCTTGTCATTAGGCTTTAACAACGTTGAATTCTTTTTCTTTGAATCAGGCTTAGGAATGCAGTAGAAAATCTCGAAATATTTTCGTCTTTTCCGACACGAGGTGGAAAAAGTGAGTTATATACACTAGAACACAGAGAAAGGGTTGATAAAAAGCAGCACCTGCTAACAGGTGGCGCTGACTATCCTACAAAGATCTTTATAATGAAAAAAATAATGCGCTGATTTTTGCAAGAACGTTGCATTACCGAACTACTGCCATAAAGTGCCAACTAGGTGGAGCTGTGCACAGAACGGAAGCTGTCACTACGAAAACTCCAACATTGATCAACAGACATTTTCCCTCTCACCAAACGAGATATTCTCCACTATTATCGAGCCGTATCGTTTGCTACACTTAGGTCCATTTCGTCGGGGGCTTTTTTTTTTTTTTTTTTTTCATTTTTTCACTTCCGGTTTAGCTGTGGGATGTACATTTACACCGTTATCGCCCAACAACACGCATACGCTGACACACACACAGACAGATACACAGACTGTTAGGGGAGACGGTCTGACTGTGTGCTCTCAAGCATAGCCGGCAGACGACAAAAACCCAGCAGCCAGTGTATTAATGAGCCGGCTAAATCATGGAGAGATGCTCAGGGGCTCAGCAACACCCATTAAAATTAGACTTTGTAAGAAAACGAGTGAATGACCTCGCGCGTAACGTTTCATTTTTCCGTATCTTTGTATACGCGTCGCCACTTGAAGGTGTAACGAAAATGAACGCGGTAGCGGTTTCGGGGGTAATACGAGTCCAGAAAGCGGGCGACTATAATCTTGCGTTGCCACGGTAACGCGATGATCACGTAGATGTGCTCGGATGGATTTGGGGGCGAAGTGGTGGACAACATTCCGATGCGACGTAAAAAGAGGCCGGAGGAAGGGAGGGAGGGGGGCAGATAAATAAGACATTGAGGGTGTGTGCACTCGTATCTGGACAGGCCGATACATTATGTAACCCTTCCGTGATCCCGGTACGGGTTCACGCCCAGATTTCTTTGCCCCGCAAACGGTGGGAAACATGGCCTTTTTACAAACATCCTCTAATCAGCGTCGTCTGACTTCGCGAAAACCCGATTTGTTGTTGTTAATTCGCACCAGGCGACACTGTCAGCTATCACGCGCTAAGGCCCGGACGGCTGGCTGGCGCCCATGACTTCGGTCGCAATATTTCAGCCTTTACATTCAGTTTTGATGTGAGTTATGCGCACATTACTGGCAAGATGGGTTGTTTGCAGGCGTAAGCGTTTCTGATATCTCTTCGCGTCCTCTCCGTTTCATCTCCCCCTTTGCCGCCTCCACCATCTACAACTCTTCCGATACGCTCTTGCGTTTCGAAGTTTGTTTATATGCGTAAACCGAATGAGGCTCAAGGGTAAAGGTACAGGTGATGCTTTCGCTAGATTGGGGGAGGGGGGTAAGGCTCGTAACGTACCCTGCTATCAAGTTATTTTGGGTGATAATGTCTTTACTATCTCTCCGAGGAAATCACTCAGTCATCAACTCAAGAGTCCAATATCTGGAAGGAATGTTTACATGTTCATTGGCGTAAAATGAAAGAAGATTCCAGTAAAACCGCTAGAGGAAGTTACTTTTAAAAACTATGAAGAAATTAGATTTTGTTAACAATTATTGATTCTCCAACTACGGTCCGAGATATCATTTACCATTCTTGTGACTTTCAAGAAACTGGATCTTTTTAAGTCTGCGTCCATTTTATCCGTCCAAGAAACAATTGTGGTTGTTGGGTTTTTGGGAGCATTAGCGACTAAGGCCATGTTTCTTTGTGTACACTGTCTAAATTGTGGGTGTTCTGTGATCGATTTTCTGTTTGCTGGATGAAAACCCGAATTTTCAGGAGAAAAATCCACGCTACCCTCGCCTGAGACCGACCAGGTCAGCCACGTTGTGAAAAAGGAAATTAAAAATTCCTCACGTCATCGACGGGACTCGAACTCAGATCTCTTCAACCCAGTGTGGGGAGGACGGCGATTCTACCAACTGTACAACCCACGAGACCCTCCCCCAAGAAACAGTTACAACGTTCAAAGACTTTATGGACAGATATGGAGTTCCAGAATGCCCGCTTAGGGGGGGGGGCTACTTTTTTTTTTTGAATGCACTTCTTAGTTGGAGAAGGAATGCTAGCTTCGCTAACCTTACTAACGTATTCCAACTTGTATCTCGGATCGGCCCTGACGATACCATGCGCACATATTCACAAAAGAAACTGAAAGTGGATTCGTCTTTAATAATATTTTAGAAGTTACGCGAAATGTATGAAGGTTGTTTGCATACTCATTCTGCAGCAGAGTTGGTAGGATGGCCGTCCTCCTCACACCGGCTGGGAAAGACTTGATTTCGAGTCCCGTCGATGAAGTGAAGAATTTTTATGGGCCTTTAGAATTTAGTAGGTCCACCTTCTGCCCGAATTACAGCCAGTATACATCGTGGCATGGATTCCACTAGGTGTCTGAAGGAGTATAGCTACAGATTTTGCTATTCTTCCATCAGGATATTTCTCAGCTGCTGTACTTTGGTCGGTAGAAAACTTCAAAGTCGAACGTCCTTTCCAACTTACCCCAGGACATTCTCAATTGGATTCAGATCCGCAGAATTAAGCGGCCAAGGTAGATGTTGGAAATCTTCGGAATGTTCTTGGAACCATTCAGATAAAACTTTTGCATGGGTAGTTGTGTTGTCGTCTTGAAAGAATCAATCGCATTCCAGGTAAAAATGAAGTACCGCACGCTGAAGATGGTCCGATACGACAGAAAGATAGTCACTGGAGATAATAACACGACCTTCTAACGGTATGAGCGGACCCAGGCCGTACCAACGGAACAGAGCTCATACCACGATACCAGTTCCAGCCGCTTGAGTTTTGGACACGAGATAGTGTGGATGCATGGCTTCACGAGGTTCACGCCACGCTTTTACCCTGCCATTGGTACAAAAAGTGTAAATCGAAATTCGCCAGACCACATGTCATTTGTCCACTACTCCACAGTCCACTCTTGGTGTTGGTGGCACCACTTCAGTCGAACCTTTTGATTTTTTTACAGAAACAAGTGGCTTACGAGTTAACAAATTCCAGGCTGTTATGAGTTAACAAATTCCAGATTCTTCAACCCTGCCGCATATTCAGTTGGAAATGGGTCTTTCTGAGTCATAATTGAATTTTTCATTCATTTCCTATACATTGAACCTTCTATTAGGACGCACAATTCACTTTAAATTCCTGCGTTCTCATTCTTGGAGTATCAATCTTCTGCCTCATTTCTTCCTTGTATGGCTATACTCTCCTTTCACCCTCCACTCATTGTGCAATTTTGCGATGGTTGCTTTCGACACATTCCTTTGTTTTCGCAATCGTGGCTCTTGCTAAACGTGCTCCAACAGAAATACCTTTCTGAAAATCGGAAACGTCACCTATCTTTCCCCAGGTGATCCTTGACAGACACCCCAAGAGAGATACCCCATTAAGGTACAGCATTCATCTGATACGAAGGAAACTTGTGATAATACCACGTGATAACTTATATTTGCATACATTTAATCATCTGTTGACGCCAATTGTGAAAAATAGGTTTCTAATTTTTTGGCCAGTGAGAGTATTTTGCCCACATTTTCTCGAGCAACAACAGTACCTTTTTGGAAGTCGGCATGTAATGCATTTCGTCCATCTCCACATCGAGTTTTGATTCTTCTTGACTATGACGAAATAAATAAATGTCCCACTAGGGTCACCGAGAATATTAATTCAACTACCCAAGTGTATTACGTCCATGAATTGCGTGTGTTTTCTGGTCGAGTTGCCTGTTTTGCTGAATGAAAAACTCGAGTTTCCAGGGGTGGGGTGGAAGGGACCTTATTATCTACGCCTGAGACCGACTAACTCAGTCACAGAGTGAAAAAATGCCCATAAAAGTTCCTGTGTGCGTTAAACAATCTTGCTTGCTCACATCTTCTCTTCTTTCTAAAATTATTCTTAAAATGACAATATCTCAGAAACAGAGTGGTAAATACTTGATGAAGTTCCATATATTTATTTCCGATAACTGTGAAGCGTGACTTTCGTCGTAGGCACTCATAAAATTTTTATTAATTTAAGTTATTACACCTTACCGCTGTGTATAAACAAATTTTCCTATTTATCTGTTTTTATTATTTTTTTAAAATATTCTTCGATGTCCACTCAAAATATAGCCATCTCTATCCGGGCATTAACCGTTCTTGTATTTGCGATGAATGCTCCTGATATTCCACCTAGCTGTGCTGAAGTGTGAAAAGTCTGGCTTCTGTTTACTTGTATTTTCTATTGGACTTATTCGAAATGTAGAAATTACTTCTGTAAACTTGATCAATAAATCACCAAGCCCTGATGGAATCCACCCGTATGTTCCGAAGCATTGCTCTGATCTTTTTAATGAGAGTTGTCTGAAAATCGTTTGCCAGTCGAACATTATTACCCTTATTTCTACAAATGGACCTATATCTATCATTAATAATCACCGGCCCTGTTTTTTTTTTTTTTTTTTTTCTTGATTTCCTAGGTAATTTTTTTTGAGAAACTATCGGCTGTTTTTATCTCGTTTGATAACAGAGGGAACTATTTTAACTACTGATAATATTGTTTCTTTCGCTTAAGTTCAGGTTTTTTATTCAACCAAATAGTTGTTGTTGTTGTTGTTGTTGTAGGGTTTTAGGAGCATCAGCAGTTAAGGCCATATTGCTCTCTATGACGCTGTCTGTAAATTCCGTGGTCTGAGGTCGATTTTCTGTTTGATGGACGAAAAACTGTTGTTTCCGGGAGAAAATACCATGCCACCCTCGCCTGAGCCCACTAACTCAACCACGTTGTGAAAAAGGCCCATATAAATTCCTCACGTCATCGACAGGACTCAAACTGACAACAAAACAGACAACTCACCATAGAATACATGAAATTTATGTTGCATGTATTCAGAATACATCTGAATGGATTGAAGGTTAAGAATAGGTACTTCGTATCGGTCTTTACTAACCAATGACCCTTTATGATGAAAGTGAAGCTTCAAGTGAAGCTGACCCATTTCAAATTAGTGATCCTGGAATCGATGGCATATACTCAGTAATTTTGAGGGAAGACAGCATGCAGTGGGTTGAACATCTCTAGCGGCCTCTTTATGGGGGCATCTTTTGACTCGGGAGAGATACCTTTGGATTGGAGCAGTGCCAACGTATCGCCAATACATAGACGGTTCTAAGAGTGAAGTCAGTAACTACAGACCGGTTAGTCTGACTTCAGTGTTAGGAAAAATCTTAGCGGCAATGAATAAGAGGGCAATCAGAGACATTTAGATAGAAATGGCATTCTCAAGAACACACACATGGTTTTGTTAAGGGATAATCGTTTAACTAACTTGGTAAGCTCTTTTAACACAGTTCTCATGAGCTGGATGTAGGGAGCAATTTCGATGTAGTTTATTTGGATTTTAGCAAAGCATTTGACTCAATCATTAATGATAGATTACAGTATAAGTTGGAACGTGTTGGGGTTACTGGAAAGATTCTAAGGTAGATTGCAATGTGGCTGCAGGGCAAAAGGCAGAGAGGGTCGTGATTAATAGATATTCTTCAGATTGGTGAAGATTTGTCAGAAGTAGGGTCCCTCAAGGATCTGTTCTTGGACCACTGGTGTTTCTTATTTTCATAAATGACATCAACGAAGGGATAGAAGGCGTGATATCAACATTTGCAGACGACGTAAAGATTGGTAGAGTTGTTAATGATAAGCGCTTGGCACTGATCATTAACAGACTTCAAAAATGATCAGAAGAGTGGCAGCTATGTTTTAATGCAGAAAAATGCAAGGTACCTTATACACTTGTACACTTGGTGAGGTTGAATTTACAAGAGTAGAAGAAGAAATGGATCTGGGAGTTACCATACGAGAAGACATGAATCTAGCTGAACAAGCGACCAGGAAAGCCCATAATTCCCTATCGAATAATTATCCAGATAGGGAGGTCATAATCCCACTGTGTAAGGCAATTTAAGACTGCATTTGAATACTGTGTCCAAGTAGGAGACCTAATCTGAAAAAAAGACATTGAGCTTCTTGAAAGGGTCCAAAGACGAGCAATTCGCAGGGTGAGATCGGGGAAAGGGCGACCGTACAAGGTAAGACTCCGATTATGTGGGCTACAGAGCTTAGCAACTAAGCGCCTTAGAGGAGAAGACCTGATTGAGGTTTATACGGCTCTGTGAGGGGTTGGAGGTTATTAAAATGAATGAAGGTGGAATTTTCATGGCTCATAGTTCTGATTGAAGAATTCCAGAACTGGGGGACATGAATTCAAATTACAGGTGATGGGGTTTAGATTAGATCGTAGGAAGTTTTCTTTTATCGAGCCAGTTCATTACAGGAGCAGGTTGCCTCTGAAAGTAGTTAAGGCTGACAGTTTGAAGAATTCAAAATTCAACTGGATAGTTATCTAGGTGAGGAGGGAAGTGCAAAAGTAGATAAAAAATTATCTACTTTTGCACTATCTACTTTTTTTTGGCGGTTAATACTAATACTAAGACAAGTTCTTTGTTGTCAATTAGACTTGAATTTCTTTAGACTGAATCAGCAGAGAAACAAATGGGATAAATGAGAGGAGGAAAAATTAGTTCTGTGAATTTGCAGTTGATAGTTCTCGATCTCTCAGCAACAACTTCATTATTGTCCATAAACTTATGTCCAAGAGGTTGCCCGAAGCAACGATATATGGACTGAATGGTAGAAGGGGACAACACAGTCCAGAGCAGTTGTGCAATTGCTTCCTTTGTTTGCAGACTGGCAGTTTACCGCCATGTAGAAGAAGGACATCTTTCCCGCCTTTGTTTGCTGTAAACGGTTCTTGCGTTTATCCGAAGGATGCATGCCTCAGAATTTATGGTGTCTTCTTCTTTGTCCGTCTAAATCATACTTTCATATTCCAGATCCTGGAATATAAAAAGCGTAGGGTAGAAGGTTCAGTTCTAATAAACAAGTTTTCAGCTTTTAAAATAAATTTCTGTTGAGAAAAAAATTGCAAAATAGCAAAATTACTTCCCTCTTTCTTCACGAGTTATTTTGTGTTTCATAATCATGCGTTTCGGATATTGAAGACATGATGATGGTTTCAAATATGCACATCACATCACCCATAAAAAGCATACAGTACTTCACACTTTTTGCCAACTACTCGAAAGACAGGGTTTGTGATTTCAGCGATATGTTTAGTGAATGATGCTTCTGTCTGTAAAGTGATGCCAAGGTCCTTTCTGTCTTTGACCCTTTGCAATTCGACGCTTAAATTTTTAGCTGTGTTCTGGTATCCTCTTACTGTCCTCTGTGATCATCTTACTGTAAATAGGATAATTTTAGATTTCTTGAAATTCAGATCAATGTCCCCGTCGCTGTTCATTATAAAAACCTTTTGCATTGCATGAGGCACTGATCAATAGTGTGAAATAGAGACCTTTACATCAGTAAATATTAAACATCTGAGTCTTTACTGTTCAATAAATGTTAAACAATGGCCCAATGAGGAGCCTTGTGAAGTCCGCTTGTAACCGTGTGGATTAGATGATTCGCTTACATCAGCAACTTCCATTTTTAATTGGTCAAGTATTAATGTTATCAAAGTATCTGACCATTAATATCCATTTAAGTACAGTTTGAGTAACTCCATAAAATTCAGGTTGGTTGTTTGGGTGTAGTAGGGTTTGCAATTCAACCCCAACAAGTGGGGTTGAATTAAAATCAGTAGAGGAAGAAATTTTAATTTATTTGGGGGTTTCTATTTCCCAGGTTTAAGACCTTGCATTTCGCAAAATGAAAACATAGCTACCACTTCTCTGACCATCTCTGCAGTCTGTTCAAGTCATTCCGGAGGAGGGCTGCTTGGCACTGATCATTAACGACTCTACCAATTTTAAGTCGTTTGCAAATTTTGACATCACGCCTTCTATCCCTTAATTCATGTCGTTTATGTAAAATGAGAAACAACAGTGGCCCAAGAACCTATCCTTGGGGAATCCCACTCCTGAAACTACAACAACCTGAAGAATATCCATTAATTGTGCAAACGTCAATTATGCAAAACGTTGTTTATCCGAACAAAGATAATCAACGTTGAATTTCCCAGTGAAATCTTGCAATTTCTTGAAAAATGTCCCACGTAGTTTAGCATAGTTGTCTCTTGAAGGTATATTTCTCCGAGATTCCATATACGCTGCTTGGACACTTTATTGGATACATTTACTATTTTCATCAAATGGAGCTAACAGTGTCACGTGTTCCTACCACGCGATATAAGGCAAGTGAGTAGATACATAGGGTGCTGTTTGCGTGTATTTCAGTGCGAGAAATGGGAAGATGATTAAGTTAATGGACTTTGAACATGGCATGGTATTTGGCCCTCGCAAACCGCAACCCTGCTGGGGTTTTCACGCACGACAGAGTCTTGGGTATATCGAGATTGGTCCAATAAGCATTCTTGGAGTCCCTAATTCCCAACATTGCACTGGACCACTTGTTTCTGTCTATCTAACTAGACCTTTACTATACCGGAGTTGCTACTTTGTAATACTGGGCTAAAAGTCAAATCTAGTCTAGATGGTTGCGAATCGCTACTCTAAGTAGAGATTCGCAACTACCCGATTTGCAAAAATTGTGGAAGCAACTGAGTCAACATGGATCAATGCAGCATCCGTGCAGCACGGTTTCAACACATCGTTGAGTGTCAAAGTCGTCCGTGCCACAAAGAATCTAGCCTGTTCTTTAAAGACTAAAGGGGATCCTAGTAGCTATTAGTTTGGTTTGCCTAATAAAGTGGCCACTCATTGTAATATATGCAATTCGAATAGAACAGCCTTGAAACTAGAGTATGTGTATCCAGTTCCGATAAATACCATTTTATATACTACCTTTTGGAAATCGATTATTTTAGGATTCTACTCGATTGAAAATCTCTGTCAAGAACCAAGCAAGGTCAATACACTGTGCTGCTCCTCGGTTCTTCAGAACCGTATGCGATCAAATTTACCTCACTTACTGTCTTATATGACACTGCTCCATGACATTGTCACGCAGGACAATGTCATGGAGCAGCACCTGCAAAGCAGTTTGTGACCGGTTGAAAATGGGAAATATTTTTATGACCCAAGTTCCTGCAACCCTCCACCAGTTCCCCCAAATGAAAGACCCTCTCCGATGCTAGTGTTTTGAAAACAGATAAGACTTCTCTCAGGAGAAGAGATCTCATGCAGATATCGATAAGAAACAAGCTAATGGTCATCTTGCTTGCAGGTGACGTGAAGACAGTTTCGAGTAGGTTTTCGAGAAAGTGAGAGAGAGAGTTTATGTGTTTTCGAACTGATTTCACAGTCTGCTTACAACGCTGCGAGTCACATTTCGCCGATTAACCACTTCCACTGGACTTTGACTTCTATTCTCCCACTGTTCTCCACCTCATTCAAACGGTATCTTTGTGACATTTTCACAGTAATGACTATCTTGAACTTGACAGAACTAGCGATAAAGGAAAATAGGATGGTTTTATCTGGGTACCCGATTTGCATGTTTTGTGTAAAACATGCAAATTTTTCCACAGATGCATTGCCGAACAGGGTTAAACAGCCGAATTTAATAAGGCCCAAGAGACAAATTTGATTTGCAGACTCCACGGCCAACAAGAGAAAAACCACTCTGCGTTCGAATTCCACTGATGGAATTCGAACGCAGGATTCTTCCACCTGTTGTGGAGAGGACGGTGATCATATCCAGCGTGCTATCCACGAGGGTCCCGTTTTCTATTTGTTCCAGCTTCTCAGTGTATTTTCACTTTATAATCTATGATTTTTATACGTTTCTAGTTATCTGCCGGGCTGGTTCTAGGCTTGCCAGTTCTCTGTGTTCTCCACTTTATGGGGAAACGATTTCCCCAACGAGCCAAGTTAAAAAATAAAGATAGACGAAGCATTTTCCTCTTTTGCACATTCAATCAAAAGTTTGCATATTTACAATCTCAACTTACTTCATAAACATTTTTCTATTAAATAGGTGCCATATTTTTCTAGAGGTTTTTAAAAGCTTTCCTAGAAGTTTTTTAATATTTTATTCCGTTTTTTTTTTTTTTTTTTAAATATTTATTCACTGCATGTTTTCATCTAAATTCCATATCCACTCCAACTATTTATTTTAGGTTTACTCGGGCGTATAGCGAGTTTGTATTCCAAAATAAATATTTGTTATATTCTTAACTCTCTGAGTTAGTCTCTATCTATATGAATTCCCTAGGTATAAACGAATATTCACCCCCACCCCACCCTTTCTTGATTTTTTAAGGTTTTTCAGTTCGAATTTCAATTTTTACTGGAAATGTGGCAATTACTTTGCAAATATTTGCAGAAACTGCAATCAAACGAGGAAAATAATTTTTAAAAAATAAAATTCTGTCACTAGAGGTCCCTCAAATCAGTTGAAATATTTTTATTCACGAGGGTATAACTTGAAAAACCACCTTTCCACAGATGCATTGCCGAACAGGGTTAAACAGCCGAATTTAATAAGGCCCAAGAGACAAATTTAATTTGCAGACTCCACGGCCAACAAGAGAAAAACCACTCTGGAGAACATTTTTATAAAGGCAAGCAAACAAAAGAATAAATAATACGGGCGACATTTCCACCACAGCTCGCCCTAGAAACGCATTCTTTTCTACACGTATATCCACATTGGTCACGCTTGGGAGTATTTGGCCAGACGCGAAACCCAAACATCATCCCTAACAGCCATAAGCGACTCATCGACACCCAGCGCCATCTTGGAGTTACCATGACAACTGTGGGTTCACTAGGCCTTGCCAAATCAGAGGTATGCAACAGACAGATATGGAAGTTTCTCATGTTTTTCGTTGCTTGCATGTCTTCTTTCTTTCTTTCTTCCGTTTCTTTTTTTTTTTTCTTTTCTTTTTTTTATTATTATATCTCCACTAGGCGGCAGACAGTGGCAATAACTTTCTCAGACAGCCCAAACCGGAATTTCAAGTCTCTAAATAAAGATGGCGCTGTGAAAGAAGTCAACTGCGCTCAATTTTTGGAAGGCAAAAGAATGCGACCTATAACCTCTCCCTTTAATGAAGTCAGACACCATAAGTTATGCAAAGGGAGGCTGGCTGGTCAGATTTCTGTCAATAGAATTTGAAAGTCTTAAAATCACATCCTTACTGGGTATAGAATGCCCACACATACAGAAGTACGTAGCTGGATAAACAGAGAGATCTTTGGCCTAGTTAAAACCTTGGAATTTAAGTAAATAATAATAAAAAAAAATTGGTGGATCGCTATAAACAAGGAAGTGATAGTATCCATTGCTTGTTTCTTATCTATCCATCCATTCTGTCCTCTTATATCTAATATAGCTGATGAAGCAGTTTCTTCCTTTCAGAAAGTCTCCTTCGTCTCCTAGACAAAACATAGAGCGAGTAGAAGTCAACATGTTACTGTCCTCCAAATATATGTACCTAAATATTTCAGAAGACACAACAATCCATTTGTACTCCACTGAGCAAAGTGAAAAACAAATCGAACCACTGTATATACACACACTGGTTAATCAGGCGGACTATCCGTCTCACGAGGCTGATGATTAAAAGTGTTCCATGGGAAAGGCAGGAAGCCTTTCCCATGGAACACTTTTAATCTATAGCTCTTCTTTAGGTCTGTCGTAACACGTGACCTATCACGTTATGGTCTGTTTTATTCGATTCCGACGGAAAGCATGCCGATATTGGAACACTGGATTCTCTAATAAATTGGTGGGTCTTTTATTAATTTTTTGTTAACCTGGGGAAATATTCCAAATTATCTAAAATTGCTTTTTGTTCCTAGGTGCTGGGATCTGTCCCACTACTAAGTTTTAAATATCACGTGGGCTCAACATATTTACTCACACCAATATGTATGTATTTTAAGACACTTTTATGCATTTCTTGCTTTCCAAAGTAGTTACTTAAGTGTTCGGTACTAAGCCCAAGAATGCTCTCTCGAAGGATTGGACATCGTAAAAGAATCATCAAATGGAGAATATCCTGGTTAAAAGTAATGTTAGTGGACGATTCAATTGTTAGGGGAAAAACATAATTCTTCCTAACCTAGACAGATGGAACGGAACCACTGTACATCTACTAAAATTGATGATGTTACTAACTAGTTGTCAATTCTTAAGGGAATTAAAGGGCTTTCTTGGGCCCATATTTTTTGGAGAGGGCTCAAATAAGGGTGGCCAGATTGGTGATAAATGCTAAGTATTATCCCTGGGAAGAATGGCTTAGTACATATGGTCTTCAGAGTTTAGCAACAGGCAGGAGAGAAATTGACTGAAGTGTATAAAGACCCGAGGGATATTTTTATTATTCTACTATGCGGTCCCAGCCAGCTTTACTGGCAACCCTACAACCTATTTACAATGCTGTACCACTGAACAACATTGAGGGTCAATTCGTTCTCAATGTAATGTAAACAATGTAATACCATGAAGGTATCTGACACTAAAAAGTCCCAACCCTCGTGGATAGCACAGTTGGTAGAATTGCCATCCTCCCCATTCCGGGTGGAAAAGACCTGAGTCCGAGTCCCATCGATGAAGTGAGGAATTTTTATGAGCCTTTTTCACAACGTGGCTGAGTTGGTCTCAGGCGAGGGTAGAACATTTTTTCCTCCCGGAAACTATGGTTTTTCATCCACCAAACAGAAAATCGACCACAGAACCCACGAAATTTATAGACAGTACACACAGAGCAATATGGCAGATGCTTCTAAAACCGCAGATGCTCCTAAAACCCTACTACAACAACATCAAGTCCCAACATAAGGTTGCAAAAAATCAACGCTAGAAATTTCCAGAGCACCCATATTAATGGAAGCAACATTTTCAAGAACGTGTTCTGGACCCAGGGTGTAGGAAATAATAATTTTCTTAATATAAAGTATTTTGTAAGAAACTTGGAAGGTAAGAATCTTTAACAAGAGCAATTAACATTTGAGCCTTCCCACTTGGTAAACAGGTTACTAACCCACTGAACTTTATCGTGTCTTATTCTTGAAGTAACGCCAAAATAAGCAAACATCCTACACCTTAACGTACATACCCACTTCCGTGAAATTTAAGAGGTCACCGACCTCGTTTTGAATAGTTTTCGTTCCCTCTATTAATAAAGTTTTCATCCACCTGCCATATTTACATGTGTCTCCACTTATCAGCCCAAAAAGTTTGAAAAAATCGTACGCACCGCAATCATAAGTGAATATAGTTAAAATTTAATTTAAAATCTCTCTCTCTCTCTCTCTCTCTCTCTCTCTCCACATAATTTTATTGTACATAATTCTTTAATGTTTGTGTATCATGCTCCCAGCATGAAATACGATTATGTTTGTTGATATGCGTTGATGTTGAGAGTAAAGTCAGTCCATTTAAAAAAGTAATGTAATTTATATACAAGGTATTTATTTCAATTAAAAGTCACTGCGGTCTATCTAGGTTATTCGTCTGGTTTCTTTTGTTATATATATATATATATATATATTATTTATTTTTTTTACTCAATGGGAAAGTTATTCCCCGTCCTCGGTTCATTTTAAGACCGTCATTGGTGTCACCAATTTCATTTGAAGGAAAAACAAACTCCTCTGACTCTTTTTGACTGTCTCGAAGTATAAACAGAAAATTTATTTAAAATAGACAGTTGTATACATGATGTTTACTCTTCAGTACGCAGCACATTTCGCTTTGTGCATCAGCCAGCTGTACGCATGTACATACTGTTATTTGTAATGATCTGTCTCCCCAGAAAGCTAGAGACAATTAGGCATTGGTGTATTAGTTTATTTTTACATGATGTCGCCAAGATGTTAATAATCCTTTGAACTTACTACAGTCTATCATCGCCCATGATCGCATATCATATCTCTCCTGGATGGCAGTATATAGATGGAAAAAATACAATGCTTATTGTATTTTTGTACTCAGGGTAGTGGAAAATGAAAAAGACCTGGGAGTAATTGTACAGTCAGGCATGAAGTTCTCTGAGCAGTGCAGATGGGCTGTCAGGACAACAAATGGGGTTTTGTCAATGATAAACAGAAGCATTGCTAGCAAGGATAAGGAGGTGAGGATGTAGATCTGCTGGAATAGATGCAGAGAAGAGCAATGAGAAAGATATCAGTTCTTCAAATTGCCGCGTCTGGAGATTAGGCACCTGCGAGGCGATCTGATTGAGGTGGTTAAGATTTTAAATGGATTGAGCAAGCTCAATGATGATGGCATTCTTCTTGCTTGGACTATGCACGAGGGGGCATAAATTCAAATTAAGGAAGGATGGTTGCAGAACTGATGTCTGGAAGTTTAGCGAACGGGTGGTTGA
This sequence comes from Mastigoproctus giganteus, assembly GCF_048544385.1. Taxonomy (NCBI): domain Eukaryota; kingdom Metazoa; phylum Arthropoda; class Arachnida; order Uropygi; family Thelyphonidae; genus Mastigoproctus; species Mastigoproctus giganteus. The sequence goes on from NC_143575.1 coordinate 261,823,941, forward strand.
TTGTTGGAAAAAACTTCCATCTGTTGTTCTGGAAGTTGATAGTTTAAATGAATTTAAGGAAGAACTGGACAAACTGTTAGAGGGGATGGATAGGTGAAATGGGAAAGTTGTTTTTTTTATTTTATTTCTTGCATCATTTGACACTACTAATACTAACACAAATCCATTTAAAATAACAACCATTTAAAACAATTATCTATTTCAAATATTTATAGGACATGCTAAAGACAGCTAAATAATCTGTCAGTCCTTGTAGCGCAGTGGATAGCGCGTTGGACTTCTAATCCAAAGGTCGTGGGTTCGACTCCCACCAAGGATGAATTTTTTATTTTATTATTGTAAATATTTTATATATACATATCACTAAATTCGATATAAAAACTTCACTAAAGCCTCACTAATAACTATTTAAATATGTGTTAAATATTATAAATGCATATGTTATTAAAAACATATGTATTTATAATATTAATAAGCTTTTTTAAATTAATTAAATAATTAACTATCCCTAACAATAAAATTTATTGGCAAACAGGACTGCCAGCAACACGAGGGCATATAAAATACAAACATCCATCGAACTAGATCCATGATTATTAGATTAAAAGATCCAAAGGCAGATTTTTCAAGTTCTTCATTTCTGACTACGTCAAAATCCAGACCAATTTTAAGCGATGGATAGATAGTACATAAACGGGAGGCGAGAATGAATGAACATGGTTATAAACAAATTGCTGTCACTACGCAATTTTCTTTTTTTTTTTTTTTTGGAAGAGGTCATATATTCTAGTAAATACGGTATTCGTGTATCCCTGTCTGTGTCTCCTACTTCACTGACTTCTACTGAGTTTCGGTAATTAATGAATGGATGAGGTGTGGCAATAAAGTTCCCAGACTGATGTAATAAAAAGAACACAAAGGGAAGGAACTCAAAAATGGTTATTTTTATTCAAAGTAATCACCACATGATTGAATGCACTTATTACAAAATTCAAAATATTTTGAAAAGAGTGAGCGAAGGCGTCCAAAGAGGTGATGTTCGTTTCGGCAGTTACATTTTTCTTTATGTTCTTAACATACTGAAATCTTTCCTCTGAGGATAGAGTTTCCCTTAGGAAAGAGGAATCAGTCCGCTGGTGAAAGTATACGGTGGATGATTGATCTGTATAATGCCATGTTTCGTCAAAAATATCTTCACAGCAAGTGCGGATGGGCGAGGACATTGTCGGAAACAAGGACCAGATGCCTTTCTCTCGAAATTGCAGCCTCTGCGGGAAATGCGCTTGAACAGTCTTTGAAGCACCTGTACGTAGAACGCAACATTTACTCTATCTCACTCTCCCCTTTAGGTACAAATTCCTTGTGAATCACACACCCCGTTTGTCGAAAAACATGATCAACATCGTTTTGATGCTTGACTTCTGTAAACGAAACTTTTTTGGGCCTTGGTGATGATTTTGGAATCCACTGCATGCTCTGGTTACATCTTTGGTTCGTACTGAAACAAACAACGCTCATCTCCAGTGGCAATACAGTCGAAGAATTATCTTGACAAGTCTGAATGAAGACACTCTTCGTTGCTTCTGCACATCCATGAGGCTGTGCGGCACAAATTTTGCACACACTTTCCTTTTCCTTAAATCTTTATCTTTTCCTTATTCATATTCAATGTCTGATGTCAACCATCATTTTGAGGGTCAATCGACGATCTCTTGCCACAATTTCCCGAAGTTTTGCAACTTTGTCCTCATTTCAAGAGGTTGACGGACGCCCACTTCTTGAGTCATCGCAAACATTCCCGCGTCCGTCTTTAAACCACTTATCGCATTCAAACACATTGGTACGATTTAAGGTTTCATCATCATAAACAGTTTTTAACATTTCATACGTTTTTGTTGCAGATCTTCCCAGTTAAAAGCAAAATTTGACATTCGTTTGTTTCAGGAAAAGTTTCTCCATTGCAAAATCGTGACACGGATCGTTAATGCTGCTAACATTTCAAGAAATTGGTTGTTACTTGCAACCTGTCAGCCTACATGACAATCTCTGTACCACCATCTGTTGGAGGAAATTTGAACTACAACATACCACTTCCGTTTATTTTCAAACTCATCGAACATGACTGCAACACCACCAGTCCAGGAACTTTATTACCACCTAGTATATTGATTGCAGGAAAAGTTTCCAAGTACTTCTTTTTTCTTTTCCTGAGGGGCCGAGAGAGATTGCTCTGCAGGTAATCAAGAATCATATAAAAAAAATAGATAACGCTTAAAAGAGCATTAATGATCAGAAGCGGATTTAGCCCGCCTTCTAATGATCATGCCTGCATTCTGGAGAGACAGCAAAACTCTCTTAATCAAGGCCACCATTTTTTCTGGGGAAGTTTATATCATGGAATCACGGGGGTGTTTATAAGAAAAACATGACCTGCCATCGTATGTTGTGCCACTCTCCACCACTGCAGAATGATAAAGAGGTTAAGAGAAAAATGGTTGGGGGAAGTTTAACGGAGGCTAGTGGAGGGGACGTCAACCCGTACACCCCGTGCTATCTAGTGTCGCCATAGTCACAACAAGTGAACGCATGGTCATTAGTCACAGTGACAGACATTTCAGTACAGAAATTTTCGGACACACTTACGGTTGGAGGTTGACAACTTAAATCTTTGAAAATTCCGTCTGTGTCCGCACAGCTAGTTTTTTGGTGTCACATCGCCATTCCGGACAACGCCGCATTGCCGTAAGTCGTAGCTTGTTATCCGAACCCACTACGACAGGTTGAATAAGAGGCCTGCTGTCCCATCCATCACTGCTACCCGACCTGAATCCGCCAGAATGGCGCTGGTAGCGAAATAGTTGACTTCTTCGGCAAAGGAAAGTTATGTATCGATGTCCTTGTTGTTAGATAACTTGAAGACGTCTGTCATATCACAGAAGCTCTTGTAGCCCCCATGTTTATTCCTCAACCATTAGATAAAAGAGGTCGAGTTCATTACTGGCTTAAATATTAATTTGGCTCATCAATCCACGTCTCTGATTTCCTGATAGTGTAATTGTAGACACCCATAGAGCTTCTGGATACTTATTTAGCGCGTCATTTTTCAAAGCAGAAGAGGATTTATTCAGAAGATTCTCATACGTAATGCATGTCCGAATGAATGGAGGAACTGTTGCTATGGTAATGATGTTGCCAGGAAACCAGAAATTAAAAGTACTGCATCGTCTTCTAAAACAAAACGCCATCGTTTCGAAAGGGCATTAACAATATTTTGCTAATGATTATTCGCTTTCAGCCTTCAAATCCTCTGGGAGGAAATCGGAAGAACAAGAATGCGATTAAAGATTCCTAAGAGACTGGAGCGCATTTAAAGCTTAGTTAGTCATTTGGGTTGCGTAAATATTTCTTCAAGGAATCATTAAATATGAAAGGGCAAGTAGCTTCCCTTACAAATCAATGGCTTTGATTTGTCTGGTGCAATTCTTGTATATAAGAAAGTATATTTGATCCACAGGAAAGACAGCGAAGGCAGGCGGCTCGATTTCTGAATAAATCACGTGATCAACAGCTTGTTTCCTCCATCCCCCCTCTATGTTTAGCTTCCTTCTATGTTTCCTGTTGCAGAAATGTGTTAAATTAGCGGAAATGGAAGTTTCTGATAGCAAAATGACTTAACACCCAGAAATGATTGCCATATGGTATCCTGGCACTCCTTTTAAGAACGAAGATTGCAGCTAAAGATAAAGTCCTCATAGAGTAATTAAGCTGTTCCCTCCTGATCACTCCGAAATCCCTACAGATTGGCTGTCACTTCAACTGGTGGAGGTTCACTTCATTAATCCAAATTCCGATAATCCCTAAATGCCATCTTGTCAAAGGAACACTAAGCCAATTAGAGCACTTGCTGTTGGTAACACACCTTACTCGTAATTCTCGAATTAGGTTAAAAGTAAATTTTAAAAAATAACGATAAATAAATAGAATGAGAGAAACAAAGAGCAGGATATAGAAAAGTGAAGTGTTTATTATACTTATTGCTATTTTATATTGTTTTATTATTCTACTTATTTTTATTTACCATTTTTTATCACTTACTGTTATTTTATTATTAATTACTATTTACACTTGTTTTGGTTTCTTCCCTCATCGATCTTGTAAAGGGATCGATAACTGCCTGGACCAGATGATAAAACGAAAAGTAAAATCACTTTAAAAAGATCTTTCTAATCTAAACAAACAAATCGAAGTTCCACAAACCTTTCGGGCTTTAAACAAAATTTACAAAAAAAAAAAAAAAAAAACCGTACTGTGGCGCCATCTAGAGGACGATACTCTAATCGATATCGCAAAGTAATTAGTGTAGCCTTGGGGCTTACCAAACATTATTTTCAGCAATCTAATGACCTCTAACTATAGCTCAGTAATAGATTGTTTTATGTCTTCACTAAAATGAACATCTATAGTATACAGATATATAAAATGTAATAACGTACAACTATATTAGAGCAGACAGAAAACTATTGAAAATATACGGATAATGCTGTTGATAGAATTATTACAAAAATCGCAATTGAATTTAGTCATTTTGGATAAGTAATATTTGTTCAAAGAATCACATGAAATAGAAAGTAACTTCATCAATAAATCAATGTCTGTATTTGATTGACGTTAATTTGTCTGATACAGTTCTTTGAACAGTGGAAGCAAAAGCAATTTCATATAATTTACTTCAAAATTTATTCCCCATAATCTGGAAATACTCACCTTAATTATGCAGTAACCAAAAATAGAATTTTGGTGATAAAATCTTTGACTTTCCACACGCATAGAAAGCAAAACTTTATTTTCGTAATAGGCTTATTTTATATTATTGAAGAATTGCAAAATTCTTGTATGGGGGCGCTAGTTTACATTGTTTGTCAGTAAAAATTCGATAATTATATAAAATTAATAATATATTAATGTATATTTTTATAACTGATATATATTTAAAAATAAGAAATTAATTTTAATATACACGTATATATATCCATCGACCCAAAAATGTTGCGTATATAATTAAATGAAGAGTTTTGTTTTGTTTTGTTTTTTTTTTAATTTTTTTGGTAGTTTGGTTGGTTTCCTGTTTTTTGACTTTCATAAATTAACAGATCAAATCACGCTTGCATGCATAATTTAATTAACGAAGTCTGTCAACTGACAGTATTTATTCATTTAAAAAATATATAAGGAAGATATGAAAGATTTAAGTACATTTTATGTTTTTCTCGGTTCACTTTTAGTATCCCATCTCATTGGAGGATTAGTACTACCAAACCAGGAACAAATCTTTCCATAAAAAATTTGCTTTTGACGAAATCACCTGGACGTATTACTTTATCTAAAATCTAGTAGTCTACAGGAAGTGTCTCAGCGGTTCTTTCTGCCCTTATCCAGTCTCCAAATTTTGCAGTACTGTACGTCACTTGATTCGTTATCTTTAGTAGTGACGTAACAAGGAGTTTGAAGTGCGGAAAACCGTAATGTAAAACATTACAGTTTCTAAAATTAAATGTCCAATTTTCTTTCTTATTTTCTTTTGGGCATGCATTGCACCATTGGAAGTTATACCACTATCTCTAGCGATGGGTAACTTATTGGCTGAGGGGTTTCTTTTCTTTTTTTTTTTTCTTTTTTTGGACACAAAACGTGTGTGTGTGGAGAGGGATGTGTGGTTATTGAGTGTTTATGCAAATAGTAAATTGTATTTATTTTGTTGTTGTATTTGGGTTTTAGGAGCATCCGCGACTAAGGTCATATTGCTCCGTATATACACTGTGCAGCGACTTTATTAGGTACACCCCTGCTGTGCACACAAATGGTTTGTCCCACAACGTTGCAAATCACATGACCACAGTTGTGGATATACATGCAGTAGACAATCTTTCTGGTATCAGTTAAGCGTACAAACCGTAACAAGAATACGGAAAAGGAGTGATCTAATGGACTTCGAACGTGGCAAGGTGCAAGACGTGCTGGACAAAGCATCTCTGAAACTGCAGTTCTCCTGAACTTTTCACGCACCACAGTTTCAAGGATGTATCGAGAATGGTACAACGAACAGAAAACATCCTCTCAACGGCACTCCTGTGGAAGAAAATCGCTTGTTGATGAGGGAGGTCAGAGGAGTATGGCTCCTCTGACCTCTCTCATCAACAGACGGGCCACAATGTCGCACATCAGAATACAGCCTTGGTGTGCAGAATAAAATATCGCAACGGCCCACTAGTCGCACTTTGTCGCGAATGGGCTACAACAGCCGACGGCCATATCGCGTACCTTTGTTATCAATAAAGAACAAGAGAGCACGCCTCCTGTAGGCACATCAACACCAACACTAGACTAAAATAAAAATAAAATAAATTTTCTGTTTATACTCCGGGACGACCAAACAGTCAGAGGAGTTCGCATGACAGGTTGAATACAAGAAACAGCACCGTATTCAGTAGTCACGGGCTTGAACCCCGGTCACTCAAGGCACATGTACTTAGACACCCGCGCGCCTGACCACTAGGCTACGGCGGCCTTTTAATGAGGATTGGAAAACAGTTGCTTGGTCAGACGAGTCGAAGTTCCTGGTGCATCATGTTGATGGAAGGCTCAGAATTTGGCGAAAACAACATGAATCCATGGACCCTCCATGTCTGACGACTACTGTGCAAGGTGGTGGAAGACTGCTGCACAAATTGGAGCAGTGTGGCATTGGAGGCAAGTTGCTGCTATGGATAAAGGGGTGGTTGAGGGGGAGAAGACAGAGAGTGGTAATCAATGGACACTGCTCATCGTGGACTAATGTTATTAGTGGAGTCCCTCAGGGTTCAGTATTGGGGCCTTTATTGTTTTCTGTATTTATAAATGATATTGATGATGGTATATCAGGCTTAATGTCCAAGTTTGCAGACGATACGAAGGTTGGCAGGGTTGTCAAGGACACTACTGACACTATGCTGCTGCAACAGGATTTGGAAAGGTTGAGCAGATGGGCTTCGAGGTGGCAAATGAAGTTTAACATTGACAAATGTAAAGTACTACATATGGGAAACAGCAACCCCAGAGCAACGTATCAACTCTGTGGTACTACACTGACAGTGGTAGAGAATGAAAGGGACCTGGGGGTGGTGGTGCAGGCAGATATGAAGTTCTCTGAGCAGTGCAGACGAGCTGCAAGAGTAGCTCATGGTGTATTGTCAATGATATATAGGAATTTTTCTAGCAGGGATAAGGAGGTGATTATTCCCTTGTATAAGGCAATGGTCAGGCCACACCTAGAGTACTGTATACAGGCCTGGAGGCCTCATTTCAGGAAGGATGTAGAGCTGCTGGAACGAGTACAGAGAAGGGCAACTAGATTGGTGAATGGGACAAAGGGGTTCTCTTACGAAGAAAGGCTTAAGTTTTGCAAATTACAGTGTCTGGAAACTAGGCACCAGCGGGGTGATCTGATAGAGGTGTACAAAGCCTTGAATGGTTTGAGCATGCTCAATGCTGATGGGATTCTTCCTCTAGCTCAGAAAAATCACCTGAGAGGGCATAAATTCAAATTGAGGAAAGACAGATGTAGGATAGATGTGCGGAAATTTGCCTTTAGCCAGCGGGTGGTTGGTGGGTGGAACAGACTTCCATCCCTTGTCGTGGAAGTTGATAGCCTAAATAAGTTTAAGGCTCAGCTGGACAGGTATTTCGAACGAACAGAGGGGTGAAGTGGAAGTGGTTATTTTTATTTATTTATGTTACTTTTTTTTTTTTTTTTTTTTTGGCTGATGCTGCATAAGCTTGCTTTCTTGCATCAAATGCCTCTACTAATGCTAATGCTAATGCTAACAGTTATGGTGTGGGGAATGTTTTCTTGGCACACGTTGGGTCCTTTGATACCCATAGATTCACCTCTGAACCACATCGTACCTAAACATCGTTACTGACCAAGTGCATCCGTTCATGTTGACAGTTTATCCTCAGTCAGATGGTCACCTCGCAGGTACCTAGTCTCCAGCCGCTGCAATTTGCAGAACTTAAGCCCTCTGTTGTTATTTCCAGGTGAATAATGCGCCAATGCACAAAGCCCGAATCACAATGGAATGGTTCCAGGAACATGACAATGACTTTTCTTTGCTGCAGCGGCCCGCTCATTCCGCAGATCCCAATCCTATTGAACACCTTTGGGATGAGCTGGAAAGGGCTGGTCACTGCAGGCCTACACCTCCGTCGAATTTCAAGGAACTGCGTGACACACTCATGTCTGCATGTACTCCATTCTTACACAAGGCACCTGCGCGGTGATCTGATTTAGGTGTATAAGGCCTTGAATGGGTTGAGCACGCTGAATTCTGATGGGATCCTTCTACTTGTTCAGATTACGGACCTAAGGGGGCATAAATTCAAATTAAGAAAAGACAGATGTAGAATAGATGTGCGGAAATTTGCCTTTAGCCAAATTTCCGCACATTTTTTTTTTTTTTTGGCTGATGCTGCATAAGCTCATACACTTGCTTTCTTGCATCACATGCCACCACTACAACAACGTTTTCAGCATCTTGTTCAATCCATGCCTAGACGAATTCAGGCTGTTTTGGAAGTCTAAAGGAGGCTCAACACGCTACATTAGGTAGGTGTACCTAATAAAGTGGTGGCAGCACAGTGTATATCTGTTCTGTGGTCGATTTTCTGTTTGCTATCGAAAAACCAGAGTTTCCGGGAGAAAAAAAACTATGTTACCCTCGCCTGAGACCAACGACTAACACAGCCACGTTGTGAAAAAGGCCCATAAAAATTTCTCCATCATCGACAGGACTCAGATTCGGGTCTTTTCCACCTGGTGTGGGGAGGATGGTGATCCTACCAACTGTGCTACCCACAATGGCTATTTATTTTGTGAAAAGGATCTACATTATAGAATTAGTCTTGATGAAGGGCGGAGGGTAGGTTACCTATTATTCTTATTGTCCTATTATATATTTAAAAAAAAAAAAGTTGTTTACTTTGTGTTAGCAGTTTGCAAAATTTGTGCTTTGCCAGAGCCAGTTGTATAGGGTGGTTCAAAATTTTTGCTACCCAAATATCAATAATTAAAATGTATTATTTATGTAATCGAGTGATTATAATAACTGTTATAATGCTAATAAATAATTATAATACATTAAAATAAATATTGAAAATGTTCATGCTTTTCTCGAATACATGTACGGATTCTCTTCATCATATTCGACTACACCTGTTGTGATGTTTCAACATCTATGTTTGTAGTTCGTTCTGCATATTGGGTTTCACTTCCTCCAACTTGTGCGGATTATTTTTATACACGTTGTTATCCAACAGTAATATTCGAGTTAAATCTAAGGGAGGGGCACAAATATTTAGAAGCGAGAAGATTATGGAAAAAGTCTCTCCACATTGCCACTGTTTTCACGATGTTTGAACCAACAACAGCATTAGCATTATTAGTATTAATATTTGCTGGTACAAGGGAACAAGAGCTTGGCTTTTGTTTACCAGCAAATATTAATACTAATAATACTAATGTTGTTGTTGGTTCAAACATCGTGAAAACACCTTTAGCACAGCAAAACAAGCAGACCGGCCAGAGAACAAACATAATCCACATGGGTAGATGAGGTAATTCTCGGGTGGCCTTAATATGCAGTTTTTATTTTTCTTTCTTTTTTTTTTTTTTTTTTCATAATCCACTTATCATGTGGACTAATGTTATTAGCGAAGTGCCCCAGGGTTTGGTGTTGGGCCCATTGTTGCTTTGTGTATTTATCAATGATATCGATGAAAGTATATCAGGCTTAATGTCCAAATTTGCAGATGATACAAAGGTTGGCAGGGTTGTTAATGATAGTAACGACAGTATGCTGCTGCAACAGGATCTAGAAAAGTTAGGCAGATGGGCTGAGAAGTGGCAACTGAAGTTTAACTTTGACAAATGCAAAGTACTCCATATGAGTAGCAGTAATCCAAGAGAAACGTACCAACTGTGTGGTACTACCTACACTCAGAGAGGTGGAGAATGAAAAAGACTTGGGGATAATTGTGCAGTCAAATATGAAGTTCTCTGAGCAGTACAGACAGGCTGCCAGAGCAGGTCATGGTGTTTTGTCAATGATATATAGGAATTTTGCTAGCAGAGACAAGGAGGTGATTATCCCTTTGTATAAGACAATGGTCAAGCCACACCTTGAGTACTGTATACAGGTCTGGAGGCCTCATTTTAGGAAGGATGTAGAGTTGCTTGAACGAGTACAGAGAAGGGCAACAAGATTGGTGAGAGGAACAAAGGGGGTTCTCTTACCAGGAGAGGCTTAAATTCTGTCAGTTGCAGCGTCTGGAGCCTAAGCACCAGCGAGGTGACCTCATCGAGGTTTAGAAGGCCTTGAATGGTCTCAGCAGGCTGAATGCTGACGGGATACTTCCGCTTGCTCAGATTAGGAACCTGAGGGGGCATAGATTCAAATTGAGGAAAGACAGCCGTAGAATAGATGTGCGGAAGTTTGCCTTTAGCTAGTGGATAGTTTATTGGCGGAACAGACTTCCATCTGTTGTCGTGGAAGTTGATAGCTTAAATAAATTTAAGGCTGAACTAGACAAACATTTGGAGTGAGCGGATGGGGAAAATGGGAAGGTTTTTTTTTTTTTTTTTTGCTGATGCTGTATAAGCTTGCTTTCTTGCATCATATGCCTCAAGTAATGCTAATGTTAATGTAGGTGTGGAGGGTTCCAGGTGACCATACATTTTCCAAAACGGTTAGCCTCAACCACCCACGGAGGTAACTTATTCCAGCGATTTACAATTCCTTGGCTAAAAGAAAACTTCATACAGTCTACTCTATACAGCTTCCCCTGTAATTTGAAATTATTCTGACATCATTTATAACCGTGGAAACTACCTTCATTCTTTTACCGCCACTTCTTAGAGCCTTAATCTCTAGAGATCTCACTGACATCTTAACGAGATCTCAATGAGATCTTGAATGCCCTTTTGCCAATTTTATCCACCGTTTGAACCTTTTCAAGAAGCTCGATGTATTTCTATAGATGTGGTCTCCGTATTTAAATACAGTACTAGCCATTTCCTTTACAGTGGAATTATGACCTCTATATCTCAATAAGTAAATGTCTTATAAATCAAAGATAGAAAACCATGGTCTCTCCCTGTTCCCCGGATAGCAGCCCCAACTTGCTCTTTCTCTCTCCCTCTCTGTATCTCCTCTCTATTGTCTTTAACTCAACTCTTCCTAATATTTTGGATTTGGGATTTTCAAGTGTAAAAGCTTGTATTTTTCAACATTAAAACACAGCTTCCACTTTTTTTACTATTCCCGAAGCCTGTTTAAGCGATTGTGAAGGAGGCTGCTTAGCACTGGTCATTGACCACTCTCTCGATCTTGAAAAAATTTTGAACGCAAATTTTTACGTCACACACTCTATTCCTTTGTCAATATCATTTAAGGAAATCATAAACAACAGTGGTTCGAGCACCGATCTCACGGGAGAAAACACCTGTAATACTAGACAAATCTGATGGGTAACCATTAATCACAACCCTTCTGCTTACTCTCCTCGATCGTTGCTGGCAGGTGCAATTTTTGTGCTCACTTAAAATGAATTATTTCCAGTTTTAGAGTTTAATAAAGTCATATTTTGTTGTGTTTTGTTAAAGAAAGTTGGTTTGGTTTTGGTAAAGAAACTTGAAGTGTATAGCTAAGTGCTATACAAAAACCAAATTATGATATTAGGGTAACCCGTAAATGATTACATTGACCCATATATTTATTTTGTCTGTAAATTGCGTGTGTTCTCTGGTCGATCTACCTGTTTTGCTGGACGAAAAAAACCCAGTTTCTGGGAAAAAAAAACCTTGCTATATACGCCTGAGACCGACTACCTCAGCCACTGATTGCAAAAAAAACCCATTAAATAGCAAGTGCTATACGCTTCAACTTTGGTTTTCTAAACTTTGGTATCCAGTTTTAGAGTGAGTAGAATACATATTTTGATTTTGTCGAATGAGAAGTCAGCTATGGCTACTGGTAGTTAATGGCTGCCTATTTGCATAAGGAATTTTAAATTCAGATGAATCATTTTTTTATTTAAAACTGATGTAACTTAGGAGGGATTTACAGTGCGATCAGTAACTCAGAAGAGAGGGATTTGGAGAATTTTGCTTAGAAGGAAAATGTTTAGAACGATTAATAAATTTAATATATATATATTTTAGTTATATTCAATTAGAACTTTGACAACCATTTTGATCGATCTTGAAAATCGTTGGTGGGACGACAGCACCATTTGAAAATATTTATTATATACAAGAAGGGTAAATGCAGATAATGATAACTTAGGTGTTTGCTATGTTCATAAACTATAATATCAAATGATTCATATACACAGGATTTAAAAAAGAATGGATTTTGGGGGTTCAAAGCTAAGCCCCTTATTGTGTTCAATATTTATGAAAGGCATTCAAATTTAGTGATGACACAAAGGTTTGCAGGGTAGTTAATGCAGTAATCATGATATGCTACATCAAGGGAATCCAAATAAAATCAGCAGATGGGCTGCCAAGTAAGGTTTAACATTGATAAGCGCAAGTTGATGCTGCTGGTTAGTAGTAGTAATCCCAGAATAATATCAATTGTACAGTATCACACTTAAGGTAATGGAGAACACCCAGGTGTAATTGTACACTCCGACATGAAATTCTCTGAATGGGGCAGATAGGCTGTCATGACCATGTGGTTTTGTCTATGATATACAAGAATTTTGCCAGCAGGGACAATGAGGTGATCGGGCTGTATAAGGCAATGGTTAGGATGTGTCTTGAGTACTGTCAGAAAGGATGTCAATCTGTTGGAGAAGGCGAAGAGAAGAGTAACAAGATTAATCAGGGACGCAAAAGGATATTCTTACTATGAAAGATTTCAGTTCTGCAAATTGCAGCATCTGAAAATTAAGCGCCTGCTTGGAGACTTGATTGAGGCGTTTAAGGCTTTGAATGGATTGAAACTAAAGGCTGACAGCATCTTTACTCTTTCTAAAATGATATACACACATCAGGATATAAATTTAAATTGAAAAAAGAAGGTTGTAGGATAGTGCGAAAATTTGCCTTCAGCCAGAGGATAATTGATCGTTGGAACAAACTTCTATCAAACTTCCATCATTTCTGTTGTGAAAGTAGATACTTTGAATAAATTAAGAAGCGTAAACAGATTATTAGAGGGGACGGACAGGTGATGATATGCATAGTTTTTTTTTTTTTTTGGTTTTTTTTTTGGCTGATACTGTATAAATTTACTTCTGCATCAGTTTAAATTGAGGAAGGTTGATTTCAGAATATATATGGTTAAAGAGGCAATGCAGGACCATCTAAATAGATCTCAGAATGGTTTAATGAAGGAGATATCATTCCTCACATATCTGGTTAATTTACTATGACGAGGTTATAAAGCAGTTGGATGCGAGAAACAATTATGAACAAAAATATTGTTCGACACACATTCACACAGTGAATGTCCATGATGACTTCGTTACGAGCAGACTGGTGTGAATGAGTTTGTGTAAGTGTAACCTAACACCCAAGGGCCACCTTTCGTCCGAATTACAGCCCACACACATCATGGCATGGATTCCACTAGGCATCTGAGGGAGTCTAGCTTCAAATTTGACCGTTCTTCCATCAGGATATTTGTCAGCTGCTGTATTGTGGTCAGCAGAATACTGCGAAGCCGAGCTGCCCTTTTCAAAGTATCCTAGACATTTTCGATTGGATCCAGATCTGCAGAATTAAGCGGGAAGAGTAGATGTTGAAAATCTCGGGAATATTCCTGGTTCCACTTAGATTCATTTTTAAACAGTGGATATTTATGCGTTGTCGACCTTGAAAGAATCCATCGCAATCCGCGTAAAAATGAAGCACTGCATGGTAAGGTTGGTCCGATACGACAGAAAGTTATTCATTGGAGGCAACATGTCCTTCTAACGGAGCTACCCAGTCCGTACCAAAAGAACATAGCCCATATCATGATACCAATCCCAGCCGCTTGAGTTGTGGACACGAGGCAGAAAGAATTGGCTTTCTTTCTGTGAAAAATTTATAGCACACGGTACCAAATCCCAGATTCTTCAATTCCTGTGGCATAGTTCAGTTAGAAATGGGTCTTTCTTTGCCTAAATTGAATTTGCCAGTCACTTGCTGCACACAGGACTTTCTATTCTTATTTATTTATTCAATTGATTGCAAGTTACAATCGCCCTTTGTACGGCGTGCAAGCCAGAGGAGTTCTAATGCACAATTCGGTTTAAATTTCTGTTGCCTCGGTCTTGGAATACAGACTTTTTTTCCCGCGTATCTTTTGAGATGGTTGCTTTCGATACCAGTGATTTCCTCTGTTTTCTCAATTGCGGCTTCTGCTAAACGTGATTCAAAAATAATAACTTTCTGAAAATCAGAAAGATCACCTGTTTTCCCCATGACCGGATTAACTAAGAAGTCCCAAGGAAGCATACACATTTATCTGATACCAAGGAAGTTGCGATCATACCATGTGACAACTCACATTTGCGTACCGCACATTGACACAAATTGCAAAACGTTTCTAATATTTTGGCTAGTGAGTGTAGTAGAAATTGCAAACTATCCGACCTATGCCGACGATTTCAAATTACCTCGTTGTGCCGAAGGAACCGCATTGAGTTTCGTAGAGTAATTAATGAAATTACTATAAAAAATACCCCTAAATAACCGGAATGTACCCAGTTGTCATTAATGATATTCAATTCAAGATATCCAGGTCGTGTATTTCATCTACACGGACTTAGAATTAATATGGGGTAAGGGGTTTATCTTCGCAAACGAGAGAATTTCGAACACTATAGGCCATTTTGCACCACCCATCTTCATATGGGTGCCAGAAATTACAGGCATTTATAATCAGATTTATTACCCAATATTCAAGGCGATGTCTAACACTAGTTCCACTATATGCATGACAGACCTAGTCTTCTGCAGCATCGTGTTACCAGGGAAATTTCTGGCGTTGGAACATTAGATTCTGAAACGAATGAACCAGATGGGAGCAACCCGTTCACTACTTTCCAGTTCATATTCCAGGCTAATGTCGAAATGACCCTCTGGAGACAAATTATTTTAGCAAGAAGCCTACTAGCGCTGGAGAAACTCTTAACAGGCATGATTTATGCAACCACTGAAGATGTCATGACGGCGAAACCAAGGACAAGATGCAGAAACCAGTCAAATCAATATCTGCAGCTGAGGGTGTTCCGAAAAAAGTCCATGCCTGTCTAAATGGCATGTTATCGGAAAACACAACAGAATTTTTCAATGAAGTGGTATAAACCCAGAAAAGTTTGCAAAGGATATAAAATACAGGGAGGGAAAATGCTAAAAAACATCTACCTGCCAATAAATTTATAGGTTAAGAGACTGGAAGTGGCTGTTGGACGACAATGAAAAGAGACGGTTATATCTCTAGACAGGTTGAATATGTTGTTTTTGTAGTATGGTTTCAGGAGCATCAGCAACTAAGGCCATATTGCTCCGCGGATACTGTCTGTAAATTGCGTTTGTTCTATGGTCGATTTTCTGTTTGCTGGAGGAAAAACCCGCGTTTCCGGGAGATGATACCGGTGGCACAGCCATTAGGCCCTCGTGGATAGCACAGTTGGTAGAATCGTTGTCCTGCCCCAAACGATCTGAGTTCGAGTCCCGTCGATGACGTGAGGAATTTTTATGCGCCTTTTTTACAATGTGGCTGAGTTAGTCGGTCTCAGACGAGTTAGTATAATCTTCCTCTTGGAAACTCGGGTTTTTCGATGTTCCTAAAACCCTACTGCGACTAGGGAAAGTATTAATTTAGGTGGTTGTTAAGTGCCAAAGCAACTAAGGCCACGAGGTGTCCGTATGTTACGTTTGTAATTACGTGTGTCCATAGGTGAGTTTTCTGAAAGAAAAAAATTGACTTTTTCGTCCCGAAAATCTTGCCTGAAACTGAGTAGCTCAGTCACGTTTGTGAAAAAAAAAAAAAAACATAATAATAAATAAATAAAATTACTAGTGTCATTGACAGGATTCAAACTTTTTCGCCGGGTGTAGAAAGGCGATGATATTAGCCACTTCGAAACCCGCGAGGACCAACTACTGCATGTTAAGTGTGTGAAGATGATGCTGTCCACCACAACAGTTATTCGCTGGAGGTACATTTGTAGTTACGCTGGACCAAATGGATAACGTCTGCAGGAGACGGACACAGTGGACTGTGCACCCACCTCACGGATCGAGATTGTAAATGGCGTGTATTATATGATCGGTTACTGTCTGGAAAAGACCCAAATTCGAATCGGGCTCTGGCGAAAGTTGCATGGTTTTTATCCTCAGAAACTCGAGATTTCTGTGCAGCAAAACGAGATAAGTGACGAAAGAACACAAAGGACAAAATAAATTGACGCTTCTTTCACAAATGGCTGAGTTAGTTGGTCTTAGGCGAGGGTAGCATGGTTTTTTTCTCTCAGAAACTCGGGTTTTTCTTTCAGAAAATCGACCACAGAACCTACTCAATTTACAGACAATATACACGGAACAATATAGCTTTAGTCGCTCATGCTACTAAAACCCTACAAGAACAACTCTTTCGAATTCATAGAGCCAGGGGCGAGCCGTCCCAAGGATGCCAGGGATGCACTGCACCTCGGCAAAAATTCAAGGAGCGCCTGAAAACCTTAAACTTACATACACATATGAAGAAAATTTTAAATGGGGCGCCAAATTGCGATTTTCACCTGGGTGCCACATTCCCTAGGAACTCCCCTGAGTAAAGTGTATGGTTTTTCAGTTACATTAAATTTTGACGTTAACCAAAACCCAGCTTATCTTTCTTTATATCTTCTGGTCCACAACAAGAAAAATATGAAAGTCAAATTTTCTTTTTTAAAGCAAATGAAAACAATTTTTAAGATAAAAAATCACATTTCTTTCTTTTTTTCCCCAATTTATTCGTTATATTTCATTAAATTAATTTTAATCCTATATTTAATTACCGGCATTGCACTATGGGATATAATATAATCCCTTCTATCCGCAAGTACTTTCTCGAGATATGACAAGGTACCAAAACAGGCTGAATATCAAAAAACTCTATTACCAACTTTATAAACTTACATTACTATTTATTTCTTTCAAAATAAATTTACAGTTGAGAATTCATCTTTTGTAATAATAAGCCTTTCTGTGATAACGCATATAATCACCGCATCTTAGCTGAGATCTGTGTCTTATTTTAGATGGGCATTTGAAAAGTTCGTGGTATGAATATGAAAAACTTATGCCACTAGCAACACTCCATCAGCACCCCCCCCCCCAAAAAAAAAACAATAAAAAAAAACCACGATGTTATCACCTTGCCAGCTGAAGCAATCGACTTGGCTTTCTTTGGAAGAGGAGGAGAAGAGCTGTGTTTCCACTGTTTGGACTGCTCCTTTGACTCTTTGGCTGAAAGTAACAAACCCATGTCTCATCCACAGTCACAAACCTTGCAAGGAAATTTTCCTGATCTACTTGAAAACGATGCGAATGTTCACTCGACAACTCTTGTGCGTTTTTGATCTGCTGTCAACATAGCAGATAAGCTGAGGTAGCAGTCATAGGACACATTGTGCTGACCTATTTTTCATAGCGAGAACCTCTGTTATGTGATATATATGTCCAGATGAGATACCCAAAACGCTGGCAATGTACAGAGCTGTCCATCGTGGATCACTCACAACCAGATCATCCCATAGTCAACAACTTCTGGAGTGATGGACACTGCAGGTCTTCCACAGCATGGTTCATCTTCAAAGCTCTCCCTCCCTCGTTTAAGTTTTGCTGGCCACTTAACCATGGAACAGGAAGGGCATCCTCCCTCAACGTTGTAACCATATCCTCGAGAATTAAGTTTGGCGTTAGTCTCCCCCCCCCCCCAAATATTGGATGACTGCACAGGTGATTGATTTTGTCCATCTTTCCTCATTCATGCAACTTTGTTGACTTCAGAGCCAATAACTTCAATTTAAAAAAATTGTTATTGAAACTGCATTAGGATGCTTTTCATATTCACGGTTGGGTACCTATATGAAAGCAATTATAGAAATATATCACATTTTCAGCTTCTAGTTATCAATTGACTACGAACTGATCACATTGTACAAGGGGCATGTACGGCCCCTGTCACAACGTACAACTCAGTATATGAATCACCCTTGTTATCCAGTCTTGTTACCTTTGTTTCTTATTAAATGAATGCTTGCAATATTGAGATACATCTAAATTCATTTTTCTTTTGCAGATTAGGTGAAAGTTGTGAGTTACAGAAGCAACAAGACCACAGAACAACCGATTATTGTCAGCGTTTGGATTCGTGAACATTCTCAAAGTGGGACGACCCTGGGATAAGCAGGGATCGATTTCCAGCAGTGATTCGGGAAGACCCTCCAAAACAGATACTTTGCAATGGGAACATAACAGATAAGCTAAGGTAGCAGTGAGAGAGAAAGAGAGAGAGAGGCCCCTTCTCAGACAGCTCGCTTGCCTGGTTTATATTCTACAGGATCAGAGGTTTGGTTGAATTCCATAGATTAATTTTGGTAATTCTTGAAGCTACTTTCCCTGATATTTTGAAAATTTAATTACTACCTTTTGTAAAGCTAATTCTGGTAAGTTACATTCTTTTAGGTATCTTATAAGTTTGAATCTTTGAATTCAGTATGCAGCTTTCCCGTCACGATGACTGACACTATCCGATGACGTCATATGTGTTCCCGATTGCTCAATATTGCATTAGTAGTAAGGGCATGACCATTTACATATGACATGTTTTTGCATGCTGGGTTCATAGACTACTCATACATAAACAACAGCAAGTTGGTATGGAGGTCTGTCAGGAGCTACAACGGATAGTTACTGAAGATGTTCTATACAAGTTCTATACAAGGTGACAATGGCGGATGAGATGGCTTCATCATTTCTACCCAGAGAACAAGCAACAAAGTTCTGCTGGAACTTTGTTGCTTGTTCTCTGTATTTTTCTGTATTGGTCAACGGTACTATCCAGCAATCTCCAACTGTACGCCATGGATAATAGACGCTTTGGGTCTGGTGGTCTAAAGCGTCTATTATCCATGGCGTACAGTTGGAGATTGCTGGATAGTACCGTTATTGGTTTTGGAGGTTCCAGTGCATGTGAAACAGCAGCTGAGGAAATATTCAGTTGAACTGTGATTTTTGAAGTTTATAGTTGTGCCATCCAGACTATTGAATATTATTGTTGTTTTATTATATATATATATATATATATATATATATATATATATATATATATATATTTTTTTTTTTTTTTTATTATTATTTTTTTTTCCCTGCTGGCTCCCTGGTATGGGCAACCCGGGGCGCGGGATTGCTGGCACTCACTGGTATTGCACTACCTCCAGTGGGTGCGGGATTTCAAGTGCGAATAGCACTACAGTAAAATCAGACTCAAGTAATTTAACATACTTTTTAAGGACTGCTTTGTAAAGACTATATATTCCCAAGTTCTCAAGGTATATTTGGGCTTATGCCTGGGAGCTACCCTGAATAAGAACACACTTGCACACACACACGAGAGTTTAATGTTTGTCAGAGCATATAATTATATGTAAATATATCTTGTATATAAATCATGTATATACTTTTATGTACATAATGTTGAGACTATATTGTGTGTAATTAATAAATGAATGAATGAATGTATTGGTCATTGCCAATACAGAAAAATACAAAAGTTGTCGCATCTGCAGGAAAGGTTACGGTCATCTCTTTTTTTTTCTTTGACATACAAGTAATGGTTTACCAGCAAGTTGTGCCACGTCATACAACTGTTACGA
Source organism: Mastigoproctus giganteus (assembly GCF_048544385.1). NCBI lineage: Eukaryota > Metazoa > Arthropoda > Arachnida > Uropygi > Thelyphonidae > Mastigoproctus > Mastigoproctus giganteus. The sequence goes on from NC_143575.1 coordinate 261,843,894, forward strand.
GATCTTACTACAGAACTGTACTGAACATTTTGTGGGATCACATTCATCGCAAACGACAACTACACGCAGGTTGGTAGATGCTGTATCACGACAATGCAAGACCTGACATTGCTTACACTGTCATTGAGTACTTTGCCAGCATTAATGTCAAATGTGTTTCTCATCTACCCTACAGCCGTGATCTTGCACCCTGCAAATTTTTTTATTTCCAATGTTTTAAAGATGGAGGTGCGAGGAAAATGTATCCAGTGGTCAGAAGAAGTTGAAAAGACATCGGAGGCGATTCACGAACACATATCAAAACATGGCTTCCTCCGTTTTTGAGGAATGGCAGAACATCGGAGCAAGTACATTTCATCAATTGGGGACTACTTTGAAAAGGACCATCAAAATATGGATGATTAATAAAGGTATGTTGTGAAGAAACATTGTCATTATTTATTGAACACCCCTCATAGTTGCTTAAATATTTTTTTAAATTTAATTTTTTCTTTAATGGCTGCTACAGGATACATTTTGAATACTTCGTCCGAGGGTATTGTGCAGGAATGAATGTAGAATATTTATGTGAGTCATGAGTTCATTGCTTGTATAGCCTGTTGGAAAATACTCTCAGATCGCGATAGTAGATAATCCTAGCTCAATTGATCATTCCTTTCTTTTTCGCAATGCAAGGAGTATATCAATCTTAAATCACAACTTGGTGCATTACCAGATGAAATCCAGTCACAGAATGGGTGGATGCCCGAGCAACGTATAAAACAGAAGTATCAGCAATGTGCAGCGTGGTGCATCCCTGGTTTAGGCCTCAGCAAAGCATAGTTAAGTGCATTCTGCTGTGGTTCAAGAGGATTTAGTTTTATTGGGAAGTTCCATTGTCAGGGAAATGGGTAACATTTTTTTGTAATAAGGATAAGTAGACTAGAACCAGGGTATGTCTGCCAGGAGCAATGATTAATATCATGAACACATTGTCAGATTTTAAGGGATGAGAGCAATATTCATGTTGGAACTAATGATATTTAATGCACATGAATTGATGATTTGTTAGATAAACACAGGGCAATGCAGAAAAATATGACACGAGGTAGGTCAAAATGCATGTCGGCACATTTGTCCGGGTATGATAGAAAGGATTATATTCTGAATGCCTTGTGGATTAACTCAAGACATGAGGGACTCTGCAAGCTTTTTAGAAAAGATTTTTATCACCATGCTGATAAAAATCAGCACATCTCAAATGAAAAGTTCTGAAACCTATAACAGCTTCAGACCCTTGTGTAATGGGTAAGAAGTTAAATAACCCAGCTGATGTTGCAGATGAATTGAACAGGTATTTCACATTGATATTTGCAGATGAGACAGCCCCTTCATGGTGAGGAGAAACTGTACAAGTGAAGCTGGGCAATATGAAGCACTATTGAAATTGCAGATTATTAGCAATTAAAGGCAAGTAAGGCTCCTGGAGTTTTCGGTGCAGTGCAGGCAGGCAGCAAGGAATGCCCACGGTGCCCTATCAATGGTTTATCGAAATTTATTTGTAGAAATTGGCAAGTCATAATCACAATGTAGAAGACAATTATGAGACTGCACTTGAAATATTGTGTCCAGGTATGGAAACTGTACCTGGTGATAGGCAAAAGGATGTGCATGAAGGAAGACTGAATGTGGGCTACAGAGCTTGGTAATTAGTCATCTTAGAGGGGGGGCTTGATTGATGTCTATAAGGCTCTGAGAGAGGACAGTAAATTGAATGATGAAATTTTCGTTCATAAATGATAACCAGAACTAGGGGCTGTAAATTCAAATTACAGGGAAAGAGGTTGATTGGATTGCAGGAAGTCGTTAATTACTGGAAGAAAATGCCTTCATGATTTGGTTAAGGCTGAAAACGTGGTGAAACTGATTGACTGGCTGGATAGGTACTTACACAATGAGGGTCAGCTGATAAGTTTTGTGGCCTGAGTATGAAAGGTTGTTGGCACAGGGTTAAAAATTTTTGTACTCTGTGTACAACCTTAGCATTAGCATACGATGCAAGAAAGCAAGCTTATACAGCATCAACCAAAAAAATAACCTCTTCTCATTTCACCCATCCATTCATTCCAAATGTTTGTGTAGTTCTGTCTTGAATTTATTTAAGCTATCAACTTCCACGACAGATGGAAGTTTGTTCCAGGAATCAACTACCCGCTGGCTAAATACAAATTTCAGCACATCTATTCGGCCACTGTCTTTCCTCAATTTCAGTTTATTGCCACTTCAGGTTTGTAATCGCAGAAAGAGGAAGAATCCCATCAGCATTGAGCCTGCTCAATCCATTCAAGGCCTTATACACCTCAAACAGATTGCCTCGCAGGTGCCTGGTCTCCAGACGCTGCAATTTGCAGAACTTAAGCCTTTCTTCGTAAGAGCACCCCCTTCGTAAGAGTTCCGCTCACCAGACTTTTTGCCCTTCTCTGTACTTGTTCTAACGCTACATCCTTCCTAAAATGGGGTTTCCAGACCTGTACACAGTATTCAAGGTGTGGCCTGACCATTGCTTTATACAAGGGGATAATCATGTCGTTATCCCTGCTCGCAAAATTCCTGTTTATCTTTGATAAGACCCCATGATCTACTCTGACAGCCTGTCTGCACTGTTCAGAAAACTTCATATATGACTGCACAATTACCATCAGGTCTCTTTCATTCTCCACTACCTTGGGTGTAACACCACCAAGTTGTTATATTTCTCTGGGGTTACTGCGATCCATATGTAGTACTTTGCATTTGTCAATGTTAAACTTAAGTTGCCACTTCTCAGCCCATCTGCCCCACTTTTCCAGATCCTGTTGCAGCAGCGTACTGTAATTACTGTTATTAACAACACTCCCAACCTTTGTATCATCTGCAAACTTTGGCATTAAGCTTGATATACCTTCTTTAATATCATTGATAAATATACAAAACAACAATGAGCCCAACACCGAACCATGGGGGCCAACCACTAATAACATTCGTCCAAGAAGAGCAATACCCATTGATTACCACTCTCTGTCTTCCCCCACTCAACCATCTCTTTATTATTGTAGATACTTCCCTTAATGTCATACTGCTACAATTTGTACTTCCATGTGCAACAGTATCAAAAGCTTTCCTGAAATCCAAGTATATGATATCAAAATTATTTTTTGAATCCAGTTCCTTTGTTACCACGTCATATATTGATGTGAAAAACTTAAGGACCAACACTATTTTAAAGGCTACAACCACAAAATCTTTACTTAAGGTACTCTTTACTGATGAGAGAGTAGATTCAGTCTCAGCAGTGATTCTGGACGTCGGCTAATCTGGCGAGAGATTGGTACACTGTATCACCCTGCAAACATCACTGAAAGGGATCGATATGGCGGTCGATTTGTTCTTCTGGGGAGGCGTTATCTTGGATGGACGTACACAACTCAGGATACTGGAAGGCGGTAACCCACTTAAACCTACACATGGATGAACAACTTCCTAATACTGAGGAGTTTCTTCCGCCAGTATCTACGGCTGAAAGTTCTGGGTTATTAAATCCACAAGTTGCCCTCGAGGGATCGGATGATTCTGAGTCTTCGCAAGATGAAACTTTTCGTCGGAAATCTCTTTCCACTGAGCAGATGGAATTGGATGGCTCATTGCAGGACTCTGCAACGCAAAAAACACTGGCTAAAAATATACAGTCAGAGTTGGATAGTGATATCGCAAAGGGGCAGCCAACGAATTACAAGTTGGATACAGGCTCCGAAGATGAATTGAACTTATAAACAAAGCTAAATGAAATGGACGCACCTGTCATTCTGGGTACCATATCGAAACTGCATAATGGTTTTTCTGTGTTTCTCTCCCAAGAGGGAAACAAGATTACTAAAACAGCTGGTAACATCCTAAGAGAAAAGTGGCATAATTTGGAAACCGTGACAATGTCACTTCTCATTGAAAACGAAAAACTAAAGGCGCTTAATCAGGAGGTACAAAACAGAACAGATCTCCTTGATAAAATTATAAATACCTGCCCGGCATTCGTGATGAATTCAGATACGGCCAGACAAGAGAAATCAAAGGATTTGATGGGATCCGAGGTTATCGATTCTCAGCTGATAAGGGAGCCACACCTGTCATGTTCAGAACTTAATCATTCTGAGTTACTACCTGCTTCTCCTGTTCCTAGATCATATGCAGACACTGTTCGAATATCGGTACAAAAGACTGGACAACCGAAAGTTAAAACTGATAATGTTATTATTCTTCGAGCTTCAGACACCAGTGGGTGCAAAACAAGTGGCGATGTTAAAAATCTCGTTACTAAGACCCTCAAGTCTGATCTTAAGACTGTTAAAATTAAGTCCCTACGCATGATACGAAATAAAGGAGTAATTGTAGAAACTGCTACCAAGACAGACTTAGAAAATTTATTTGCTTCTGAGTCTCTTACTTCGGCTGGCGTCTCTCTCGATCGCCCTCGCATGGGAAACCCCTCTTTGCTTCTTTACGACATTCCAAAAGATTTAACTAAAGAAGAAATAATCGAAAATCTTCATGTGAAAAACTTGGCTGACTATGGATTTTCCTTAGAGGAATGTAAACAGGAAATTGCTCTCAGATTTACTACACGTGCAAGATCGTCGTCACTTGTGAATTGGGTAATAAGCTTCCCGCCAAGAATGTACAAACACCTTCTGTCCCAAGAAAGGATTTTCTTATCTTGGAGTTCTCACAAATTCCGTCGGTTTACAATTGTAACCAAGTGTTACCTCTGCTTAGGATATGGGCACACTACACAGTTTTGTTCCCACGAATCCCCTTCGTGCGGTCACTGTGCCCGCAGTGGTCATGTTTTCTCTGAGTGCCCTCATAAGGAAGAGGCGGCTTGCTGCGTAAACTGCAAGCGACGTAAACGGGAGTACAGCCATTCTGTAAAGGACAGTGAATGTCCTGAATATAAAAGAGCATTAGAAACCGCAAGAATAAGGACCGCTTATGAGTAATTTGACTCATTACTCTGTACATAATGTAAACAACACTACCTCTCTAAACGGTTCTACGCCAGTTTCGTCTGTGAGGGAGAAAGACCGTCTGAGGATTATGCAGATAAATGGGCAGCGATCTCGGGCAGTAGCTGACGAGATTAGGCTTTCTGCCGAGACAAATTGTATCGACATTGTCGCTATACAAGAGCCTTATTTTGCACGCGTCCAGTCTGGACCACAGTCTAAAATCCTGGGTTACTCGTTAAAAATGAGAATAATACAACCCGTTGCCCAGAATCCCAAATCTTGTATATTAATTCTTAATGACTCTTTAGACATCACGGTTCTTCATGGATTTTGCACTCAGTTCTCTACCTGCGTTCTTGTCACACACTCCGTAATGAATTTTTACTTAATTTCTCTCTACTGCCCTCCATCGGAGGACTTTAATCACTCTCTTGCTTACCTAGAGACTGTGATAAATACTTTGGGACCGAACAGCAATATATTGATCTCATCGGACGTCAACGCAAAATCAAACTTTTGGCACAGCTCTTCTACAGATGCACGTGGCCTTCTCTTGGAGGAGTTCATAATTAATCATTGTGTTTCAATTCACAACAAGCCTAATCACCCTCATACTTTCTCAAGTTATGCAGGAGAATCTAATATAGATATAACGATGACAAACTCTCACTTCGATTTGCGGCTTACTGACTGGACCGTGTATACGGACTGGTGCACCAGTGACCATAGAGTCATCTATTATATGCTTTCCCCTGATTCTACCGTTCCATCTTCACACACTTTCTCACAGCCAGAATTAATAAGATTTTCCATCAGAAACATTGACTGGAATGCTTTTGACTCTTCCACTCTTCTGGACCTTGACGAACAGAAACTTGCTTCTTTTGAAACCTCACCTATTTCTCATCAAGTGAACTATATTCAAAATGCCATAATAAAAGCGTCATATAAGTCTTCTAGGAAAAAGAGGGTTAACCAGAAGACGTGCTCATGGTGGACGCAGGAGTTATCGCAGTTAAGAAGGGAAGTTCATCGAGCCCGTAGGTACTACCAAAGGCATAGAGACTGGCCCCAAGCCGACGTTAATCGTTTTTACCAGCAGTATTCTTCTTTGAGGAAAAGCTACGTGAAGGCCATTGCCTCTCGAAAGCGTGAAACGTGGATGAATTTCGTTCACACCTCTGGAAATGCTAACCTTTGGGGTCTTCTATACAAGATTGTAAGAGGAAAAACCTCTAGTTCTAACATATTTGGCTCAATTGTGGCAGACTCCGTGGAAACACTGAACTGGCATGATTCTACAAATGCAATCTTAGATGCTCTTTTTCCGTTGGATGATCCAACCTCAGACTTACCTATTCACTCTAAAATCCGATCAGACAATGAATTTTATGTGTCCTCAACAACCACCGAACCTTTTACGTTGGATGAACTGCAGGCTGTCTCCCATAAAGTTAATGTTCAGAAGTGCCCAGGACTAGATCTTATAGAAAACATTTTTATCATCAGAGTCTTGAAATTAAAACCTTACGTTCTTCTAAACTTATTCAACAGATGCCTTCAGGAAGAAACTTTTCCGGAAATTTGGAAGGTCGCTCTAGTTAAGTTGATCAGAAAGCCGGATAAGCCTCCTGGAGCGGCTAGATCGTACAGGCCGATCGCTCTGCTGGCTAACTTGGGTAAATTGCTAGAGCGACTAATGTCCATTAGATTGAATACCCTACTGGTAGAACAGGATCTGCTTTCAAGAAGTCAATATGGGTTCTGTCCCGGACGTTCCTGCGAGGATGCTCTTGTGGACTTTGTCTCTTCAGTTCATAACTCGGTACATTAATATACCCTGGCCGTTTTCATCGACTTCGAGGGTGCCTTCGACTCCCTTTGGTGGGAGAGCGTCCTGGAGCGTCTGCGATCGGCTAGGTGCTCCAACCACCTTTACCTTTTAATCCGCAATTACTTTGCCAATAGAACCATAATAGTCAAGGCTAAACATAGCCAAGTATCAAGATCAGTATCTAGAGGGTGCCCACAAGGTTCTATATTGGGTCCTTTTACATGGAACATGGTGCTGCAGCAGTGGCTCTCCCGATCTTTCGGTAACGTAAAAATAATAGCGTATGCAGACGATCTCACCGTCTTGGTGAATGGTAACTCTAGGGCCGATCTGGAAAATACCGCAAATTTTGTTCTCCGGGATCTCTACGATTGGACTGAGGCCAATAAGCTTAAAATCAGCTTGTCAAAAACAAAGATGATGATTCTTGGATCAAAGTTGGATATCACTCGTCCTCCGTTGGTCAAGATCAACAACATTCGTCTCCCCATAGTTAAAGAGTACAAGGTTCTAGGAGTGGTAATTGATTCCAGTCTCAATTTTATTCCTCATTTGACAAACTTATCATCTAAAATACGTAGATTTACTGGTGCAATTGTCAGGGTGTCCCGTGTAGAATGGGGGCTCTCCAGAAAAACTTTTAAGGATTTATTACAATGCAGTTTTCCTCCCTCTAATCACGTATGTTGCCGGTGCATGGTTTCACAGGGCACGGCTCAAACACTTCATTACAAAACTCGCCTCATTGCAGAGAACCATTTTGCGGTGTTTAGTTAAGGCATGCAGGACAGTCTCGACGCAAGCTCTGCAAGTACTAGCCGGAACATTACCTTTAGACTTGCAAGTTACTTATAGAGGCTTTTTATACAGACTGAAAAGGCAGATTGAGACCGAATTTCTTGGAATAACCATCAACCTTCAAGAAGATGCTAAAAGAGAAAGAAGGAGACTGTGGAACGAGTTAGTAAACATTTGGCAGTCTCGATGGGACACAGCTCCCGTTGGTGCAACAACGAGAAAATTTATACCACAAGTTTCATTTCTCCTTGATAAACGTGTTCGATTGTGGTTCTGTATGGACATATTCACGTCGTACCTGTTGACAGGACATGGATCGATGAACCAGAGTCTTCTTAGGTTCAATTTATCACAAACAGACCTCTGTTCGTGTGGATCACCAGAGAGTTGGGATCACATCTTGTTTCATTGCTCCCTGTATGACGATCTCAGACTTCCTCTTCAAGCACTTACTAATTTTCAATCAGGACAGGAGTCGTCTCTGCTTCAAAGCTCGGAGTCGTATCACATTCTTCAGGCTTTCGCTCAAGGCGTATTTCTTCGAAGGCGTTCAGTGTCGACAGATCTCAACAGAATGCAGCACAACGGTCCTGCTGATGCATAGCTGGTTAGATCTCGTTTAATAATACATAAACTCAAATCCTCTAAGAAATGAAATTTTCCTCGGCCTGCAGACAAAATTAAGTGCTTTCTTCCTTTTTTTTTTTTTTTTTTAATTTTATTTATTTATTTATTTTTATTTTTTTAATTTTATTTATTTTATTATTTAGTTACATAAAAGTTTAATTTTAATAATTTTGGTTCCAAATCGAACACCACGGGTGATCCTTTTTTTTTTTTTTTCCCCCTCTGGAATGGGCCCCCAGAGGATCCTGGCCTACCTTCTGACAACATTAGGTGGGTCAGAGTCTCTCTTGAGACAGTACGTGCTTTACATGGACTGGCCCACCTTCCCGTGGTGTGGACGAGTACCCAGAATCATCTGTCCAGGTGACTGATGCTTCTGGGTAGCCAAGCGGCCAGAACAGAACAACAAAACACACACATAATACACAAAAACCGACGTCACACACATATCTGGCCCATTTGTAGTGCTATTGTTCTTCACAGAGATACAAGGCGGAGTTGAACAAACGTTCTAGGAGCCGCCCTTTACATATACACATGTCCACATGTCCATGCTACTGTACTGAGGTAATCCTTCCCCCATGTGCATCTGTTCAGTGGTGCCATTGGCCCCGAGTTCATGATTATGAATGATAACGCCACATCCCATCGCACTGCAGCAGTGATATGTTTTTGGAAAGTGAGGACTTTGTTCGTATGGATTGACCTGCTCGTTCCTCCGATCGAAAATCCCATCGAACACATATGGGACGCTCTGGGGAGAAGGCTAATGGCACATCGACACCCACCAGAAAATAGCACTGACAGAGGAATGGACGATGTTACCGCAAGAACTTATGAACAACATTGTTCTAAGTATGGACGAACAGTGTAAAGCCTGCATCGACATTAGGAGTGGCCATATCTCCTCCTGAGGACCACCTCTTTCCTTTGTTCCATCTTTGCCAGTGATGCATCTGTATCATGGCTGCTAGTGCTATGTTGCCATTTTTGAATAAAGTCCATCTGTACCGTTTTGTTTCCGCTGTTGTGTCTGTGTTGTTTCCTCATCATTTCTGTACCTCACCTTTCTGTACCTCATGAGAAAAGCATACCAAAGGTTCCTTTGGTATGCTTTTCCCATATCCAGGCCACTCCTATGAGAAGCTACAGGTAAAAACCTGACTGGTTCGTAAATTTTTCACACCAGTGTAGTATCCAATCAAATTAGGCAGACGCGACTTCCCCTTAATAAACCCATGCTGTCTGAATTATTACTGCTGTCCTGTCAAAATGATCCTCAATGCTTCTTTCACCAGAGACTCCATTATTTTTCCTGAAACAGAAGTCGAACAGATCTGTAATTTCTTGTTTCGTCCTTTGATCCTCCTTCTGTGAATTGGAGATAGATTTTTACATCTCCAGTCGGTGTGGGCTTCCCCTGAGTCCCAGGATGCTCTCATAATTATGGCAAAGGGTTTGCTTCTTTCCTTTGCCACCTCCATTAATGTAATGGATAGATCCCATCCACCACAGGTGCCTTTCTTATGTTTAACTTCAACAATTTCTCCTCCACTTCATTCTCAGTTATTACAAAATCATTTAACTCCGTTTGATAAATATCTGGCCCACTCCTTCTTGAATAACTCGTATGAATGTAGATGCAAAATACTCATTCAGTTTGGCAGCTGAGAATGATCATTCAGTTAAATCATTGATATCAAGTGAACCAATCTGATTCATCCCCTTACTTTTAGAGTTTATATAAGTAAAGAACTCTTTGCTGTTTTTCTTTACATCCTTTGCCAAAGAGTAATCATAATCTGCCTTCGCTTGCCTAACCTCCTTTGTGACTTGATTACAGCATATATACACCGATGAGCCAAAACAGTGACCACCTATCTAATATTATGTTGGTCTTCCACGTTCAGCCAAAACAGCTCGTACCTGGCGAGGTATGGATGCTACAAGATTTCTAAATGTGGCACATTATCCTGCTGATTGACAGCACCGCCAGAGGGGAAGACTGTTGCCATGAAAGGGTGTATCTGGTCGGCAATGATGTTTATGTAGGTGGTAGATGTCAGAGTGCCCAGCACATGGATGACTGGATCCAGGGTATCCCAGCAGAGCATTGCCCAAAGCACGACACTGGCTTGTTTTCATCCCACAGTGCATCCAGGTGCCATCACTTCCCCAAGTAAACGACACACACGCGTCCCTGGCCGTCCACATGGTGCAAAAGGAAACATGATTTATCAGACCAGATGATTCTTCCAATCACTCAAGGTCCAGTTTCGATGCTTGCGTGCCCATTGTAGGTGCTATCGCCAGTGAAACGTGGTTACCATGGGAAATAGGAACAGCCTGCGGCTAAGCAGGGTCGATGTACTGTATGTGTTGTGATACATTACTCCCGTCACCAGCGAGTTGCACCAGTCACCCTTCTGTTGCCACGTACCATCCGGGAGAGCCTTCGATCACCTCAAGCATCAATGAGCCATGGTCGTCCAACACCTCACCGGCGGTTCATGGGTTCCCCCACTCGGACCATTTCCGGTAGGTACTAACCATGGCTGACTGTGAGCATCCCACCAGCCGAGCCATTTTGGATATGATCTGACCCAGTCAAATGGCCATTACAATTTGGTCCTTGTCAAACTTGCTTAAGTCTGCTGCCTTTCCCACCTGAATATCAGCAGTAACACTGATTAACGGAGCTCAGTATCAGGTGTTTTTTTAGTGTCCCAACTTGCACACACCGCAGTTCACCTGCACTTGCTTCAATTTGCATAACGACTTGCCGATCATGTTTTGGCTCATTGGTTTATACCATAGGTTTCTGTGTCACCTGATAATTTATATATTCATCCCATGCATTTTTATCCTCTGCCGAGTCTCAGTTCATCTGACATCCATTTAGGCCTAAACCTTGAACAATATTTCTTAGTTGGTATGAAAAGCCTAATAGTGTCCAAGATTACTTCCCATTTAGAATTTGCTATTGGTAACATCAGTTGGTCCCACTGTATAGAACTTAAACTGTCCGAGACCACTGTAGTCACCTTTACAAAAGCAAAAACCCTTCCCTTTACCCCTGATGGTAGTTACATCTAACTAAATCCCACATCTTTACACTGTGATCACTGCCACCTAGTGGTTCCTTTATCTGTAAATTCTTAATGCATGAATAATCACTCCTGATAATCAGATCAGGAGTGTTACTCCCTCTGATTACCTCTCTAACTTGCTGCTGTAGAATACAATCATCCAATAAATCCACAAAAGCCTTGCTAGTCAATATCTGGGAAGTTAAAATCCTCCGTTATAAGACACTCTGCTTTACTGGCCCACTCTATTTCTCTATATAATTGTTCATTGTACTCATCAGTCATTAGGCCTATAACAAACCCCTACCCTCATTTTTGCTATCCCAGTGCTTATGTCATACCAAACTGACTCAACATTGTAATGTCCATCTATGTCTTCAAATAGTAGCTCCAAGTAACTACTTCAAATAGTAACTCACCAAGTTTCAATGTCTGTTTTTAATTTCAGGTCCTGAAGCCAAGCAGTTGTGTGAATGAGAAAAAAATGGACTCATGCCAAAGGCAGTTTATGAGGATATGGTTACAACATTGGGGAGGATGCCCCTTCCTATTCTGTGGTTAAGAAGTGGACAGAATTTAAATGAGGAAGAGCTTGGAAGATACTGTAGAAGACATGCAATGTTCTTCACTCCAGAAGCTAACAGTGTGTATGATCTGGTGATGAGTGATTGACAGTTTGGTACATTGCCAGCATTTTGGGCCTCATCTGAACATCACATGATAACAGAGAACTTCTGTTATCATGTGATGAAAAGAAAAAGACGATAAAGGTGTCAACACAACGGGTCCAACAGCAGATCAAAAACACAAGAGTGCAAGTGAACAGGCATTTGGAGGGAATGGTGTGATTTTTTTTTGGCTGATGCTGCATAAGCTCATACATTTGCTTTCTTGCATCACATGCCACTACTACTACTACTATTTACATTATTTTCAAGCAGATCCAGCAAACTTCCTTGCAAGGTTTTGTGAATATGGACAAGACATGGATCTGTTACTTTCAGTCAGAGAGTCAATGGAGCAGTCCAATCAGATAAAGCCAAGTCAATTGTTTCTGCTGGCAAAGTGATGACATCAGGTTTTTGGGGTACTGATGGAGTGTTTCTAGTTGATTACTTGTAAAAAGGCCAGAGGGACATATACAGACATTAAGTGGCATTTGTGTGAAAACATCAAAGACAAATGCCAAGCAAAAGTCTTGTTCCATCAAGACAATGTGCCTGCTCACAAGTCTGTCGTTGCCATGACCACACTGCATGCGTGCAGCTTTGATATCTTGGACTATCTCACATATTCACCAGATCTAGCACCATTGGACTTTAGCCTATTTTCTAACAATAGATGGCTGGTATAGATTTTCCCACCGGCAGTGATGTCATTGATGAATTCCTGGAGACCCGAAAGAAAATTTATCATTTGACAGTTTTGATTGCAACATCGGTGGCAAAAGTGTATTGGCTCCATACGGGTCTATGTTTAAAAGTAACATCTTACAGACTCGTCCAATGAATCCTTCATACTGAGACCACAAACTTTCAAATATCCTTAGTTTATTTTAAAAAAAAATTTTTTTTTTTGATTGGTGTAGCAAAAATGCAGAGGTTCTTTTCGTGTAGCTAGTACTGTGATTAATACTGATAACTGTAAGCAATTTGCACTATTGACCAACCAGAGGCCAGTAATGCAAATTCATCAAGGAATCTGTTTGTCAGGTTACCACAAATATCTTCTTATAAATGATCTGCAAAGGTTAGAATACTTTATAGAAAATGCTGGTGCTTGGTCAAGTATTTTGATCGTCTGGGGAAGAAGGGCTTCCTACCCTCCACTAATATTATTCAAGGACTAGCCCCCTTCAAGCCTTGGCAGCCTAGAAAGTGGGCTGCCAAGGCACTTATACATTACATGTAATAATTATTTTATGTGAATAAATGATCAAAACACACGCACACTCTAACAACCAGTACAATTCAGTAAACTCATTAACTACCTGAATCCATTTCTGAAAAATCAATTTGCACTATCTCTGAGCAGGAAAGGTCAACAATGAAAAGCAGTTTAGTTTTATTTTGGCCCAATGGTGGAATTTGAGTGTATTCCAAAACAATTATTTGTTGTGTATTTCCATTTATGTTTGAATTATTTTAACAACCCATATTATGCCTTTCACATAAGGGTCATTCCATGTCAAGTGGCCTAGGGGTCCCTGCTCAACCATCTTCAATTTTGTTGAAACTAGGTGTGGATGTTTAAACTTGTATTATGCTGAATAAATCACATTTTCAAAGTTTTAAATGTTACTGCTGCACAACAGAGAATGCAAAAATTTTTGTGTCCAGGCTCAAAAGCCTTCACATTTTTTTACAATGTGGCCTAAAACTGGCAAAAAATGTAAGCAAGACTTTTGAAAGTCATAACTGAAGTAAAAATTTTTGGTACCTTCTCCTTTGGACATTCCACTTACCAACTGCATGAATTCAGCCTAAAAATATCAGCTCTTATACTTGTTTTCTGGCTGAGATATTTTCCTTCAAAGATTGAAAGTCAAATTTGACCTATCTTTAGGAAAAAATATCTTATGTGGGACACCTTTCAATTTTCTTGGTTTTGCCACCACTGAAAAGAGCATAGTTTCAGCTACAAGGATCATGGTTTATCTGTTTTGTGTCTTTGCACTTAAGGCCTTAAAATTAAGCCTAAACATCAAGTAGTTTTATGTACTGTATTGTTATTTTGTGAGATCTTTTTTGTTACAGAACACCTCCATAATTCTGCCAAATGTTTAGAATAATCTAGAAATAGAGTATATTCTAGAAGAATACCCAAGAATTATAGAACATTCTACAATTCTGGAATGTTCTAGAATTCCAAAAAAAAAAAAAAACCCCCAACCTAAAGAACATTCTAGAATCATACAAAAAAAAAAAAAAAAAAAAAAAAAGTATAAATAGCTGATATTTGAACTATGCTGTTATTAATGTGTTTTATCTTCATGATGAACAGTTTGTTTATTTTGATCCTTTATTTTTTATTGTTTGATTGTAATAAAATTAATTAAATTTTCATTGCTTGCAGAAACATCCAGTTATTTTAGTCAGCACGAAAGCCACGGAATCAGAAGATTTTGTTGGAGATAAGCTGGACTCATGCAACATCAGTCATATGGATAATTCAAAATGTCATGTGCTATCCTATACAAGCAAAACTGGGTTAAAATTATTTAAATAATTTGAATTTGAAGAACAGCTGATAGATCAACACTGTGGATTAAAACTGGGTGAAGAAGACAATTTGTCTATATCATGAAGCTTTACTTTTGACAAAATTTGAATTTTTGCAGCGTTCATGTTGCAGTAATTTCCAGAAGAAAAATCATATGGTGAAAAAAAGTTTACAACCAATTAATTTGTCAATGGCAGACTACCTGAATGACCTAAAAAAGGTAGACATAAAACCAGGCCAAAGCTGTGCCAATTATGCCGAAAAGCAGCAACAGGAACATTAAATTCAACTGGATCAGACCATGATGACAAAATGAGTGTGACTGAAAACTTGAACACAAGTTTGATGGCTATTAGTATTTCTCCTCTGAAATTTCAACGAATGGCTAAGAGAGATTAACAAGGCTATGCCAAAAGGAAGGCAAGTCAAGTACAAGATGTAATTGCCAGTAAAATTGCATCTACTGGTGGTTTGGATCCAAATGACATCATGGAGCCAAGTGCAAATAACCAGTGTGGAAATTGCTAAGATTACAATGAGCTGCTGAAAGAATTGAAAGAAAAGTTGATGGTATCAAGTCATTTAAAAATACTTCAACTATTAACACCAGCTCCAGTTAGTTGGTTCATAAAGTTTAGTGTCTGAGAAAGAATGGACAAGAAAACTAAAAGCAGAAGGAATCGTGGCCATACATGGAAAAAAGCTTTCTGAGCAAGTAAAGCAAAGGTGAGAATATTTTGAAGATGATGAATTTAGTCGGATATGCCCTGGAAAGAAAGATTACATTTCCATTAGAAATGCAGAAGGAATAAAAATGCAAATGCAACTACTACTCAGCAACTTGAAGGAAATGTTTATAACTATTGAGGTAGAAATGGATCTGACATTGGATTTTCTAAATTTTGTGAACTTTGATTCAAGTGGTGTGTCACAGCTGGTGCATCAGGAACACATTCTATATGTGTATGCACAATCCATCAAAATGTCAAGTTAATGCTAGCAGCAAATCCCGTTGAATATGATTACAAGATTCTCATTGGTAAACAGTCTGATTTGGAGTCAAAAGATTGTATGCTTCATCAGTGTGAAAAATGTCCAAGAATAGATTAATTAAAAAAGTTTCTAGAGAATATTTTTGAAAACAACGAACCAGAAGATATTACTGAATTCAAGTAATAGATACACACTGACAGATACACTGGACACAGCAATTAACAACAGAAAATTTTATTGAAGAGTTGAGTACAAAGATATTTAACCTTTCCTGTCATCATTACATTGCTAAACATCAAAGCTACCATTTGAAGTCAACAAAGGAAAGCCTAATGACAGGAGAACTGGTCACCTTGATGGAGTTTACAGAAAATTATTCATTTGTTGTGCAAGATGCTGTTCAAGGATTCCACTGGGAGAATAGCCAGGCTACATTGCATCCATTTGTCATTTATTACAAGGATGTTGAACTTCAGAATATAAGTTTCTGCATAATCAATGACTGCCTTCGACATGACACAATTGCAGTGCATGTTTCTCTAACCAACTTAATTGAATATTTGAAGAGTTTCATGACAGAAATCGGGCACATTTACTACTTCAGCGATGGTTCTGCAGCTCAATATAAGAATTTTATTAACTTGTGTCATCATCAGAAGGATTTTGATAACAATGCTGAATGCAATTTCTTTGGCACTAGCCATGGCAAGTCAACATGTGATGGAATTGGTGGAACAATAAAACGATTGGCAGCAGGTGCAAATCTCCAATCGAAAACCAAATCCCGACACCAAGAAACATTTTTGAATTTTGTGACAAGCATGTGACTGGAATAAAATTCTGTTTTGTTTCTAAAGAGGAAATGGAGCAAGTAAGGCCATTTCAAGAGAAAATATTCATAGACAGTCATACTATTGCTAGAACAAGAGAAAATCATCACTTCATTCCCACTGATTCAAGACAGATTAGTGTTTGCAGAGTATCAAATGACACACCATCATTTGTAGCTCATGTAGATCAGACTAGTGAAACGAATATTCAATCTGTGCCAATTGTCAATTTACAACCTGGCCAATACATTGCCTGTATTTATGACAATAACTGGTGGATTGGAAATATTTTCAAAATTTTATTTGAAGAACACAATGCATTGGTAAATTTCATGCATCCTTATGGAGCAGCTCACTCATTTCACTGGCCTGCTGGATTCCTGAACAACAAATTATTGCCAATCTTCCAGCTCCAAAAACAACAACAATGGGACAACAATACAGCTTGCCTGAAGTAGACTAACTATCTTCTCATTAAAATTCCAGTCCATTACAAAGCAATGATTCAATATCTTCACACTCACTTGCTTATTTCAAATTGTATTATGTTTTAAATAAATTTTGTTGCAGTTATAACTTCTTTCAAGCTTGGAAACCAATAGAACATCATCTTTATGCTTTGAATCCTGAATAAAGACCACTTTTCAGGCTTGGGAACTTGCACTAAAGAAACCCATGCAATTTCTTTTCTTGCCATTTGCACCCAAATTGTAAAAAATAGATTTTTTGTGCATTGGCAATATATCCTTTCTTCTTAAACCAAAGGGCAGAGTAATTTGCAGAAAATTTTCACTTTTGTAAATGCAATAGTTCTGTCCTTATTGAGATGTGAAACTTCACTATCAAATAAGTATGCAAATATTATATGGAAAATTTAAAATGTTTATTTAAATCCATTTTTTAGGAGTTAAGTAGCAAGACAAAACTGAAAAACCATGATTCTTGTTGTTTAAAACCTGCTCTTTGCAAGAGAATTGAAGGTGTCCCACATTAAGATATTTGCCCCTAAAGAGAGATCAAATTTTGAGTCTATCTTTGAAGGAAAATATCTCAGCCAGCAAACAAGTATAACAGCTCATATTTAGTTAGGCTGAATTCATGCAGATGTTAAATGGAATGCCCAAAGGCTTTTATTTCAAAGTTATGACTTTCAAAAGTCTTGCTTAAATTTGTCTTGACAAATTTTTGGTGATAGTTTTAGACTGCACTGTAAAAAATGTGAAGGTTTTTGAGCACCTGGATACCAAAAGTTAACTAGGTATACCAAGTTTCAGAGCACTACCTCTAAACTACCTCTCAATATATAAATAAGAGATAAATTGAGGAAAGACAGTTGTAGGATAGATGTGCAGAAGTTTGCCTTTAGCCAGTGGGTAGTTGATTGGTGGAACAGACTTCCATCTTTTGTTGTGGAAGTTGATAGCATAAATAAATTTAAGGCTGAGCTGGACAGGTACTTGGAACGAACGGAGGGGTGAAATGGGAGCGGGTTTTTTTTTGGCTGATGCTGCATAAGCTTGCTTTCTTGCATCGTATGCCTCTACTAATGCTAATGTTGTTCAACAGTAACACTTAACTTTGAAAATTTTTTGTGATTTGCTCTGTGTAACACAAGTGACCTCCACAAAAAAGGTGCTGGTGCCTCAAGCATACTATATTTTTAACTGAGTTTTTGCACACCTTTGGAAACCTGTTTAAACAGCTACACCAAGTTTCAATAAAATTGAAGATGGTCAAGCAGGGACCATCTTCAAAATTAGGCCACTTGACATGGAATCGCCCATAACACATTAGCAGTGATTTTGTTTCAAATCTGTCAATCATGGTGGTGGAGCATATTTTTATAATTATCTAACACAACAGCATCAAAATTTGAAATCAAATCAATTACTTGAAGAAAATTTCCTTTATTTTTATATCTTAGTGTCAAAATTCATTGAGAACTTCTAAATGACAAAGCACTGTCATGAAAAAAATTTTTATAATATCAAACTTTCTTTGTTATCCTTGGATACTCATAACAGGAAAAGTTTATTTATATCCAATTCCCGAGTAGAATAATTCTTAATTACTGTTTGGATATCTTTATGTCTATATTTTTCAGGCCGCTCACCTCCATCATCCAATTTGTTTTATTTATTTAATATTCAATGCTATTCTTACACATTCTCCCCATCCAAATCATTTCAGTTTTCTTTTTTCCCCCCTATTTTTTCTTTTCCTTCATTCAACTTTGTCATACAACAAAAATATCTAATTCATATTAATCCAGCCTTCAAAGGAATCCTCATTCTGGCATTATGCAGCAAATGTTGCTTTCTTTTGTCTTGACATGGTTTCCATATTCCTTGGCTATTCCATCTTTTATCTACACTGCTAGCAGTTCTGCACTTCCAGTCAATACAAACCACTGAACAATTAAGGCACGTTGACATTGTAACTCAGATGATTTTTGTTGTCAGACCAGTGTAATCTCCCATAAACCATTACTTCACGGGTCATTCTTTTGTTCTGATTTAGGATATATTTATTTTAAGTGGCCTCAATATAGGAAGAGAAAAAAAAAAGAGGAGAGGGTCTGAAAAATGAACCAAAATACTTTTGAAAAATTTATGATTTGGTGCACTGTTCAGCACGTCTGAACTGGAGTTCCATGCTATGGGTTAAGAAAAGCATTATGACCTCCCCACAATATTATCTTATATCTGTCTTGGGAGGAAGAAAAATGATCACACTTGTAGTATATTATCCAAGCAACTGTATAAAGAGGTTCAGTATATCAAAGCTATATATCTACGAGAAACACTATTTGCATTTTAAAAAGTAAGGTTTCAAATGGTGAGCATACAATACCAGAAAAGGTTTCACTTTTCTAAATACAGGATAGTGTTTCTCATAAATATAACTACCAAAATATCTATGTTATTTCTTTTCATACATATACAATTTGTTTATAAAACTAGAGTGCGTAGCACACGCTTCTTGATTAGACCGGGGTTCGAGCCCGTCACCACCAAATACGGAGGATGCAGAAAGGTCAGGGAATGACCACCGCATATCCCGGAGCAATATGGCCCTAGTTGCTAATGCTCCTAAAAACCAAACAAACAAACACTTTATAAAACTTGATAAATAATACTTTTTGTATTGAAGGTAATTTCTGTTAATCTTTTTTGAATATTTTATTTGCAGGTGTTTACCATAAATTCTCATTAAAACGCTATACACTTTTATTTTATTATTGTACCCTAGTTCAGGTGAGGTAGGAGAGAAATAAATCTGCAATAAGCAGTCTCAGATATGTAGACATTTAGTTTTGGTTTTATCAATTTGTATTCTAAAGAAATACAGACTTCAAGAAAACGAGTTATCAAAAGGAAATAACATAAAGGAGGTAGGGATGTTAGTTGATAAAATAAATTTAATTTGAGTTAACTGAAATTCAAGTTGGAGCCGGAATTATCATTTATGCATTATCAAAGGGTGAAGAAAACTGTTTATTCAATGAGACACTTGACATGCTACTTCTGAGCACAAAAATATTCATAAAATTGAAAATAATGAATGTTTCATTACAACTATGTAAAAAGAAAAGTATTTATTTCTTAGTTTCAAAATATGTACAAAGTATAGTCTGACTTGTGATTTACAGGAACCAAACTATAAAAATTTACCAATGAAATGTGTGATCTTTTCACACAAAGGTTATTTTTGTTCGAGTCTGGTTAACTTGCCACACATTTAGTTCTTCGTATTCTTCAATAGCTTCGTCAATCTGATCTGGTTTGTAGCCTTTTGAAGTGCACCGTTCCATAACATCAGCCATCTTAATAGTTTTACTATCAGCCTCGGTCATCATATCTCTTATGACAGCAAAAATCTGGTCAGTAACAGTCTGCACTCTATTAAAGAAAAAAAAAAAAAAAAAAAAATTAAGATAAATGCAAATAGGGGGGGGGGAATCAAAAGAGGGAAAAAACTATGATCAGATTTAATGATGTTTCTAGATAAGAGCAGCTTGGAGTGGTCTAAACTACCAGCATTTTCAAAAATGCTGGTAGTCAATGTAACTGTAATCTTCAGTAACTTTCAGAGGCACTAGCCCAGAACAGGTAAACTGCAGTTCATGTTTTAGAAGCACAGCTTTTGAATGATCAAGGGAAAAATAGTACTCTGGGCATTTCAAACACTCCAGACCGCTGCTTACCACCCCATTTTGGAGTAAGCGCTTGAAAAGCTTCCCCTCTCCAGGATTCAAGTTAATTATCAAGATAAAAAGCTGTCCCCAACCACCACGGTTACAAATCTGGCTGTTCTGCCAGATTTGAAACCATACTGGTTGGAGACACACTTCTCCAACTGCGCAGGAGAAGGGAGGACTAGAACTGAAAATAGGTCCTTAGCATCTTTATTAATTTTAAGAGTGTTCGACACTGTTTGGTGGCCTAGTGTCATCAGGTGGTCTAGACAGGATGGCTGCTCTCAGGGACTGGAGCCACCTTATGCTTAACCTGAGACAACTTCTGCAGTGCTATCTTCCAGTTCTTCAGAGGCCTTGAGCTTTTTTACTGCACCTACTATTCTCCCTGCTCCAGATTACCCACCAGCTGAAAGCAAACTTCCACACAACTATCCTGGAACTGCCCCTCCTCAATTTGAATTTATGTTCCTCTCATGTGTGCAGACTGAGCAAAAGGAAGACTCTCACCAAAAGTGAGCTTGCTCAATTCATTCAGTCTTAAACACATCGAATCAGATCACCTCACAGGCACCTAGTCTCTATGAAATGCAACTTGCAGAACTGAAGCCATTCTTGATAAGACCATCCATTTGTTCCTCTCACCAATCTTCCTGCCCTTCTCTGCACCTGTTCCAGCAGATCTACCCCCTTCCTAAAATGAGGCCTCCAGACCTGTATGCAGCACTCAAGATTTGGCCTAACAACTGCTTTGTACAATGGAATAATCACTTTTCGTGATATAACTGTGCACCGTGGTGCTACAAAAATATTTAAGATCCATATACAGAAAGAGCACTATCCAATAAATCGCAAGGCATGATGAAAAAGCAGTCTACAAACTCATCAAGACAAAGGAATTGATTCAAAAATTTAGTTTAAGAGTACAGTAAAGAACATAAATATGGTGTTATAAGGACAGCACTACAGGAATACAAGTAATCATGGCTATTTACTTAAGTTTAATTTAAATTTATTTTATAAAATTTTAATCTAACTAAATTAACCAATTTTAAAAATTATTTAAATTTCTAAAATTAATCTTTACCAGATGTTTACCAATAGCTGTTGACTAATTCATGTTTTTTTATGCATATAAGAACTAAAGTTTAAATATTAAGAGTAAAAAATGTGTAATCATAATAACACTTATGTAAAAAAAGTCACCATGGTTTACCACTTCTGCTGTCTTTACAACACTGAAAAAGCAGTACACGAAACAGCTGAGAATAATTAGAAATTCTTTAAAAAATTAAAGGCAGATAACACTCCAACACAGGATTCACTACTTTAGAGAATTTTATACTGTGAAGTTACAGATTTTTGAGAGAGTTGACAGCAAAGGTGAAATTAACGTTATTAATACCAGCTGCTAGAAGGAACTGTCACTTCATGGTCTAGTTCTTTCACTGCATTCACAGAAAAGAATCAGAACCATCAAATGCTCTTCAACTCTCCCCAACTTGAAAATGGTCTCATTCAAACCCACACATCCATGTTGTATTATTATTATGATGCCATTTCCTATGAAAAAACGATACTGGTGAAAGCATTGGCCTGCAAAAGGGGCTATTAAAATATTTAACATTTCAGCATCAATAATGCCATATCACAGAATCACTAAGCTTTATTCCCAGTTAGTTTGAATTTTTTGCCTTTCATAAAATGTGTTTCTGAAATCTCCACCTGCTTTAGAGAAATACAAAATACAGATGGAAAACTAGTAATCCCAGGATCCAGCAATTTCCAGTGTTTGGATAATAAACAAGCACAAACTGTCAGACATCATTTATGTTTAGGTAAGCAGAGAAAGTTCTCAAAGCTTGCTCAGTCAACAGCATTGAGAGCCCACTTTTTGCCAATTTATTGGTCTACATGATTAACTTATTATTTATTAATTTCATCCAATTTTTTTCCTAACAAAAATATGCGGCATATAGGAATAAAAATCAGTCACATATAGATATAGAATTAGTGAAAAATAGGTGGCACCAAGTGCCAATGGAGCAGGTTACCAATGAATTCTCTATTTACTTCTGCTTGAATATTTACAAAAGTTCATATTGGTTATCAGACCATTAAATTCAATATAGAATTTTATCTACTCACAGAAATGTATTTTTATTTTCCTCCTTAGGTGTACAAACAAAAACAATGCAGGTTTATTTCCATGCTGTTTTTTTTTTTTTTTTTGTAGTTGTTTGGCGCATAGGCTTCTGTGGCCATAATGCACCTCCCGAGGTTTTTGCAGTACTTTGATCCAAGCCCGAGGCGGGAATCGAACCCGCGACCTTTGGGTTGCCAGGCAGGCACTTTACCCACCCGGCTAGCCTGGTCGGCTATTTCCATGCTGTAAATCATTAGACTTATAGCACAATTAAAGAGGTTCAGTTCTTCAAGGGTTGAAGAGCTACTACTAGAGAGAGCAGCAGTGTTTATTTTATTTCTATTTCATTATTTTTTTTTAAACCAAAAAACTTTCTTATCTCGGGGTGATCTGCACTGGCTTTAGAAATAAATTTGGTAATATAAAAGCATTTCGTGTTTTGCTTCAGCAGACTTTCTATTTTGAAATTTGTAAGATAATAGTGTTTATTAATGGTAGTCTAAAGTTTGCTTGGTGCTAAATACAGAATGCACTTGTTTGTACATTGAAATTACAGTGGAGAAATGCAAATTGTCAAATGGACTTTCAGAAGAATTAAATTAAATATTATTTAACTGAATAAAATCATAAGAAAACCTGTTTGCCACCCAGCATACTATTCAGAGGACAATTTTTGCGCTACCTGAGTGACTGTCCAGATTTTAGCAATATCCGTTTTACCGCTTTTAACCATCTGACTGAGCCGTATACACTCAGTCAGATTTTATCCAACAATGACAATGTGTCTGTTTTTAGCTTTTTGACTTCAGTAAACCTTTTTAGTCACATTTAAAAAATCTTATTATTATAGTTACTTGTTTACTGATATTTATCTTTTAGTTTATACTTGTTTTCATACCTTGACTTAGTGACCTAAATCATTAGGCCACTGAAAATTTTACTTTTTATGACCAGGTTTTGGCGCATTATAGCCTTAGTCACTAATGCGCCAATAAAACCCAAGCAACAACAACAGCTACCTGAGTGAAGTGGGAATCTGAATCTTAAAATTTGTTTTTTGGAATATCCAAAAGTTTTAACATAACTCTTGACCCATGGAGTTAATATTTAAGTTTAGCCTTTCTTTGAAACTAAAGTACGCTACACAAAAAATATCTACAAGCAAAATATCCACAAGAGTGAAATTTTTAAATGAAGGAAATAAAATGACCTCACCTTGTAGTAAATTCAGAGTGTTGATTGAGAGAATCCTTGGACATTTCTAAAAGTCTCATAGCTTCATTAACATCTTCTTTTTCAACAACTTCTGTCAGTCTTAATCGAGCCTGCAATGTTAGCCATTTTATTTCATTTGTCAAAAAAAGAAGGAAAAAAAAAAAAAAAAAGGGAGTTAAGTTTCAATAATTAGATGAAACTGCATGCACATGGAATACCATTTTGCAGACTCAGCAGCAACTTGTTAAAATGAATTGTCTTCAGATTTTATTCATCTATTCCACTTTTAATGCAAAAAAAAAAAAAAAAAAACACCACATCACACATACACAAATTTAAAACAAATAAATCTATACTTTAAATGCAGAAGGAGCACACTGAGAATGGGAATTGTCAGTATAACCATATTCATCCTTGAATTAAAGCTAACTGTCAGTACTGCAGCAAAATAAAAACTGGCGTGAAATGAAGGAAATAAAATTATTTAATGACCTATTTAATAAAAAGATTTTTATATGTATAAAGATCCTTTATTGCCAACCAAGATGGTTAGGGCAACATTTTGATATAGACAAACTAGAGGAATTTACATTTGGGCAAAATCAGTGCACTGAGATACCAAAACACAGGATAAGAAATGCATATAAAGTTAAAGCCCAAAGCTGCTCAAAGATTTCCCCCCCCATAATCAGATACTGTCCATTTGTAAGAGCTGCTGAGGAACAAAAAAAAAGTCTGAATTTTCATTTGATATTCATTATAGAAACAACTGTTGAATGTGGAATCAAATCTGCTGATCTTCAACAGAGAATACTGGTGAATGAGCAGTGCTCCAGGTGAGAACTCAGATGGAACGCTGGATAAAATTCAAAGTGTTTAAAAAGCCAGTGCAAACCAAGACAGAGACATGTACCAAACAGTTCATCCTGTAGAAAAAAAAAAAAGGGGTGTAATCATGACCTTCTTGTAGTTTTGGTATCTAGTGTACAAGAGAGATAGGCCCATCTCTAAATTTAACAGGAAATAATCAATGGGCATTACAGGTTGTGGAGTGGATTTTGTCATAAAGGCCAGATGAAAGAAGCACATAAAAAGAATGTGTATGGCAAAAAATTTCAGGGTAGTCTAAGGGATTAAGGTATTCTTGTTTTATGAGGCGGTCTCCAGGGTTTCCCCTATGTACTGCAGTAGCGCCTGAAAAGCAAACATGCCAAAGCCGGCAAGTGTGAATAAGTGTTGGTGTGTAAAGATTGTGTGTGTTATGTTGAATGCCTGTGACTGACAACTTCGCAGCCAGAAGGCAGTGAACACCTGGTTCGCTGCCCCAACTCCCATCCTATGCTACGTGGAGGCGTGCCAGGGACCACTAACAGGTAAAGACTCTTAGTGGATAACAAATCTTGTTATCCCAATAAATAAAGAAAAATGAAAAGGAAGGAATAGCACGAGAAATAGGGGTAAAGGAATGGATGGGAAAGAGAAGGAATGCAAGGGGGATGAAGAAATAGGCATCCCCAGAAGAGGAAGAATGCAAGAGATTAAAGAGTAAAGAATATAAGACCCTAGTGGACAAAGCTTACACAGTTCGGCAAGGCCACACAGCCAAATAAAAGTAAAACTAATATACACATTATTTACAAAGTCAACAATTTAACATTTTTCTCAACTAGAGAAGAATAGGCAAATCACTATTTACACCAATAAATAAATACTAAATTTGGTTATCAAAAAGTCTAAGGGATTAGGAATCAGAGCTAGATCACACTAAATGTGTATGCAAAATGGAGAAACAGTTTAGAGCAGCAGACAGAAAACAGTAATTAGTATAGCAGTACTCCTAGAAATTGACCTCACTGACTGGGGGGGGGGAGAGGAATACCAACAGGGTGAAGGGTAATATTCAGTTTTGGATAGATTTACTTGAAGATCAAAAGAAGCATGTAACGCAGAAATGAAGTCTTGTTCCATGAATGAATTAGTAACGGCCGCATGGTGCAAGAAAGCCTATGGCTTATGCTGCACCAGCCAAAAAAAAAAAAAAAAAATCCGAACAAAACAATGATAAAAACAAAAAATAAATAAAATAAATAACTAAATAATAATAATTAATAAATAAAAAAAAATATATATAAATAAAATAAAATATAAATAAAAAGGAAATTAAATCTATCATCCTATGCGCTACCCTTACCCGAAGGTACTATCCAGATGACCTTTGAATTTCCCCAAACTGTCGGCCTCTACCACCCATGAAGGCAACTTATTCCAGTAATTTATAACTCGCTGGCTAAAATAAAACTTCCTGCAGTCCAATCTAAACATTTCCCCCCGTAACTTGAATTTATGTCCCCTAGTTCTAGCATCATTTATAATCTTGAAAATTTTGTCCTCATTCATTTTACTGATGCCTCTCAGAGCCTTAAACACCTCAATCAAATCTCCTCTAAGGTGTCTAGTTTCCAAACTCTGCAACCCACATATTCGAAGTCTTTCTTCATAAGGACGCCCTTTTGCCGATCTCACCAGGCGAGTTACCCTTCTTTGCACCCTTTCAAGAAGGTCGATGTCTTTCTTTAGGTGCGGTCTCCATACTTGAACACAGTATTCCAAGTGTGGTCTAACATAAGCCTTATATAATGGGATTATCACGTCCCTATCTCTACTTGCAAAAGTTCGATAGATCATCGATAGGACACCATGGGCCTTCCTTGCAACCTGTTTACAATGCTCAGAGAATTTCATGTCTGACCGTATCGTAACACCCAAGTCCCTTTCCTCCAGTACTGGGTTTAGTTGAACTCCACCAAGTGAATAAGTTTTTTTGGGATTACTGTTTCCCAGGTGTAATACCTTACACTTTGTTGGATTAAAGCACAGCTGCCATTTTTCTGACCATTCTTGAAGTCTATCTAGGTCTCTCTGAAGAAGCTCAGCTTGACAGTGATCATTAACTACTCTACCAATTTTAACATCATCTGCAAATTTAGACATCACGCCCTCTATCCCTTCATCAATGTCGTTTATGAAAATTAAAAACAACAGTGGTCCTAATACTGATCCTTGGGGAACCCCACTTCTTACATCAACCCAATCTGAGGAATAGCCATTTATCACAACCCTCTGCCTCCTGCCCTGAAGCCATCCTTCTATCCATCTAAGGATTTTCCCAGTGATTCCAACCTGTTCCAGCTTATAAAGCAACCACTCATGTGGGACTGAGTCAAAAGCTTTGCTGAAATCTAAATAAACAATGTCGAAATTATTCCCTAAATCCAGCTCGTGAGTGACCCTTTCGAAATAGCGAACCAGATTTGTTAAACATGATTTTCCCTTTACAAAACCATGCTGAGTATCCTTGAGAATTTCAATTCGATCCAAATGATCCTGAATTCCACCCTTGATCATTGCCTCCATGATTTTCCCTACTACTGAAGTCAGACTGACAGGTCGATAATTTCCAACTTCACTTTTAGAGCCACCCTTATGTATGGGAGATACATTTGCACTTTTCCAATCCAAGGGAATCTCCCCAGAGTCTAGTGATGCTCGCATAATTAGCCTCAATGGTTCAATGCACTCGCTTGCCGCCTCTCTTAAGATTATAGGGTATATTCCATCAACTCCAGGAGCCTTACTGGTCTGTAGGCTCGAAAGTTTTTTCATTAAATAATCTTGCGAAATTTCAATATCATTAATTACATATTTTTTAACTTCGCTCCCACAATTTCCCATTGCCACAAAAGGCTTTTCATTTGTAAATATCGATGCAAAATAACTGTTGAGTTCATCTGCAACGGCAGCTGGTGTATTTATTACTATCCCCTTTCCCTTACGTAAAGGTCCGATCTGGTTTGTCCTGCTCTTCTTGGCATTTATATATGTGAAGAATTCTTTATCCCCCCTCTTTGCTCTGTTTGCTAGTGATTTCTCATAAACTGCCTTCGCCTGTCGAACCTTTTCTGTGGCTCTATTATAGATCACCTTGTAGCTGTTATAGGCTTCAGTACTTTTTATTGCTCTGTAATCTTTCCATGCCACCTTTTTCTGCTCAAGTAATGTGGCAACTTCACTATTCATCCAACTTGGAACCCTTCTCGTGGAGTATTTTTTTAATGGTATATACGCATTCAAGGCATCTGTGATTAATGTTTTAAAAGCATACCACTGTTCAAATGTATTCATTCTCTGCGCGATATCTACCCAGTTAATAGAGGCCATGTAGTACCTTAAGGCATCGTAATTTCCTTTTCTGAAATTAAAACCCATTCCTTTGCCTTTTACTTCTGCTACCTCTCTCGTCATCATCCACCGTAGAACTCCGTGATCACTTCCTGCTATTGGTTCCTCTACTGTCAGCCCTGTTATGTCATCTGATTCATGTGTGATGATGAGGTCTAGGATATTCTTTTCTCTAGTACTTTCCCTGACATGTTGATACAAATAACAGGTGCGGGTGCTTTGGTTAGCCTTGGAAAGAAGTAAAGCCATGATGATATCATTGGGATAAAATTGAAATTGTGAGCGACTATAAGTATAAAGAGGGCAAAGAAGAATAAGGATAAAAGGGTTCCCACCCTGAGGTAGATCCTGGCTAGTCTGATACACTCAGGCGGAGGATTTGTAGGAGAAAATTATCTGCCAAGAAAGCAGTTTTTGTTGCAATCTCAAAGTTCCCTACCATTAACATCCAGGCACTGCCCCACTCCCTCTGTTGATAGTTAGTCATATCTTACCCAAGCATGGAGATGAGATGCAACTATAAATGTTTGCAGGGCCTTCAAGGAGACAGTAGTACAATTGTGACTGCAAGATGCTGCAATCGCTGGAGATAAGACTTCCAGCATGGGATGATAATAGGATGCCACATAAGCAAATCAGTCTGCAAGTGATATTTCAATGACACTGAAATTTGCCAGGTCAAAATTGGTGATGGATGTAATCTGAATGGAAGCAGACTGAAGCTGAACCAGTCATGAAATGACCCAGAAAACTTTTGAAGCTGATAGAATGCACCAGGAAAGTCCTGCAAATAATTGTCTGCTCAGAACACATCAGCAACAGTACAGTGCACAGAATGATGCATGATATGAATTACCAAGGTCGTGCAGCCACCCATAAACCCAAAACCACTCTAATTCCAGACACTGTCTAACTTGGTGTAAAGTCTGCCATTCATGAACTATAGACTAATGAAAGCTGTGCTTTGGAGTGAAAAGCACAATACATGGTCTACCAGTCTGATGGTTGTGCCAGATGCCTGTAGAAAGCAACCTGCCAGATGGTATCATCCCAACACTGAAGTTTAGTGGAGGCAGCATAATGGTTCCACTAAAGGTTTTGTTTCTTTAAACAAAACCACAAATTCTGAGGTATATCTAGATGTCCTGGACAACAATATATTACTATTTTAGCAGCACCCCTCTCTCTCTCTCTCTCTCTCTCTAGAATTATTTATTATTTTTGGCTGGTGCAACATAAGCCTCAGGTTTCCGTGCACCATATGGCTAATAATAACATTCATAAATGCAACTTACTGCTGAGTACTAGCATGAGATCAAAGAATTTGGGTTTGTGGGAACAGATAAATTATTTGAAAAATTTTACTGTATTTTTGATTAATTAACATATTAAATTGTGTATAACAAATAGTTTATAGTCTCAGGCACGTTCGTTAGCTTATTTTTAAATTTAGATAGTGATTTTGTAAATGACTTATTATTCGTACCACTACTGTATCACCAATTTGGTGTGAATATTGTAACATGTAGTTCAGTGGAATAGTAGTCTAATTGTGATATATAAGTAGCTCGAAGTTTCTAATCACTTATTGGGTGTTTTTTTTTTTTTTTTGTTTGTTTGTTTTCAGCTAAGAAATTTTACTCGATAGCACAAGGTATATAATGTAAAATTTGATAGCATAATAGGTATAACTGCATTTAGGAATCTATTAGCATAGTGTAGTATTGTCAATTAAGTGACTAATTTTATTAATTTTCATTGTTGATTAATTAAATTGTATTTAAACAGAAATCATGCCCCAGATTAGAGCAGCAAAGCAATGGGCACAAAGTAACAGGAATGCTGTGGATCAGAGTACAACTGAAGGAGCGATTCTGCTATGAATCACAGCCTAACAAAATGTGAAACTTGTACAACATTTGCCGATCTTTCTGGAATAGGACATGATACAGCCGAAGGGGATGTCTTTGTGTGTGTGTGTTCAGTGCAGAGAGTGTGAAGAAATTAGGTGCCAACTTAGCATTCTGATGGGTATTTATGAGAATTTGAAGAGTAGGGTAGATGCCCATGAAGGAAGTAAAATTGAGAACCCAGCAAGCTCTCAGCTGCCCAAGTCAATGCCAGAGCTCACACTTGTGCATCAGACAACACAGCGGAAATTTTCAAGGCAGAATGCACTGGTCCCAAAAGAGGCAATTATTGTTGGTGACTCTTGTCAGGAAACAGGAAATAAGTTGTGCAAGAAGGATAGATGCAATAGGACCAGTGTATATCTGCCGAGAAAAAGAAGATGACATTGTAGAGCAGATATCATCTTTTAAGGGAACAAAAGGTGATATTGTTGTACATGTTGGCTAATGATATTAGAGTAACTGAGGACTTACTTAACAAGTACAGGGCAATGCTGGGAAAAAGTTGCAAGTTAGGACTGAATTTGAAAGTCTGCAATTCTGCCCAGACAGGAGAGAGTACACGTTGAGAGCTTTATCAATCAATTTGGTCCTGTAGAGAATGTACAATGCTAGTGGGGTAGAAAATTTCAGTTAAATTGGAGTGCAAGAATATTGCCAATACTATTGAGACAGTGACAGGCAGAAAACTGCTACCCTGTGGGGGTGGGGGGAATACGCAGAGTAATACATTAAATAGAGGTGCAGGCAGAGCTGTTGGGGATTTCAGGCCCTGCTGTGGACCATCATGGAAACAGCGAATGCATGGGCTGTGTAAGAGTAACAACATGTGCATGTACACTTAATGCAAGGAGCACTGTAACACTAAATAAATTTGATGTATTTGAAGTACTGATTAAGTCATCAAATGCAGATATTGTAGGGATAGAGGAGACATGGTGTCACTCAGACATAAGTGATGCTAAATTTGAATATGGGGGTTACAATATGTACAGGAAGAACAGACAAGACATTAGGGATGGGGGGGTTATGCTCTTAGTTAAGAAGCATATTAAATCTAAGGCAGTGTATCCAGTCAACATGGATGACCAGTGCAATGTTGAGTCAGTCTGATGTGATATAAGCACTGGGAAAAGAAAACAGAATAGGAGTGTGTTATAGGCCTAATGACTGTAATGAGTAATACCAAACAGCCATACAGAGAAATAGAGTGGGCCAGTAAATCATAACGTCTTATAATCAGGGATTTTAACCTTCCAGACTTTTCCCCCAGAATTTGTGGGTTTATCACACACACTAGCAAGACTTTTGTAGATTTCTCGGATAACTTTTCTATAGCAGCAGCACGTTAGAAAGGCAACAAGAGGAAGAAATACTCTATATTTGGTTATCAGCAGTGATTATACAAGCATTAAGAATCTGCAGGTAAAAGACCCACTGGGTGGCATCGATCACAGTGCACTAATATGGAATTTAATTAAAGATATAACAACTGTCAAGAGTAAAGGGAAAGGCTTTTGCAAGGATTACTACAGTGGTCCCAGACAGTTTTTAAATTCTATGCAGTGGGACCAACTGATGATGTTACCAACAGCAAATTCTAAATGGGAAACATTCAGGGAAGTTATCAAAGAAGCTACTAGGTTTTTCATACCAAAGAAGAAATACTTGTTCAAAGATTAGACCTAAGTGGATGCCAGATGAACTACTGAGACACGTGGCAGAAGAAAAGTCCATAGGATGCATATAAATTATCAAGCGATACAGAAGCCTATGGTAGACACACTACCCTACCATCAATATTCGGACACTCCTTCATAGATGGGGAAACAGGTCCTATGCATGCAGCATGTCACAGAACCTGCTATAAATATGCGCACTGGGCTTTGAACAGACAATTGCAAAAGTGAGCATGCAAGATGACATGTTCAACGGAATTGATCACCTCAACAAATGCTAGATGCTGATTAACATAGTGTAAGAAGTGTGAATCCTGGACTGTAGAGCAGTGGAAAACAGTCCTATGGACAGACAGGTTGAGGTTTGCACTCTACCAGTTTGATGGCTGTTCCTGGGTGTGGTGAATGCCAGGGAAACAGTTCTTTCCTGATTGTATCCTCACAATAATGAAGTTTGGTGGAGGTAGTGTCATGGTATGGGGCTCCTTTCATGGTTTGGCTTGGGCCCATTAGTCATTATAGACAAAACCATGAATGCTGTGCAATACCAGGACAACCTGGACAACCATGCACTTCCAACTTTATGGCAATAGTTCGGGGAAGGCCCATACCTGCATCAGCAAGACAATGCGCCATGCCATACTGCTCACTTCGTAACAAAGTGGTTTCAGGACATGGGCGTGGAAAAGTTGGATTGGCCAGCCCAGAGTGTTGATCTGAACCCTATCGAGCATCTTTGGGATGTATTGGGTTGTCGGGTACGTGCACGCCGAGCTCGCCCAAAGAAAAAGGCCGAACTGGTGGCTGCGTTAAAGGCCGAGTGGAGGAACATATCACCTGACATTTATACAGTAAAAGGTGGTTGAGAATATGGCGCAAAGATTGAAGGCCATCATAAAAGCAAAAGATTTAGGCACAAAATATTAAATGACACAAAATCTCTTTTTTTGTCTAAAGGCAGGTGTCCAGATATTAATGGTAGGGCAGTGTATAACTTAGTCTGTAATCAAATCACAAAGGAGGAAAGCTAAGGCAGATTATGATAAGTCTCTGGCAAAGAATGCCAAAAAAGCAGCAAAGACTTCTATGCATATATTAACAGTAGAAGAAAGGGATTCAATCACACTGGGCCACTTGTTGACCCTGCTTAGGTTGCTGACAAACTGAATAGATATTTTGCATCTACATTCACACATGAGAAATTTTTTTACGGGAGATGTCAGAAGTTTGCACTTCTGACATCTCCCGTAATCAGGCTTAATGTCAAACCCCAATGGGAAGCTAAATGACTTAGTGATAACTGAAAGGAAAGTGGAAGATAAATTGTTGGAACTGAACTTGGGGTGGATGGGACATATCCAATCATATTAAGGGAGGCAGCAAAGTGAGCAAACCCTTTGCTATAATTATGAGTGCATCCCTGGATTCAGGAGAGGTCCCTATAGATTGTAGATGTGTGAATGTATCCCCAATTCATAACGGAGGGTAAGGAGAGGGGAATCAAAAGGTGACATGAGTAATTACAGACCTGTCATCTTAACATCTGTTCTAGGGAAAATAATGGAGTTACAGGTTAAAGAAGTAATGCAGAACTATCTGGACATGAATGCAATTATACTGCAGTCAAAGCATGGATTTAAGGGGCGGTCTTGTCTAACCAATCTGATAGGTTATTGCGATACAGTAACTAGGGATGCAAAAATAATTTTGATATATACTTGGATTTCAGGAAGGCTTTTGATACTGTTGCAAATAAGACTGCTATTTAAACCGAAGCAAAGTGGCATTAAGGGCAAGTTACTAAAGCGTTTAGGGCATAAGCCTCAAGCTATGGGAGAGTCTAGACTATGTATAAATATAGTGCAAGCGCATCAGAAATACATAGCTATATCTGAATAAATCAGACATTGGTAACATTACATCAGTAATAAGTAACATCAGCCTTCTCCTTAGGTGAAGCGTTACTTATTCGAAGTAGTGCAATACCATGGCAACTCGTTGTGAAGGTATTCACAATATGAGATAACTTAAAACAATGCCGTTTTTCTAATATTCTGATTTATTCAGATGCGCTTGCACTATATTTATACATTGGGCAAGTTACTACTATGGATAAAGGAATGGCTAAGTGGAAGAAGACAGAGTGGTTATCAATGAGCACTGCTCTTCGTGGACTAATGTTATTAGTGGACCTCAAAGGGTTCAGGGCTGGGCCCACTGTTTTCAATTTTTATTGATGAAGGTGTATATCAGGCTTAATGTCAAAGTTTGCAGATGATAAAGGTTGGCAGTGTGATTAATGACAGTAATATGCTACTGCAATAAGTTTTTAGAAAAATTAAGTCAACTGGTTGAAGGATAGCAGATGAAGTTTAATATTGACAAATGCAAGGTATTGCGTATGAGTAGCAGTAATCCCAGAGTAACTTATCAAATGTGTGGAACTACTCACAATAGTAAAAAACAAAAAAGATCTAGGATAATTGTGTAGTCAGATACGAAATTCTGAGAGTGCAGGTGTGCTCCAAGGACAGCTCATGGGGTTTTGTCAATGATATACAGAAACTTTGCTAGTAGGGATAAGGAGCTGATTATCCCATTGTATAAGGTAATAGTCAATCTCGAGTCCTGCATACAAGTTTGGATGCCTCATTTTAGAAGGATGTGGAGCTACTGGAACAAGTACAGAGAAGGGCAATGAGACTGACAAATGGAACAAAGGGTGCTCTTACCTATAAAGGCTTCAGTTCTGCAAATTGCAGCAGCTGGAGAATAGGCACCTGTGGGATGATTTGATTGAGGTGTTTAAGGATTTGAGTAAGCTGAATGTGAATGGTATTTTTTCTCTTGCTGAGACTGCAAACATGAGGCAGCATAAATTTAAGTTGAGGAAGGATGGTTACAGGATAGATATGTGGAAGTTTGCCTTCAGCTAGAAAGTGGTTGATTGTTGGAATAGGCTTCCATCTGCTGTTGTGGAAGTGGATGGTTTGAATAAATTCTTGGAGGGCAAGGTGGGTGAAGTATGGTTTTTTTTTTTTGTGGTGCCATATAAGTTTGCTTTCTTGCATCATTTGCCACTATTAATACTACATGGGCAGCAGTAAATCCAGAATAATAAACCGATTGGGTCACACCACACTAAAGGTGGCAGAGAAAGAGAGATAACCGTGCAGTCTGACAAGATTCACAGGGTTCCGTCAATGATATAGAGGAATTCTGTGAGCATGGACAAGGAAGTGATTATTCCAATGTATAAGCAATAGATAAACTGCATTTTGAGTAAAATACAAGTTCAAAAGCTTCATTTTAAGAAGGATGGAGTACCCTTTTATATCCCCTGACTAATCTTATTGATTTTCTATGCATCTGTCCCAACAGATGCAAATCGAAAAAGGATGGTTGCCAGATAGAAGTACAAAAATGAAGTACAGGAAGTACTTCCTGTACTTCATGGCTGAAAACAAATTCTATATCTATTTTGATCACTGGAACAATCTTCCATGTGGTGCAGAAGTGGGTAGTTTTTTTTTCTGGTTGAGACTGTATGAAATTGCTTGTTTGCATCATTTACCCCTACTGATACTAATTATGTAACTATGAAAATGACAGTAAAGATTCAATATTTGCAACTTTCTATGACTCACCAAAGCAGTGGCTAAACGTAAAATAGCCAAAAGATTTCTAGCTGATGTGAAAGTCATGTCCTTGCTATTTCGTGCTTCTTTGCGCATCTCTACATAGGCCCCAACTATGTAATCTGTAAGATTCTCAGGAACAACAGGATTCTTTTTCTTGCACAAAGCAATGTATCGTCTCATTAATTTCATGTCCAAGGGTTTGATCTGTGAGGGTGGTTCTGCACAGTGTTGATGAACATACGTGATGTGCTGGGCTAACCTGTTTAATAGATTATTTTGTTTATTTATTTATTTTTGTTTTTATAAAGAAAACACACAAATCTAATTTTAACGTATTATAAATATTAAGGCTAATATCTGAGTCTACAAGATTCAAAATCCTATGAAATATGCAAAGATTATCTATTTAGCTAATATACATAAGTTGACCTAACCCAATGTAGTGCCAGGTAAGATTTAGAGTACTATCTTGTATATGGATTTTTTAAAACGAAATAAACTTATAAATGTTGTAGTACTAACCCAGAGGTTCCCAACCTTTCTCGGTTCACGGCACCCTTAGCGTCCCAGTAATTTTTTCACGGCACCCCTAGGCCAAAAGAAATACCTAACACAGTGTTTTTCGACCTTTTAATATATACCTCCTATATAATAATTTTATTCTTTATATAGAGGTACTAAATAAAGATCAATTATAGATCACCACAAAATTAAAAAAAAAAAAACAAAACAAAAAACAGTACAATGGATATTGCACAGTATATTTTGTACCCTTTTATAATGAAATAAATATATAAATTTCAAAATAATAATGACTTTAAGTAACTTAAACCCAAATTACACAGCACCCCAAGAATGTTGTTGCGGCACCTTACTGTGCCGCGACACCCCGGTTGAAAACCACTGTACTAACCCCATCATTTACTAGCATAAATTCTGAAATATCTCTCGGTTAAAGCTAAATTTTCAAAAATGATACAAGATAGGAGTAATATAAAGATCTAAAATAAGGTTCTAGTTTAATGCTCACTGGTTAGTTTATTTAATCAGTAAAATTGCCCTCTTACTTATATCACTTCATTCAATTTTTCTGTCAAAAGAATGGGGGAATAGTTGTGAGAGGGAAAACACTCTACATTTGGATTTCATACTGTATACCAAAATAAAAACAAATATGAGACATTATTACACTACTGATTCAACTCTTAACATTTTATTTATAATATCCTGATTTACAATAAACAAATGCATCAATTATTTAATTTTGAATTTAAAATTTAACTCATTAAATTCTAATTAATATTAAAAACTTAAGGCCAATACCACCAAGAAACATATATTCAAGAATGGTTTCGGTAATGTATAACAGATTACTTCATTGCAACATTCGAAGTGAACTTTAACCTGCTCACTACTATTTCAGAGACTCAAATTATTCAATGTGCCATTACTTTCTGAATGTTGAGAAATAACATTCCAAAAATTCTTAAATAATCATTGAAAAGTAAGTCTAGAATTCATAGCTAAAACAAACACTTACTTTTGGGCTGAGTGTTGTTAATCAGAAAAAATCCAAAATTTTTATTTAAAGTTTATCTATGCACAAATTAACCTCAACACAAGCAAAAAACAATTAAAACGTATAGCCCGCTATAAACAATGAATTTCTTATGCTAATAGCCCAGAGTTCAATCAGTGTGATGACATAATCAAGCAGTTCATTTCATGTGCCTTTACTTCACACATATTTGACTGCTTAAGAATGACCTCCTGTAGGCATTATGGCACAGCACTCAGGTTATTGCTGAACGCTTATATTCACATGTAGAATAGATGCGCGGAAATTTGCCTTCAGCCAGCGGGTGGTTAATTGCTGGAACCAACTTCCATCTGTCGTTGTGGAAGTTGATAGGTTGAATAAATTTAAGGAGGAACTGGACAGGCATTTGGAGGGAATGGTGTGATTTTTTTTTTTGGCTGATGCTGCATAAGCTCATACACTTGCTTTCTTGCATCACGTGCCACTACTACTACAATTATCCAATAAATCCACAAAAGCCTTGCTAGTGTGTGGGTGACCAACCCACAAATTCCAGTCAATATCTGGGAAATTAAAATCCCGCATTATAAGACACTGATTTACTGGCCCACTCTTTCCCTGTGCAGTTTCTTATTATACTCATCAGAGTCATTAGGCCTATAACACACTGCTACTCTCAATTTTGATCTCCAAATGCTTATGACACACCAAACTGACTCGGCACTGCACTGTCCAGCGATGTTGACTGGCTTCACTTGCTTGGATTTTGTGTTTCTTAACTAATAGCATAACCTCTCCTCCCTTTCTATACACATTGTACTCGCCAAATTCCAGTTCTGCATTCCTTATATTGTGTGACACCACGTCTCTGATATCCCAACAATATCTGCCTTTGATGTTTTGAGCAATACCTCAAATTCATCAAATTTATTTACCAAACTCCTAGCATTGGTGAATACACAAGTATACATGCACCTGTTCCTATTCTTAGCTACCTTAACACAACCCATGTGGTTACTTGCACCGCAATGACTCCCAGCAGTCTCTGAAATACCCTGCATCTTGTTTTCCAGGCTTCTGCTCATTCCAATAGAAGCAGTGCAAGAATCACTTTCACCTCTGCCAGTGGCTACTATTAATCTACTAGTCCTTGTAATCCCCCCAAGCAAGCAGTTTTCCGACCCACCTAACATTGCCTCGATAGCATGAGCAAATATTCTTGCACTCTTTCTATTTAAGTGTATCCCATCCCTGTAGAAGCAGTTTCTCCTGTTAACAAGTACAGACCATGCTGAAAAAAATTCTACCCCTTGAGCCTCGCACAATCTTTCCAGGGCCGAATTGATCGACAAGGCTCTCGTCATATACTCCCTCCTATCGTGTCTGGGCAGAATTGCAGACACTTTCAAATTCAACCCTAGTTCACGGCTTTTTTTCAACAGTGACCTGTACTTGTTAAGTAAATCTGCAGATCTCCTGCAGTAAATTTACTGTAGAGTACAACAATATTACCTTTTGTGCCCTTAAAAGATGATATTCGCTCTACAACATCATCAACCTTTGCCCCTGGCAGACATACCCTGGTCCTGTTCCACCTATCCTTTTTACATACCATGGTCCCCGTTTCCCTGACAATAGAGTCACCAACAACTACTAGTTCCCGTGGGACCAGCGCATTCTGTCTTGGGGTTGCCGCTGTGTTGCACGATGATCGAGTGTGAGCTCTAGCATTGATGTGGGCAGCTGAGAGCTTGATGGGCTCTTCAATTTAGATCCTTCGAGGGCATCCACCCTGTCCTTCAAGCTCTCATATAGGCCCATAACATCCCAGAGTTGTCGCCTGATTTCCTCACACTCCTTACATTGTGCATACGAAGACACCCCCCTTGGCAATATCATGTCCTGTACCTGATTGCTCCACAAGCAGCATGTTCGAGAGGCAACCAGAGAAAGTAACACTCTTGATCTGGTTATCAGCAGTGATCATTCGTGTATTAAGAATTTGCAGATAAAGGAACCACTAGGTGGCAGTGATCACAGTGTGCTGAAGTGGGATTTATTCAAAGAGGTAACTACCGTCAGGGGTAAAGGAAAGGGATTTTGCTTCCGTAAAGGGGAGTACAGTGGTCTCAGATTGTTTTTAAATTCTGTACAGTGGGATCAACTGACGATGTTACAAACAGTAAATTCTAAGTGGGAAGCATTCAAAGAATTAATTGTGGAAGCAACTAGACTTTATATACCGATTAAGAAATATCGTTCAAGGTTTAGGCCTAAATGGTTATCAAATGAACTAATGAGACTCGTGACAGAGAAGAAAAATGCATGGGATGCATATAAATTCAAGGGACATAAATTCAAGTTACGGGGGGGGGGGGATGTTTAGATTGGACTCCAGGAAGTTTTAAATTACTGGAATGGGTTACCTACATGGGTGGTAGAGGCTGACAGTTTTTGGGGAAATTCAAAGGACATCTGGATAGTACCTTTAGGTGAGGGAAACACATGATAGGTTTAATTTCCTTTTCTTTTATTAATAATTAGTTTTTATTTTTATTATTGATTGATTCGGTTTTTTTTTTTTTTTTTTTTTTTGTTTATGGCTGGTGCAGCATAAGCCATAGGCTTTCTTGCACCATGTGGCCATTACTAATACTAATAAACTTCCCGTAAGCCGGAGCTGCAAAACTTGTAAAACACGTGGATTGGATACCCTTACCGATACTAAATAATATCCTACAAAATCTCTATCTAAGTTAAAATTTAAACTAAGTATCATAACTAGGGATATAAAGCTACTCTAGAAAATAAGTTAATATGCCAATTTAAGTTAATAAAACAGAAAAAACCTCCTCTATTTTCCGGAGCTGTAAAAACTTCACCTGCACAAGGCTACTTTCCTTCCCAAAGTTAAGCACAGTATGACAATAAATGAACTGCACGCGTAGCCTGAACTGTTTGAGTAAGTGGTTATATATTACCAAGTATTAGATGTTTCAAATATATTACAAGATGCTTCAGTCAGATATTTTTCCAATATATCCAAACAAATATCATTCACTAAATATAAGCAAATGAAATGCACACAAAAGAATGTATAGATTAGATTGTTTTCATTCTTGTAAGTCTACCATAATATACACTAAATTTGTATCACTCTTACTGAGTACCTGATACAATCCCATATATAATTAATTAAATTATTTATGGCCAGGGAAGAATTAAACAGAAAACACTTCACGTAAAGCAAGGAAATGCACACTACTAACCTTAAATCATTATCTCGATCAGGACGATCCTGAATAAGCCACAGCAAATCAAATCGAGACAGGAGGGCTGCTGGTAGCTGAATATTTTGTTCTACTGACTTTTTAGGATTATAACGTCCATATGCAGGGTTGGCTGCAGCTAAAATGGATACCCGGGCATTCAACGTGGTCATTATTCCTGCCTGTTATTAGATAAATAAAATATTAGTTTATATCTGAACTTTAGATGAAAAGTTATGAACACAACACTTGAATATTATATATTTATAGAATATCAATAAGGTAGATAAAAATATTCAATTCACTCCATTAATATTAAATGCTGTTAACTGAAACTAATTCATGTTTTTTTTTTTTTTTTTTTTTATTGGAGGGGAAAAGAAAGTGTATTTTAAAATACTGTCATAAAAACATCCAAAACTGATAACTATAAGCATACGCTTTGTGCTTTTATTCACACAAACTGGTTTGGATGTTTAAGTGCAAAGGCAACAAACAACATAAGGTGTCATAATTTGTGTATTCTATGGTTAATATTCCTGTTTTTAAAGATTGAAAAAAAAAAAAGAAAAAACCATGCAACATTTGCCTGAGATTGAATACACAATTTTTTTTTTTTTTTTTTGAGACATATGAACCTAAGCATTTTCACATATGGTGTAGAAAAAAAAAACCAATATTCA
Source organism: Mastigoproctus giganteus (assembly GCF_048544385.1). Lineage (NCBI taxonomy): Eukaryota > Metazoa > Arthropoda > Arachnida > Uropygi > Thelyphonidae > Mastigoproctus > Mastigoproctus giganteus. The sequence goes on from NC_143575.1 coordinate 261,884,825, forward strand.
TTTTGTTAGATGCAAGGGCTCTTACTGCAATCAAGTAAATTTTATAATGCTATTTTATACATTCAAAATGTTTAAATGTGAATACTCTTCCTACATCAATTTACCTTTTAATCTGCTAAGGTATTAAGCTCAAGTTCATGAATAGCCTTTTAACTTATAAAGAAAGCAAATTTTTATGAATTCACCAACTTCAACCAGAGCTAGAAGACCCAGAATAATGTATAGGGGTACTAATTCTGTCGGAGATCAATTAACTATAGCCCTGATCAAAGAGGCTTTTAAGAATTCCTGCAGTCTTCAACGGAGTTAACCCAGACCGTTCTGAATAAGTGACAAGTGATAAAACTGCCACACTATCATTGAGAACAGTCCAACTAGAGAATTACCCTTATATCACCACACAAATTCTACTGCATGACTGTTTAAATTAAGTGATTAATTTGATAAATTGGCCTGAAATATAGGTAAAAGATTTGCAATTGCACGCAGACAACATACAACGAGAATAAATTCCTACAATACCACAGCTTACATTACAGAACTGTTATTTCTAAATAATCTCTAAAATATACCATGTTTTTTTTAACATAAATATACCAATTGAACACTGAAATGCTAAACATTAATAAAATGAGAGAAAAAAAAAGTATGCAAAAAATGTAATTGATAACAATATTTACCTTTGCAATGGATATAGTTTGTTGTTCCATCACCTCATGGATTGCTGTTCTGTCGCTATCCATCATTTTATCAAATTCATCAATGCAGCAGACTCCCTGGTCAGCCAAAACTAAAGAACCACCTTCCAAAGTCATTTCACCAGTGATCTGATCTTTCATTACAGCTGCTGTAAGACCTACACCCGAAGAACCTCGTCCAGTAGTATACTGACCTGTTAAACCACAAATAATAGTAGTGTCACTAATATTTGCTTATTTGGAAAGGAAAAGAAAAATTAATCCTAAACCGTGTTCCTTTTTAAATATTTATTAAAAAACAGGTTGCACCTACAGTGGTTGATAAATCCCATTACTTTTTAGTATGATTAAGAAGGATGAATGGTGGAAGATTACCTCCTAAAACAGCCGACTAGTGAACATATACTAAGCTTCCTAAAATTTAAGAAAGTTATAGAATCATAAGAATTTACAATGCCAGAAAATCTGGATTGTTTCACAATTTAGATAAAATCGTCTGTGTTCATGGAGAAGTTGCAATGAAGGAAAGAGTAAAACATAAGCTACCTGCACAGATATAATAATCCTGACAGTTTTTATGAATTTCATTTTGGTAATTTTAAATGCAAAAAATACACTAACCTCAGGCATGGTTAATGCATAGGTAACAGATCAGTTCAAATAGAAATTCAACAATTATTATTTCTTTTTTTACCCAAACAATCTATATGGAATATATAAATAAAAATAATAGATTAAGAGTGGGTTTAATGCAGTATTGTGTGTGTGTACTGGGGAAAAGTAATAAATATTATACAATTGTAATTACAAAGGTTAAGGTTAGAGAACATAAAACTAACTATACAGTTTTATTATGTGCTTTATAAAGTCAATCTTAATAGTTTATTGATGAGAACTATATTGATTTATCACAGAAAAAAAAAAATATATATTCAAGCAATTTAATAATAATAAAAATAAAAAATACATTGCATTACATTTCAAGCCTAACTTAAGCCCCTTTCAAGCTTGTTTTCATAAATATCACATAAGTTATCTATATATTGTATAGTGGAGCTGAAGCATTGGATATTATTTTGTTGCTATGTGCTGGTTGGAGGAATGAATGGGTAATGTGGCAGATGCTCAGAAATTAAATATTCTGGCATAGCAATTAAAATAAGTTTGCTGTACACAAAATGGTTTCCTCAGAACCACATGCGCCAACATCCCCTCTGCAGGCTTTATTCAGGAGACATCAGTGCTAAAATACAATTACATTAATTTATTGAACTTCATGCAATTAACAATAATATTACTCAAGCTGATACATTAGAAATACTGGCAAACTGTTGGCTGGTGAATATCCTTTATGAAACTAAACAAAACAATTGTCACTCACTCACTCAGCACTTCATCAGCATCTCTAATGTTCTGTTTATAATCTGCACAACAACTAGGTCACAGGAGTTTACAATTAAAACAATATTTTAATCATATTTAGCAGTTGCATGGGTTTTGAACCACAATCTGTTCAAATGTATGTGCTGCACACTCTTGTTTGACCACTTGACTAAATTTTACAAATGAAAAAAGTGTGTATGCTCAATACTGATAAACCTATGGAGCTTCAGGAGAATATAGGTTGCATCTCTTAATTAAACTGGATAAATAAGTGCTGCACAGCAAAACCTAGTAGTTTGCCCTACTGTGTTTACCAATTTGTTTATTTGTAGTTAAGTTTCAAGACAGTTCCTCAATTGCATGCAGTTTTCGTGCTTTAATTCACCGAATCTAAATTTGGTTGAAAACTGTCATATATTTGCACCCATGGGAAATTTGCTGTGCCTGTGCATCCACTGTCAACGACAAAAGTGTGTTATGTCAACATACTTGTATGTCAACATAAGACTGCATCCAAGTATGAAGACATCATTTGAAAAAAAAAGACACCAAGCTTCTTGAAAGAGTCCCAAGACAGCAATCCTTGTGGTGAGATTGGCAAAAGGGTGACTGTACAAGTAGACTTCAATTATGTGGGCTACAGACTTTGTCAACTACTTACTTTAGAGACCTGATTGAGGTTTATAAAACAATATGGGAATCCTATTGTCTCGAAACTTGATATTATGACATATTAGACAGACAACTTGTGTAATCGAGACCAACTAATATTTGTAAAAAAATCAGACAAATGCTAACTTATTGTGATTTTCTGTTGTACAGGATCTGTGTCCTCATTTTGAATTACTTTTTTAATTAAAAAATTTTTTTTCAGTTGTTTCGCTAGTTCCTTTATCTTGCACGTGCTTTTCATGGATATCAATCATTAACATCCTCTTGAATGCAGAGAATTCTACTGTATACTAAATACAACAGATAGTAGTAAAGATTGAAATTTATGAAAACACAGTGAATGAAACCATTTTCACACAAAATGATGAAAGTGAGTTCAGTGATAATGGCAAAGGTAAATTTTATTGCATTTTATAACATATAAAGGTGTGTAAATGAGTTGGACTATTTTAGCACTTGAAGGGCGAGCAAAGCCTAAACGTTTTTTTTTTTAATATCAATATTTGATACCGTTAACTGTTCAGTTGTCGCAGAGTGCAAATAGCACTAGTGAGTTTAACTGTTGATCTGATTTCAGTTTTAGCATTCACCTAATGCATGCAACTAACGTATAAAAAAAGGTAGCTATTACTATGACAATTTGTGCAGTTTGGTTAAAAGTTCGCATTATTACATATCTGTGGATCAACATCACAAATGGACTAGAATTCATAGTTGGCATTGATTTTCAATGGTTGTAAAGAACTCCTACTTGATTTCAATTTCTGGAAAATTATATAACATGGCAATAGTTGTTTTGTTCACTGATCAAGTTAAAAAACAAAGAGCATATAATAATATGCTTTTCAAAGAACTTGTTCTAAGCACACATTGATTCGAGCTTGCAATCAAAGTTTATAATAGTGGCTTCCAACAGATATTTTTCTCTTGAAATTTTTATTCACTCCGATGTAATCTAATCTAAAACACAACTATAACAATTTTTTTCAAAAATCTTTCCTTTATAAGTAAAGCACATGCTTAAAAATTACCGAGCAGTAAGCCAAAAATTGTATATGCTGAGGTCAGTCAACAATTATGTAATATTTATAAATTATTTAAAAAACTCAAATGCATGTTATTATATGATTTTAAACATAAGTACAGTCTGTCCTCGTATAGCACGATAGTTGCGTTCCTAGAAATCCTCGTGCAATGCAAAATCGTGCAATATAAACAACAGGCCCTATGGGAAAAGTAGGGTTAGGTGCCGACCACCCAAGACTGAACACACATTTGGAACCAAAACATAACCAAACACAATAAATAATCGGGTAATTTTAATCGTTATAAAATACTTACGTATTTTATAACGATTAAAATACGTAATAAAAACAATATTATATTATAATAAAGTTTTTAGTATTTTTTAATACTAAAAAAGTATTTTTTACGAATAAAATACGTATTTTATTCGTAAAAAATTTATTATATTAAATAAAATAGTCGCAATAAAATACTTAGGTATTTTATAATACGTAAGTATAAATTATAATACGTAAGTCGTAATAAAATATTGCTAATGCTTTTGCTTCTATCGTAAGCAAACTTGCTTTTTGTTTGATTTTCTATCCAAATAGATGACAGCCGTTCCAATTCTTTGTGTCTTAATCTAATCTAATGGATTTTAATTACATTTTGAGTTGTTCCCGCTATGAAAGTTGTTTTTATTTTCTCCGCATTCTTTGTAATTCTCGGCGTTGCCTCATTTAGGTCTGTAGCACGTGCAATATCACATGGTCTTTCATTTTTCTCAAAGCGTTTCACAATTTCATATTTTTTCTCTATCGACAGAGGCGGACTGGCCATAAGCCTTACGGGGGAAACCACGGTGGGCCGGAGGCCGGTGTGATTTTGGCCATAAACCGTAGTATGAGGCCACTATAAATTTTCCCGGGTAACAATTTTTGATCCAGTCCGTCTCTGTTTATCGATATTGCTTTTGTTTTTCTCTGTGAATCTGCAGTGTCTTCACCAGGACGCTTCCTTTTCACACCTTTTAAGTATTTTACTCATTTTTAAAGCACAATTACAAAACGAGGAGGCACGCTTGATACACATAAACAAAGCTGCGCGCGTGTAGCAACTGAATAAATAACACCGTAAAGTCCGAGATACACTATTAATTAACACCTCGCATTTTACTAAAGCACATTTTTGGAGGTTACTACCATAAAACAATAAAAACAATTTCCAGTTTCGTTTCTGCTGGTGGAATCTGTTATAAACTGCTAGTAAACTCCATCTAATTGCATTTGCGATTATACCGATAGCTGGAATTGTGTTGGTTTTTACGTTATTATGGTGAAATGTGTTTCCCCTTCACTGATATAAAAAACATAAATACATTTTCAGAATCTTCTCTTCATTCCTATCGTGTTGCGTTCAGTTGGGGTGATTCCGCGTTCGACTGCCATTTCTTGTAAACACAAAGGCGAATCGTGCATAAGCGAATTCGGTTCGTGTTATATAAGATATCGTTCCCCTATTTATAAATCGTGTATGATCGAATTCGTGTAATGCAAACACGTGTTATACGAGGACCGACTGTACACAATTTTTTTTCTTTTGTTCTCTTGTGCTTGAAATAATTCCACCCATAAAGGGTTAAAATAAGTGCTGAAGTAACTAAATGCCAATACATCATGTTTCTAAACTGCATATATTCTATGGTCAGTTTGTCTGTTTTGTCAGATGAAAAACCCAATACCTCTTCTCAAGACCAAGTGTACCATTGCTTGCAAACCTTTTAAAAAGACATGTACAGTAATTGGGAAATAAGCTGAAAAGATACGAAATCAAAAGAAATGGACCTAAATTTTATATATTTATTATCCTCATATTTTTTCGGTACACAAATTTAAAGGATCTCTTCAGTGGGTTTTTAGATTCATATAAAAGTACAAATAATTAATGATGAGGATAATCAAATCATTTGCTATAATTGAAATAATTGAATATGAACTCTTGGTTATACTCATCTCTAGTAATAGCCTTGCATTTTTACAATACTTTCCTAAATCACTAAACACTTTCAGGACTGTTCTAATGTAACACAACTTACTTCTAGATGCGAGCCTATCAATATAGGAAAGCAACTGAGATTTAGCAACTCCAGGATCACCCATGAGGCAGATATTAATATTTCCTGTAAAAAATAAATAAAATACAAAATTGTAGTGCTAAAACAAACATGGTTTATCTCCAAGACTATGAAATAGGTACAGTGCACTATGACTATTTCTACTGTAGAACTAATGCAACAAATGAACCTTAAGATATACTTGGCAAACTGTAGTTATACTACCTCCAAGATAACCAATAATTAAATTAAAATGAAAAGAAAGGCAACACTCACCTTCCTCAGTGCAAACAAATAACTGTCTGCCCAAGGAGACACCCCCTCAGTACAGACAAGTACCATCTCCATAAGTTCATTTATTGTGCAAGCGGCACTCATCCTTTGATGAGTGTATTCCCTTGAGTGTGTGGGGGGGGGGTTGTTCTTTTGCACTGTTGATGAGTGCCACCTCTTTATTCTTATGACTTCATTTTAAATTTGATCTTCAGTTATCCCAGAGGTCAGCCAGAAAAACTGCACCTTGCTAATGTTGCATTCATTTCCATGGATATTATTAGTGTTCTTATTTATACTATATTCTTGAGATACAAAAATGTTTACAATTCCAATATTTCATTGTTCTCATCTACCACTAAAAGGAAAATTTACAGAATCAGCATATATAGATTTTAAAAATCCTACCTCTAATCTTCATCCCATTTGGGTTTTTGTCGACACCACCAACTAACAGAAGTAGCAGAGCCTTTTTCACATCTTCATGGCCATAAATTTCAGGAGCAATACTACAAGCCAACTTCTCATAGAAATCATCCTCTTGAGGGGAAGAAAAAAAAAAAAAAAATGATTACAATGAAAGTTACATGTTCTAACTTCTCTTCTTTCCCTCAAGTGGTGTGTGAGAGAGAGAGAGAGAGAGAGAGAGAGAGAGAGAGAGAGAGAGAGAGAGAGAGAGAGAGAGAGAGAGAGAGAGAGAGAGAAAATCATGCTATTCCCTCTCCATAATAAAATTCTTGTGCGAAACTGACTAAACAGACTTTTTGTTTGAGTTTTTAAATATTATTGAACACCATAATTACCTTCTATGTATCTGCAAATCATTTCTACATTTTAAGCTGAATCAGTTATAGGATACTAAATCTGTACAAGATTCAACATGAAATCCAGACATGTTATCAAGAAAATCCCAACCACAAAATCTCCAATTGTTAAGTAGAAGTTGAAATTCACATTAATTCAATGAGTTTCAGTTTTTATGACATAGTAAAAACCATCCTATCCTTGAACTGTTACCCAAGTTTCTCCTCTATTTATCTACAATGAAACTAAAGTAGGTTAGACAATATGGGAATTGAAAGTGTGTGAAATGGATACTATTTATCAGTGTACCCTGTGTGCATGTGAGAGAGAGAGAGAGATAAGATTACAGGATTAAAGAGTTACAATGTGTTGATTTCATGTAGACTGGCTGGTACAAGGTAGCTGCGGTCGAACAAAAGGACATTTGATATACATAAATAATTATTTATGCATAATATTTTAATTCTGCTTATAATAAATTACCTACCTGCCAAATGCAGAAGTTCTTCTTCTGTCATTTCATTGGTGTCCATTTCATCATCTTCTGTTTTGTTCATTTTTACAATCCTCTATATACGAAGAATAAAATCTTAAAGAAGCAACATACCACACATACACAATAAATAAAATAGCTTTACAATTTCAAACATTGCAATATTAGTTTAAACAAATGAGAGAGAGAGAGAGAGATTCAAATTTAATCTCATATAACAATAAACAGCATATCTACATGAAACTCACTTTTCAGAAAATCTGACATTACTTACTAAAAATGTCAAATGCAATTTTACACATCTCATTCAAGTAATCTTCATTATTAAAAATGAATTATTCATTTAATTCTAGCCAATATTACAAAACTTCCCCATCAAGAGCTTTTGAATGATATGTGATGTTTCTTTGTAGATGGAAAGGTTGAGGGTAATATCATGAACAAAAATATTCAAAAATGGCCAAGTTGGTAAAGCAGATGTTTTGGACATCTGTACCCCCCCAAACCAAATAACCATCTCCTGCCTGTCATGTTACCAGAAGACTCTTTGTTATCTGAGACATACTCAGAAGAATATGGTATCAAATTTGGTCTCAGAATGAGCAACTTTAGGTCACAGCAATCAAGTATATTGGTTGCCAAATTAATCCAAATAAAAGACTTCATTCTGATAACAGAACTACAGTACAATAATAAAAGAGACACTTCAAATAATTGGGCTAAAGACAATAGAAAGTTGCTATGTGTTGAAATGGAAATTTTACCTGCACACACACACACACACACACACACACACACACACACACACACACACACACACCAATTGGTTGTTCATTTATCAAAATATATTATTAACAGTTTAGCATATGTTTGCTAACTGAGCTCACCTGTGAGCTGATAAGAAGCACACTAGTTCCCAAACAGTTGTCTTGGTGGCACTATAAAATTTAAGACTATTAGAAACATGAGCCGAAACTATGGATAACAGTATCTTTAAGTTGAACATAAGCCCAAACCTTAGCACTGACTAGTCAGTGTCAGTCTTCAGTGGTCCCTATGAACAAAAACTGAATGCAGTAAAGCGTACAAATTTATTAATACAAGACAAAAATCGATGTATTAATATGCACAAAATAACAGTAAGTTGTACCTACTGTATCATATTTCAGAATGCTTGGTATTTCTTATAAATAAAATACACTTTCAAAATGTATTTTATTTTGAAACTGAGCAAAAATTTTTACTTTGGCAGTGCATGCATTTCATCATTTTATTTGTTTATTATCAATTTTAAAGCACAACTTACTAGTTATATATATTGAAGTATAGTAGAATTTATCCGTACAAATAATTGGCCTTTTGAAATAATTTTAGACAATATCTATTAAAACAAAACCTTAAGGAGTTAGTCAACGGGATTTCTGCTGCAGTTCCATTCAAAGGAGAGCTAGATAGTGAGATTTTATCACAACAAAGAGCTTTGAGAGTTTTAAATTACAGAGAAGTAAATAGCAGGGAATAATTATAGATGTTTGAAAAAGTACCTATGGCAACATATCTAAAAAAAAAAAAAAAAAAACCACCTCTGAATTTGTGCATATTTCCTCCCCAGAACTCCATGAGGATAAATTCCTAGAAATTTTACAACACACACACACACACACACACACACACACACACACACACACACACACACACACACACACACACACACACACACACACACACACACACACACACACACACACACACACACACAATGTAATTCTTTAAAGGAAAAGTTTAGAGTTACACAGAAAAGAGGCATACAGTAGAGGAGATGGTTTCAGCGAAAGCAAATTTAATAAATTAGGTATGACAGATGCACAAAAAGTGCAAAGCAGCATTAAAAGGATGCAAGAGTATATGTAAGTTACACAAGGTGCCAGTAACTATAAGGGTGAGGAAAGTAGAAAATGAGTAGTAGATAGTGAAAGGTGAAAGAATGTTAATATCCTAGAGGTGAATTAAGGTGATGAATTAAGTAAATTATGGGCTGAATTGCCAAGCCAATATAAAGTGGGGGAACTGTAAAGTAAAATTAGTACAACAAAATACTAATAAAATGCAAATAAAAATAAAATGGTATAGCTCTCATCATATATGGTGGGGGGAGAAACATTTTTAGTAAACGGTCTAATATAGGTAATGCAAAAATGCTTGATCTGATGTCAGCTGAAATAAATATTGATACATCATCAGTTATTTCATCAGGGGACTACACCTGATCACGTATCAGGAACTGCGTTTCTATACTTGTCCATAGTAGTAGAAGAAAAGTGAAAGGCCAAAAAGGAATGAAAATGAAATCAGCACTTTCTAATACATTATGGACAAAGTAATCCCAATGCAGTATAATTTATTTAGGTAAAAATTAATTTATGTAAAAATAAGTATCGAGTTGGGATAAAATTGGTTAATATCAATATGTGGAATTTAGTGTAGGATTTAATTTTGTATAGATAAGAAATCAGTATTTTAAAAATTGATTTGGAACAAGCAAATGGTATGAGGGTGAGGTATTAAATTGAGGATGTGGAAGGGAAAAAGAAGTATTTTAAATAAATAAAGACGAAAAATAGCATAGAAGTAGGAATGTTCGTTTCACCCTCATATTACACTAATAGTTTAATGAACGGGAAGAGCTTTAGAATTAGACAGCAAAAAGATAAAGTATAGAAAAAGTTATTAAATAACACTAAGTTTAGCAAGCCCAACTTTGTAGTAAGGACTCTGGCATTTGTAAATGTTAGTATAAAAGGGAGCTAATACAAAAATGTTTGTAATGAAAGGAAAAATGTGAATCTAGACACGCCGAGAAACGAATCTAAAACGAAACCGAAAGTATGATAAGACAGTGAAAGTGTACGATACCTGGAGTATTTCAAGAAATGAGAAGAGAAAAATGAGCTGGCGGGGAGCTGAAATGCACAAATTCAGTAGAGTAAATGAATGCATGCAGGCTTAAACCAAATGAGCAATATATAACTACATGAGAAAGCAATTTATAGCAGCGAAGCGGACTTAATAGTAAGCTGTGAAGAAATTCAAAATAGCAGGAAAATAGAGACCTCTATAATCGTATTTAGAATACAAGTGCATGGAGATAAATTTATAATTAGCATTGAAAAAGGAAAATAAAAAAAGAAACGCTGTTCGAATAGTATGGCTTTACAGTCATACAAATTTAAACATTACCGTTAACATATAAAGAATTATACCGTGGCAAAAAACATATACACGTAGTCCAAATGATGGGGCTACGTTATAATATTCAAAGTATGCTGAAAAGTAAACGTATCAGAGCATAGTAAATAAGAATCATCAAATATTTTGAGAAATAAATAAATTAATTATAATCTATCCAAATTTGCATGAAAGTGTATCCAAGGAAAAAGAACTGGTTTAAATCCAATGAAATAAGTAACAAGGTGACTTAAGATCCAAAGGTAGTGCATTTTACGGAATCGATTATAAAAGAACATGACATAACATGCAAAAGTCTATGTATATAATACTAGATAAATTCACAGGTAGTATCAAGTGTAAATTTACTATGGAAATAGTAGTAAATGAAACCAAGGAAAAAAGAATCAGTTAACATTATTTCCACTTATGACTAAAGATGAAATAAGTCCACGAATATGCAACAATTCCAAGGAAACATTTAAGGTATTGAATAACAGGAAATAATTCCATGTATATAAAACTAGACGGATCCACAGGTAGTATCAGGTGTGAATGTACTATGGAAATAACAGTAAATATAATCAGTTGACATTATATCCAAAAATGTAATGATATCATTTCAGGGATATAAGTAACATGGTGAATAAAGATCCAAAAGGTGGTGTAGTTATGGATCCAATTATAATAGAACAGGAAATAAGTCCATGTAAATGAAATAATTCCATGTATATCAAATTGGATATATCTACGGGTAGTATTGGGTGTGGATTCACCGTGGAAAGAAAGAATAGTAAATGTATCCTAGGATAAAGAACCATTTGACAAATTCATTGGTAGTGTAGTAAAGAATCCAATTATAAAAGAACAGGAAACAGTTAAGTGGTATAGACCAGAGTCACTAAAATCTGAGGGTTGTTATACGATTTTAGTGGAAAAATCTAGAAATCTATATTCAAAAGGTGTAGTATGTTAACAAAAGCTTGAAAAATCCAAGACCCACAAGGTAAATTCTACATATGATATCAACCATATCCTAAAACAAATCATTAAAAGTCAGCCAAGACTCAATATGGGCAGATAAATATAAGTAAGCCAAGATTCAACAAAGGAAGTTAATTATAAGTAATTTCATGAATGATTATTAAAGCAAATCCATTGGATATAATGGATTTGTTTTAATAATCATTCATGAAATTATGTTCCTTTTATGTTCATGTTCCTTTATGTCATGTTCTTTTATAATCAGTTCAATAAAATGCACCACCTTTGGATCTTAAGTCACCTTGTTACTTATTTCATTGGATTTAAACCAGTTCTTTTTCCTTGGATGCACTTTCATGCAAATTTGGATAGATTATAATTAATTTATTTATTTCTCAAAATATTTGATGATTCTTATTTACCATACTCTGATACGTTTACTTTTCATAGCCCCATCATTTGGCCTATGTGCATGTTTAACATATCATTTGGCCTATGTGTATGTTTAACATAACATAGCCCCATCATTTGGCCTATGTGTATGTTTTTTGCCACGGTATAATTCTTTATATATTAACGGTAATGTTTAATTTTGTATGACTGTAAAGCCATACTATTCGAACCGCATTTCTTTTTCTTTCCCAACACTAATTATAAATTATCTCCATGCCCTTGTATTCTAAATACAATTATAGATGTCTCTATTTTCCTGCTATTCTGAATTTCTTCACAGCTTACTATTAAGTCCGATTCGCTGCTATAAATTGCTTTCTCATGTAGTTATATATTGCTCATTTGGTTTAAGACTGCATGCATTCGTCTACTTTTAAATTTGTGCATTTCAGCTCCCCGCCTTTATTTTTCCCATCAGCTCATTTTCTCTTCGCATTTCTTGAAATACTCCAGGTATCATACACTTTCACTGTCTTATCAAACTTTCGGTTACGTTTTTGATTCGTTTCTCGGCATGTCTCGACACATTTTTCCTTTCATTACAAGCATTTGTTACTAGCTCCCTTTTATACTAATGCTTACAAATGCCAGAACCCTTACTACAAGGTTGGGCTTGCTAAGCTTAGTGTTAAGCTAAGCTAAGCTAAGCTAAGCTTGCTAAGCTTAGCACTAAGCTTGCTAAGCTTAGTGCTAAGCTTAGTGTGACTGACCTGATGTTTGCTGATGATAGTGCTATCCTTGCCGGTAACGACGCTGAAGCCACGGACATCCTCTACGACATTGCCCGCATTGCCCGGCCATACGGTTTGAAGATCAATGCTGGTAAGACAAAGGCCCTGACCACAGATGGGTCGCAAGCCACCATCTATCTCGAAGGCGTCCAGATCGAGCAAGTGCAGGACTTTAAATACCTTGGGTCGCTGGTCCAGGAGAAGAAAGTTGCATCCACCATGGAAATCCACAGCAGAATTGGACAGGCGGCCACTGCATTCGCCTCGCTCAAATGGTGTCTGTGGAAGAGGACCAACATTTCCACAAAGACTAAAATCCGACTCTTCCGGACTTTGATCCTGCCCATTCTTCTTTACGGATCGGAAACATGGATTTGTCTCAAGTTAGATTTGAACAAACTTGAGGTATTCCAAATGCGATGCCTGCGGCAGATCTTGGGCATCTCTCTTCGCGACCGCATCACTAATGATACCATCCGTGCCAGATGCCAACAGCAACCAACCATTGCCGACCAAATCCAGAAGCGAAGGCTTAGATGGTTTGGCCACGTATGTAGAATGGGCACGAACAGAATACCATCCACACTCCTTTGGAGACAACGACCCACCCAATGGAGCATCCAACGGACCGCACCTAGGAAAACGTGGGCCAAGCAAGTGGAAAATGACTTGAAGAGCCGACGTCTCGACCTTAACCAGGCTAGGACTGACGCCATGGATCGTAAGGTATGGAAGAACATCACAGAGCAAGTCCGAAACCCTGCGGCACCTACAGCAGCATACTGGTTGCGTGGCCAACCACCTCCCCCAGCTGCCAGCTAAGGACCAAAGAAAGAAGAAAGAAGCTTAGTGTTATTTAATAAGTTTTTCTTTGCTTTATCTTTTGCTGTCTAATTCTAAAGTTCTTCCCATTTGGTAAACTATTAGTGTAATACGAGGGTGAAACAAACGTTCCTACTATCCTACTTCTATTGCTATTTTTCATTTTTATTTATTTAAAATACTTCTTTTCCTTTCCCCATTCTCAATTTAATACCTCACCCTCATACCATTTGCTTGTTCCAAATCTAGTTTTAAAATACATTAATTTCTTGTCTATACAAAATTAAATCCTATACTAAATTCCACATATTGATATTAACCATTTTTATCACAACTCAATACTTATTTTTACATAAATTAATTTTTACCTAAATAATTTACGCTGCGTTAGGACTACCTTGTCCATACTGTATTAGAAAGTGCTAATTTCATTTCATTCCTTTTTTGGCCTTTCACTTTTCTTCTACTACTATGGACAAGTATAGAAATACAGTTCTTGATACATGGTCAGGTATAGTCCCCTGATGAAATACCTGATCATGTATAATATTTATTTCAGCTGACATCAGATCAAGCATTTTTGCATTAGACCATTTACTAAAAATGTCCCCCCCCCCATATATGATGAGAGCTATACCATTTTCATTTTATTAGTATTTTGTTGTATTAATTTTACTTTACAGTTCCCCCACTTTATATTGGCTTGGCAATTCAGCCCATAATTTACTTAATTCATCACCTTAATTCACCTCTAGGATATTAACATTCTTTTACCTTTAACTAATCTACTACTCTTCCTTTTCTACTTTCCTCACCTTATAGTTACTGGCATCTTGTGTAACTTTCACATCCATTTATGCATACTTAATTAAATTAATATTATTACAACTTACATATACTCTTGCATCCGTTAATACTGCTTTGTGCTTTTAGGTGCATCTGTCATATTATTATTAAGCCCAATTTATTAAACTTGCTTTCACTGAAACCATCTCCTCCACTGTATGCCTCTTTTCTGTGTAACTCTTTAAACCTTTCTTTTAAGGAGTTATATTGAAAAACTCATTTATACATACATATATACAGACAAAAATGTTATCAATGTATTAGGTAGGGGAGCTGAACTGTCAGGTGTAATTACCAAGGAAGAATTGAGAGCAGCTGAATGCCAAAAAGCAAATTACCTGAAATAAAATGCAATTAACATAAGCATAATTAATGTAAGTACCTAAAGCCATGGGTCCTAGGACTACTACTTCTGGGGGTCGGCAGCGAAAATCGTAGGAGCTACTGCAATAAGCCAGGTCTCTGTTTCTGTTATGATGTACACATTAAAGTATATGTATACATCATAGCTGACCCGACAGAGACCAAAAGGAAGAATTAAAGAGTAAAAATTACATCATCTTTATCATTGTGTGTGTGTGTGTGTGTGTGTGTGTGTGTGTGTGTGTGTGTGTGTGTGTGTGTGTGTGTGTGTGTGTGTGTGTGTGTGTGTACTTTCTGTAAAAAGTATACAGAAAATTATGGGCTGAATTACAAAGCCAATAGGAATTAAGCGAACTGTAAAGTAAAATATAATACAAATAAAATAAAATAAAAATGGTAGAGCTGTCATCAGATACTGGGGGGGGGGGACATATTTAGATAAAGTTGAATACAGCAAAATATGCAATTCTTCACAAATTTCCTTCTTTCTATCTTAGATATGCAAGCATTTACTCCCTTAACTGGTAATTTTGATTTATATGAGATTATACAACTTCAACTGTCAGCTTAATATATTTTAGCCATATCGCTTGGTCTACTGTCTATCAATTTTGATATGCATTCTTTTTTATCACCACTTTGTTCAATACTTTTTATTCATCTATGAACTGTTATGTTTATTTTAGTATATCTTAAGACTTTATTATGGTAAAAAGTCCTATTATTACAACCACATTTCTTTTTTCCAACACTAATCGTATGTATCTTCTTGCATTTTTTGGTTCAATATACAACAACAGAGGTCACTATTTTCCCATTTCTTCACAGCTCTCTATCAAGTCTGCTATGCTGCTATAAATTGCTTCACTACGTAGCTATGTTATGTACAAGGCCTGACGTAGCCGAGTGGTCAGGAGCGAGAGTGTATAGCACGCGTTCCTTGAGTGGACCGGGGTTCAAGCCCGTGACTACTAAATACGATAAATATTTGTATTGACGATTTATTGTAAACTCTACTGACTTGGTTGTCGTGCCAGAGTATAAACTGAAAATTTATTTATTTATTTATTTAAGTTAGTGCAATTGCATCATTGCAGTACACAGCCAACTACTTAAGTAGTTATAAATTGGCATCATTAAATATATCTCATATTGTGAATACCTTCACAACGAGTTGCCACGATATTGCACTACCTCGAATAAGTAACGCTTCACCATAGGAGAAGACCATTGTTACTTATTCCCATTGCCCATACAGCACAGTTTCGGAGCTTACTGGCTCATCATTGCAACACCAGGGTACCTGCCTACCCACTGATGAGGAGCCAATAAGATCCGAAACGGTGCCGCACGGGCAATGGTATCCACTGAGAATAAGTAAAAATAGTCTTCTCTTATAGTGAAGTGTTACTTATTCAATGTAGTGCAATATCATGGCAACTCGTTGTGATGCCAATTTATAACTATTTAAGTAGTTGGCTATGTAGTGAAATGATGCAATTGCATTAACTTGTACATTAGTTAAACTCATTACATAACCTGAGGCTTTAGCCCTAAACTATACTGTAGCTGTTAAGGGGAAAAAAAAAAAAAAGTTAAGCAAAGTGGTTGAGTCCTGTACAATGACTGGACAAGTGTGTCTGGTTGCTGTGGCCTAATAGTAATACTTTTGAAATGGTGTTAATTAATGTAATGAAGTATTATTTATAGTTTTGGTTTTCTAATTAAGTCCCCCAGGAGTGGTGATCGTACTCACTTAGCTAATAGTAAACATTGTATATAGGTACTTTTTTTTTTTTTTTTATATTTTATTTATTTTTTTTTTATTATATATATATATATATATATATATATATATATATATATATATATTTTTTTTTTTTTTTTCCACTCTATACACTATTGTAAACTTTTCTCTTCTATTTCATGGGAGATCTATCTCTACCCCTTATCTTCTATCCAACCTCCCCATCCTTTCCAATCCCCATACTTCAATTCTTATCCCCACTGCCTTTACCTTGGGGCTCCCAGGCTGCCTGATAGCCCCAGTAAGAGTCTCAAGCTAGAAAGTGGACCCCGTGCCTCCTCATAGCCAAGGTTGGGAGTCTGGCAGGGTACCAGGTGCCCCCTGGCTGAAAAGTCGCCAGTGCCGGCACTCAACATAACAAGACACATACTTACACACCTACATACATACACTTGCAGGCCTTCACCTTTTCAAATGCTACAGTGGCATATAAGGGAAAACCCTGGAGACCACAATTGAAACAAACACACCTTGACCTTGTAGCTGTTACTAATGTGGTTATGGGTGACACTCTACTAAATGTGTGTGCTGTATTTCCCTGCCTTTTCCCTTCAGCTACGTATTATCTTCCTACCAGCTTACTTCTGCTACACATTACTTGAAAACTCCAGGTATCGTTCACTTTATTATACTTTCAGTTTTGTTTTTGGTTCGTTTCTTGGCATATTTCGAGTTACATATTTTTGCACCTGTTTTTTTCCTCGCATTACAAGCATTTGGTATTAGCTCCCTTTTATACTAAAGCTTACAAAACCAGAGCCCTTACAAGTATAGAAATGCAGTTCCTGATAAGTGGTTGGGCTCCACATCCCCAGCTAGCTCAGTGTGATTTAACAACTTTCCTTGCTTTTTATCTTTCTACTATCTATTTCTACCTTTCTTCCCTTATGTATATGAGGATGATAACATTCCTATTATCCTCCTTCTATCACTATTTTCTTCATTATTTACTTTACTCCTTTTTCCCTTCGTATAGCCTCAATTTAATATCTCACCTTATACCATGTGCTTGTTCCAAATTATTTTATTCTAAATCCTACAAAAAAAAAACTCTATATATATTTTTATCAAGAACACTTTTCCCCTTCTGAAAGCACTCAACTATGTTTTATTAACTTGATCTTTATTTTTACCTTAATAATTGACCCTGCGTTGGGACTACCTTGCCCATACTGTATAAGAAAGTGCTAATTTCATTTTTTTGCTTTTTGGTCTATCACCTTTCTTCTACTACTATGGGCAAGTATAGAAATGCAGTTCCTGATACATCGTCAGGTGTAGTCCTCTGATGAAATACCTGACCATGTATTAATATTCACTTTAGCTGAGTTCAGATTCTGCATATCTGCCTTGCCTGTATTTATCTTTTATCTCAATATGTCCCCCCATATCTGATGACAGTTCTACCATTTTTATTTTATTTGTATTATATTTTACCTTATTATTAATAATTTTACTTTACAGTTCACTTAAATCCTATTAGCTTTGTAATAGTAGTAGTAGCATGTGATGCAAGAAAGCAAGTATATGAGCTTATGCAGCATCAGCCAAAAAATAAAAAAAAAATTTACAAAACAATTCTTTCTAAATGTTTGTACAGTTCCTCCTTAAATTTATTTAACCTATCAACTTCCACAACGACAGATGGAAGTTTGTTCCAGCAATTAACCACCCACTGGCTAAAGGCAAATTTCCGCACATCTATTCTACAACTATCTTTCCTCAATTTGAAACTGTGGCTCCTCAGGTTCTTAATCTGAGCAAGGGGAAGAATCTCATCAGCATTCAGCTTGCTCAACCCATTCAAGCCTTATACATCTCAATCAGATCACCTCGCAGGTACCTAGTCTCCAGCAGCTGCAATTTGCATAACTTAAATCTCTCTTAGTAAGAGGATCCCTCCATTCTCCTCACCAATCTTGTTGCCCTTCTCTGTACACGCTCAAGCAAATCTACATCCTTCCTAAAACGAGGCCTCCACACCTGTACACAGTATTCAAAACTTGGCCTGACCATTGCCTTATACAGAGGGACAATCACCTCCTTTTCCCTGCTAGCAAAATTCCTATATATCACTGACAAAACCCCATGACCTGCCCTGGCAGCCTGTCTGCACAATTACTCCCAGATCTTTTTCATTTTCTACAACCATAAGTGTAGTACAACACAGTTGGTATGTTTCTCTGAGGTTACTTCTACCCATATACAGTACTTTGCATTTGTCAAGGTTAAACTTTAGTTGTCACTTCTCAGCCCATCTGCCCAAATTTTCTAGATCCTGTTCCAGCAGCACACTACCATTACTGTCATCAACAACCCTGCCAACCTTTGTATCATCTGGAAACTTCAACACTAAGCCTGATGTACCTTCATCAATATCATTGATAAATATACAAAACAACAGTGGACCCAACACCGAACCTTGTGGGACTACACTAATAACATTAGTCTACGAAGAGCAGCACCCACTGATTATCTCCCTCTGTCTTCTCCCACTCAACCATCCTTTTATCCATTGTAGCAACTTACCCTTAATACCATTCTGCTCCA